>NC_079497.1:32965177-33565177 GCF_030052815.1 Hevea brasiliensis | reverse complement strand
GTGAGATATCAGATCTGCACAGGAGTCCAGAGTCATCTGCACTGCATTGCATACATGGTAGGACTTAGAATATCTTATATTTTGTACTTCTATTGTATTTAAAATTCAGCCCTGTATATTGTAATATTATGAAAGCTCTAAAGTTTGTAATATTTTGTACATATTAAATAGCATGGAGGTTTTCTGGATATATTTAAATTATTATGGACTGCATTATGGAACTGTTTAATGATTGTAAAAGTCTATTAACTTTACTGAGAAATCGAGACTGTGAAATAGTTGAGATTTTGATATTATCATATTGAACTATTTTTGACAGGTCTGAAAGGACAGTTTGTCCGAAATACAGACGACACCTTGCCAAATTTTTAATATTATTTTTGAAAGAGTGATTTTATTAAAATATGAAAATAGAACTAGTATGTTATGAATAGCACATAAAGACTTCTTAAACCAAATTGAGTATTCTGAAAATAAGATAATCACAGACTGGGTGCTCCGGCACGCCGTGTAGCACGCTTTGCTCGGCTACACTGTAGACGGGTGAGGGGTGTTACATTACGCCCGATATTGTACAGCTCACATCGGATTATGCCACATACTACACCAGAGGAATCAGTCCAAGGTTTTGATTTTAGAGACTCATTAATAGTCAGTAAGGACAGAGGCAGAAGCAGAGACAGCACTTCGGGTAATCCTAGCACAATGGACCAACTTGAGCAGAGGCATACACTAGAAAGAGGGAACGCCATGCATCAAGGTAAAGAAGCAGAAACTTCAGATGTAGTTGCTGGTACATTCTTAACTTTTGAAAGGAATAATTATATACTATTTGATTCCGATTCTACTTATTTATATGCTAATGCTAGAATTATATGTTCTACTGCTATTCCCTTGCATGGAAATAAATTTTGATGTATTAGTGATTAGTCTTTTAGGATAAGAATTGCGATAATAAGCGTGATTGGAATTAATTTTTGAAAAGTTTCTAGTGAGAGACATCTCCTAGACTATGATAAATTATAAAATTAATTAGTAAGCCTTATTAGGTAAGGCAAAAGGACCTAAAAGTAAGTTATAATAATATAGCTGTCTTAGATGCAAGTAAAGGTATTACTGCTGATAGATGTCAGTGGGTACCATAATCAAAATAAGTTTAAGATATTAATGGATTTGAGAGAAATAAGATATAGGGAAGATTGATCTATTAGGATGTATCATAGTAACTATGCAATATTCTTGATGTTTACGCTGTAAGCTGTAGATTATAGTACTAACTTGGGATTTATTATGTAGAGCTATGTACTACCCAATAGTACACAAGGATAAGAATAGTTATAAATAGCTTTCGCTCTGGTACAAATATACCAGAATAGAGTTTTATTACTAGAACTGAGTTTGAAAATCCTAATTTGGGATTTAAAACTCTATAATTAGAATATCAAAAGATCAAGCTTGCAAGGTAGTGAGAGTTAATGACTCCGTTACCCTAGCACGAATTACAGTACATCAGGAATTGTTATGGGACTAGAGATTTTAGTATGGTCAAAAATTAAAAATAACACCTATAGGGCTAAGTCATCCAGTCTCCGATATGGGGTTTATAGTTGTTCTGGTATTGTAATGGATCTTTTGCTCAAAGTTTAGTAAGGAATAATATTCTATTTATGTAGCAGTAAGACACAAAATATAAAATGTTCCCCTGGAAGAGACAGGATGCTATGGATGATAATTATAACTTATAAAATAGTTAAGAAATTATGTTCTATTGATAACAGTAATTTGATAGGAACTAGTTGGCCAAGTATTCGTTAGGAAGAGCATAATTTTATTGTGTGGATCATAAGAATTAGATTAGGATTAATGCGAAACTTTTGAATAGCATGGGAAAAAGGAGAGTCTGGTGGACTCCCTTCTTAAGGTTAAAGAATTGTTTATGGTTCAATAAAAAAAAAGGGTAATGATCGCAAAATAGCGGAAAATAAGCTATAGGATAATGGTGGATAAAAGAAAATATAGAAGTAAAAATTTGAATAATTGGTTAAACATGATAGAGAAATGTTACGAATATTGAAAGTATTAGCCAAAATGGTCAGAGGACCAATTTAAAGTAACATTGAAGTGTAGAGGATTTATTATAAATAATAAGGAGTACTAGTTCTTAACCCAACAATTGAGTCAAGAAAAAGAATGACATTGAATTGTGAGAGGAGATAAGGATGTTAATTAAAAAAACAAATTGAAAAGTCCATATCCGGATAAGATTGGGAAGACAAAGTAAACAAAAATTTTAAGATGTGTAATGATATTCTGAATTGTCCTACTAGGCAAGGGAGTGAATTAGTAAATAGTAAGTTAAATAAAAATGAATAAGATGGTACAAAATGACACATAAGCCTAGGTCATAAATAAAGATGAAAAGTAACGGTTATAGACCTATGGCTAATTATGAGATAAGTATTTCTCATATGATCGATGAAATTTCTTTATAAGGAAACATGAATTGAAATATTAAATAGAATAATATTAAGAGAAGATTATAATTATATAAGCAAATTAAACATTGCATTTGATTGTTAGAAGTCTTGCATAGACTTAAAGAAAAGAAGATTGTAAGATCATATAAGAAGAAGAAAGACTAAGTTCTCACTTCATAGGACCATACGGAGTCCTAGAAGGAGTGGAACTATTAGCACACAGATTTGTTTATCTCTAGAATTAAAATAAATTCAAATTTAACTTATGACGATAAGCTCAGAAGGAACTTGGCACACGAGGTGAAGCAGTCGAAAAATAAATAAATATCATTGGTTAAAATCTTATGGACCATCATTCAGACTATGAAGTCACATAGAAATGTGAGGGAGACAAGAGAAAACAAAACGCATGATTATTTAAGAACTAATAGTGAGTAAAATTTCGAGATGAAATTTCTTTTAAGGGGGGGGGGGGGGGAGGAGAATTGTAACACCCCTATATTAAAGCAGTCTATGCATTCTACTGTTTCGGTGATCAGTGTTGGTCTGGATAATTAAGGAGATTAGAACTACATCTAAGACACTTAGATAAGCACTGAACGAAAATAATTAGTAATTGCCAAATAGTTAAGTATAAATAAGAAAAACGAAGCACAAAAAGTTAAATCAGTCGAGAGTCACAACGAAGGGTGACCTCCTCGAGAATGACTGCGAGGTGAGTCTAAACCTGAATTTTGAATAGAAAAATGTGACGCCACGATCCTTAGAACTATTGTGAACACAGTGGAAAAGAGAAAATCACAAAAAAGAGTTGTTAAGCAGGTCAAATAATTAGGTAAGGGATCCAGAAGAAATATCGAATAACTTGCAAACCAGATTGAACCGGTGAGGGGCGATTTGGTCAATTCTCCCCTAGAGCTGACTCATGACCTAACTATCCAATAAAATTTGAGAAATGAAAATTTTGAAATATAGAATTAAATTAAAGAAGTATGAGAAAAACAAGAGAAAAAGAAAAAGAAAAGAAAAGAAATTAATGACATCCTTAAGTGACATAAGCATGACACAATTAAACTTTTAATTTCTAATTATTGGTTTTGGGGATAAATATTAACTTATAGACAAAAGAAAAGTAAAACTCAAATTTTCTTCTTCTTCACCCGTCACTCCCTCTCTCCCATTTCTCTCTCTCATTTTCTCTTCATTTCCACCATTTTTGAACTTATAAAGCTTAATTTTCTCTAGTTTCTTCCCATAAATTTCTTAAACTCCAACATAAAATCACACTCTTAGACCTAGATACATCACTTGGGAATAAAAAGGAAGAAGGAAATTGAAGATTGGAGAAGAAGAAAAATTGCTTGAATAAGGTAAGTCAATTTTCTCACCATATGCATGGTCTATACATGAAATATAATTAAAATTGATGAAATTATGTAAAGAAACTTAGAAATTTACTCATGTATGGACTTATGGGAAATTTGGCAGCCATGGGAACAGTGGGGTTTATGGTGTTTTAGTAGAATTAAATGTGTAATTAGGCTTAAGGGACTAAGGGTAAATGATTGGTATGTTTAGATTTCATGAATGTGGTAAATGCAAAATTAGGGTTCTTGACTTAGGGTTTGAGAGAAAAATTGTAGAAAATGGCCAATGGATGCAAATGACCATACTTGATTTGAGAAATGGTCAATTGTGACCATTTGTGGTGTGTGTGAATTGTTAGAAATAAGTTTCAATTCGGATTGGTTAGGGTCAGTGTGCAGGCAGCTTGACCTAGGTTCCTTTTAGGGACCAAAACTGAAAATTTATCAACCCAATTGGTATGAGGCTAATTGAGAATGAAACCAGACACAAAATGGCACATTTTTCATCCAGGAATCATGCTCAGAAAGTGACCATAACTTAGTGAACAATTAGGCCAAATCCGAAATTGGCAAACTAACTTGTATAAAAATTACTAAATGAATATTAGTTACGTAAATGATCATAACTTGGTCTAAGAAGGTCCAAATGACCTGATGCTTTACCAGTAGAAAGTTGAGACATAGCCCTACAACTTTCATGAAGAAAACAAACCCAAATTTTGACTATAACCTATTTGAAAATCCACCTGCAATCAACCATAAAAGTTGCCATTATCCAGAATTTGCCTAGAATTCTGGGTAAAACCAAATCCTACCAGCCATGTTCAAATGGCTATAACTTAGGCTACAAAACTCCAAATGGAGTGATTTAAAAAGGGAATTAAAGATAAGACAATAAGGAACAACTTTGATGAAGGACACTTAGCCAAATTTCTACTGTAACAGACTAATGAAACAGTATAAATAAGTAACCCAAAACTGAAATTTTGAGATTTAACCCTAATAGGCTTTGAATTGAATTTGGCAATCAATGCCAACAAAAATATGACTTAAAATGTGGTATGTGGGTGTAATTAGAATTATCATATCTAATTAGTATGAAAAAGTCAATATTTTGACCAAATGGTCAAATGAATTGTAGCCACAATTATACTAAGTACCAAGGACTCAATTTTATGGGATAAATTAAGTGCATAAAATTTAATTATTAAATTTATTAATTGGAAATAAATTGAACAGATGTTGAAACACTTTAGTTACGTGTTTTAGTGGGAAAGGAGCCCTCCAAGGAAGGAGTAGGAATTGAACTAAGACAAGCCTAGATAAGAGGTTTGTGCACAACTAACTCTTTTGTTATTTTTCACTTCTAAATTGATTTGAACAAGTTTATTTTATGATTTATGATTTTGTTGTGTTGAGAATTTTAACTTATTGAATGAAATTGTGTAATTTAAATATAAATTTTCTTATGCATTTAAGAATTTACTGCATAGTTTGGAGGATTGTAAATATTAATTTTGTTACCTTAATGAGATGTTTCAATGTTTGATTTAATTTAAACTGTGTATTGAGTTGCTTATGTTGATTTATGAAATGAAATTAAATAATGGAGTTGTGGTTGAGAAATATATCGGGAGTGTCTTTCTTTTCAGGTTTTGAAGAACTATTTTCTCAAAATACAGACGGCACTCTGCAGAAATTTTTGTAAAAATTATGGAGATTTTAAATATCCAAAAATTTAATTAATGTTTGAATTTTAAATAAAGATTTTCAATATTTGATTAAAAATGAATGAAAATTATTTTAAAATCCCTTGTTGTATATTTAGTGGGTTACCAGTAGGCGAAGTACAGTAATTTATTAGGTGTACTACGAGAGCATGTTACATCTTACGAGGAGTAGGGTGTGACACACAGAGGCGGGGAGGTGCAGAAGGTTTGAAGAAGGGCTAAATGACAATATCAAGGTCATGATAACAGCCTTAGAGATTACGGATTTTTCCAAATTAGTTAATGCTGCATTGAAAGTAGAAAGAGTCAGAATAAATGAGCAAAATAGAAGGGAAAGGTAGCAGAAGAGGGGTCTAGGTCAGTCCAGTTCATTCTCTGCTCCCAGTAAGAAGTTTAAGGGTCCTCTTGCTTAGAGTTCGGGTCAGCCTCAAGGTCAGGGTCAGTCCCAGGGGCCCAGACCACAGTTCACACCTAGGAGAGGCCAGTCTATACCATTAATGGTCATTTCTCCAAGGACGGTGTTTAGGGGATCAGCCCCAGCATCTTCTGCCTGTCCATACTGCTAAAAGTGGCATAAGGGGGATTGTTGGCGAGTGACTGGTGCTTGCTCACGTTGTGGGTCTATAGAACGTCAGATCAAAAATTGTCTAAAGAGGACTGCTACAGTTGCCCCAACACAAGCAAAATAGGTCTGCCCTGCACCTCAAAGGGGTAGGAAGTTCGGTAAATCTGAGGCATCTGGACCATCACTGAGGCCTGCATCTGAGTCAGCCGAGAAGCCAGAGGCCAGAGTACCTGCCAGAGCTTATGCCATGAGAGCCCAGGAGGAGCAAGATGCCCCAGATATTATCAGGGATATGTTCTTCCTCTAGACTTTACCTGTGCATGCATCGGTGGATCCAGGATCTACCCATTCATATATCTACATCATGCTACCCGTAGAGAGGGGAGTTTCAGTAGAGGAGAGTGACTAAGACATTCTGGTCACAAATCCGCTAGGCCACAGTGTGATAGTGAATAAGTTGTATAAAGGTTGCCAGTTGAGGATTCAGGGGTATAAATTCTCGGCAGACCTAATTGAATTGCCCTTTCACGAGTTTGACGTGATTTTGGGAATGGACTGGTTATCACATCATCAGGTAATAGTTGATTGTAAACTGAAGAGGATTTCTTTAAAAACTCCTGAGGGTAATGAGATTTCAGTTGCGGGTGAAAGCATAGATTTTCTGTCTAATGTCATCTCAGCCACAGTTGCAAGAAGATTGATGAGAAAAGGCTGTGAAGCTTACCTAGCACATGTGGTTGATACTAGGCAGGCTAAGCCAAACCTGTGTGATATACCCACAGTAAAATACTTCCCAGATGTGTTTCCTGAAGAGTTGCCTGGTTTATGTTAGTAGTATGCCCTAGAGCATATCATTTAGTATGTATCTTGTACATGTTTTTATTAATAAAAGGCATTTTCACTTCCATTTACATAATATATTTATGTGTAATAGAAAAGGTCCATTGATATTTTGTTAGAAAATTTATTCTTAAGTTGTTAAGAATATGAGTGACAGTATTTCTAGTACAAAGTATCATAAATAGGTTCACAATCGAGGATATTTCACAATAAGAACATGACATATCCAGAAAGATTATATTCATGTTTGTTCCCATGTTATTTATATGAGATATAAATAAGATAGAATGGTGTGTCTAATGCCATATAACAAACATGATAGGCACTTATACATGATAAGTAGGTCAAACTAGTGACATTTATGACAAGCACATGGAGTTTACTCTTATCAATGTATTGTCATAAATCATATCAGTGCATATAATCTTTAGACTTGAGACAGCACTGTTATCTTGTATATAGGTGGTTTGAGTTTGATACTGCTTTCATACTTGTACTGTGTATGGGTATATGGGCATGGGTTGGCTCCTACTAGTTATATATGGAGGTAGGTATTGATCAAGATGGAATATGTTCCTCTAAGTAAATAGGGATAAAATCCTATGTTCATTTAATTGTTCTTATTATTTCAAGTTTCTGGCCAGGACAGATAGATTTAATCAGAAAAGAGTTTCTGATAAGAAAATCTATTTAATCAAGAACTGGAATTAAAAGAGAATATAATATTTATAGCAAATGGGGTTTGATATAAACCATGACTCCAGCTCGAATTGGAATTTTATAATAGAGAGATTCTAGTGCATGGTACATATGATTATAGGTTCATTTAAGGTAAACCATATTACTAATTGGGTGGCCAAGGCATGCTATGCTAGGTATTAACCATGGTCTATGAGGTGCATAAAATTTAGAGAAATCATTTATGGTAAAAAAGAGTTTTGATGATATTAAGAGTTGATATCATGTCTCATTGTCAATTAGTGATAAGCCTAGTAAGTCACACACATACAAAAGTAATCACCAAATTAAATATGATTTAATTAATTAATTAAAGAGTTTAATTGATTAATTAAATAGGTTTGGTTTGCAATTAGATTACAAAGTCCCTAGCATGGCTTAAAACCAAATCTAGGTTATTGGATGTATTGTATAAGTTAAATTTATATTTAAAGTATTTAAATATGAATTTATTTAATGAGAAATTAATTAATAGGGATTAATTAATCAATTTATATTTGATATAAATTAATTAGAAGAAGAGAAATAATTATTTTGGGTTGAGAACTCAAAATTAAGACATAGGGGTATTTTGGTCATTTCACAGGGTGACATGTGGCACCATGAGATGGTGACACATGGCACTACACATAAGCTTTCCATATGTCTTTTAATCATGTAAAATGATAAAATTCAAGATTAAATATAGGCTTGACACTTGGCACAATGTGATTGGGTCAATTAAACCTAGAGCCACTCAGAAGGTGACATGTGGCAAGGGTTTTAAGTGGTGACCTAGTTATATAAGTGTTGTTATGAAAGAGTAAAACGTGTGGGCTGCTGTTCTTCTTTGGTGCCGTCACCCAAAGAACATCTGCCCTCTCTTCTTCTTCATCTCTCATCAATTCAAAGAGATTAGCAAATAATCTCTTGATTAAAAATACTGGAAATTATTTCTAGTGTCCTGTTTACATCTGTAATCTCTTAAAAGGCAAAACTTGATTTTCTAATTCATTGAAAAAGCTTTAAAAGCTGTTCAAGGGCTGCCATAGGTGATCTTGGTGTGGATAAGCTAGAGGGACAATATCTGGTGTCCTAAAGATGCATCCCAAGGTGCCAAACACACTGCAATGCATTAAAAGGTTAGTGCACTTGTTCTTGATCTAATCTAGGGTTCTAATGAATTAATCTGTTAATTCCAAAATCTTAAATGATAAATGTAGATCCAAAATATATTAAAAGAGTTTTAATATGCTGTTTATCATTGAAATCAAATAGATAAAAACAAATCTTGCATGATGTGTGTGACCCTAGATGAAAAATTTTAAATTTCAATGATCTAAACTTTTATTTTTTATGCTTCTTCTCCTTCAATTGGTATCAGAGCCACTATATTTTCCATTTAGATTGTTTAATATATGATTTAATTGTGTGATTTGATCATAAGATGATTATTCATTGCTGGTTGCAAAAGCAAAGGTGGCGGTATGAGGTTGATCACCATCAATGGTGCGCATCAATAGTCTCTAAAGTGGTGCGCATGGTTTGGCCTTAGAATCTGCAATTGTTACATGTTTTAAGGTTCATCCTATGACTAATTAAAATGTTTAATTAGTTATTTTAATCACACAATTAAATTTTAATTCAAATCTGAATTTTAAAAATTGTTTGAATGTGATTCAAATCTGAATTTTTAAAGTTTTTTGAATGAGATTCAAATATGAACTTTTAAAGTTGTTTAAATGGGATTCAAATCTGAATTTTAAAAGTTATTTGAATATGATTCAAATCTGAATTTTTAAAGTTGTTTGAATGAGATTCAAATCTGAATTTTTAAAGTTGTTTGAATGAGATTCAAATATGAATTTTAAAAGTTGTTTGAATATGATTCAAATCTGAATTTTTAAAGTTATTTGAATGAGATTCAAATCTAAATTTTAAAAATTGTTTGAATGTGACTCAAATATGAATTTTTAAAGTTGTTTGAATGAGATTCAAATTTGAATTTTTAAAGTTGTTTGAATGAGATTCAAATCTGAATTTTAAAAGTTGTTTGAATATGATTCAAATCTAAATTTTTAAAGTTGTTTGAATATGATTCAAATCTGAAATTTAAAAGTTATTTGAATGTGATTTAAATATGAATTTTTGAATTTATTTGAATGTGATTCAAATATGAATTTTTAAATTTGTTTGAATGTGATTCAAATATGAATTTTTAAATTTGTTTGAATCATATTCAAATCTGGATTTTTAAGTTGAATATGAGATATTCAATTTAATTTAAGTATGTATGTTTTATTTAATTGTTAAATAGTGATATGGATGATGGATGATCATGGACTATAAAAGACCAATGTGATTGGATTTATTTCTTTTATGTTTCTTTGGATTGTAATTTAGTTAATTTATTTTAAATTTATTTTTGGGCATGTATTATTAAGGTTGTAATTTCATTTATTTAGTTCTTGTAAATTCGCCTTGGTATGCCAAGGATTACTCTATAATATTGGATTGCAAGAAGATCAAGGAGGTCAAGAGCATTGGTGGAACCAGTGAGAGGAATTCAAGATCAAGTGTTGATTATGTATTCCTTCAGCAACTCTTATAATATGAATGAATGAAATGCACCTAGGAATACCCTGATTCAATTCTTGGTGACTCAGAATTGAATCCCTTAGAAAGTCTATGATCACACCATATTTACTGTTTATCCATAAATGCATGAGATGTATAGAAATGTATGCAAGTATATGATATATGTATGCTAAATGGATAATGTGCAAAGTGAGACCATAATAGTAATTAGGACGACCACAAAATCTTCCAAATAAATGATTAAGTTGGATATGCTATAATTAAAGTAATTATAACATGGGCCCTCCATTGGGGCAATTATTTTAAGAAATTTTAAATAGTTGCATATGATGCAATTAATTTAAGAGATATTCTTAGAAATAATTGTTAAGCATGAGATGTTGTAAATATGTAAATGGTTTGGTGGCCAATATTGGATGTACCTGAGGACATTAAAATTATTTGCATAATTACTGGCTCAATGGGATCAACTTAACTAATATAAGATAAGTCAATAATAGATGTACCTGAGATTTTGAGCATTAGGGGCTAGGTAAAGGATTGAACCTCACATGAGATGTGATGGACAAGGAGTTGCTCACTTATAGTTTATTGTAATTCCAATAATGGATGTACCTCAGGATGATCAATAGAATTATAAGAATTCAATCACCCACTAGAAATCCATCCAACTAGGATTTCCGTTTTCTACTTTGGAAGTGTAGGATTTACTAAGTTAGTGGGAGGACCAATTTGATTAAAAGACCATAATCATTTTAGTTAATTACATGATACATTTACTAATTAATATGGTTATATTATGTAGTTAATTTTCTAACAATAATGAGCACACCACAACCACCTCCATCCAATATCCTTGCAAGCATACTTGATCACAATAAGTTGACAGGACTTAATCTATTTGATTGGCTAAGAAATTTGAAACTTTTCCTAAACCTTGAACATATAGGATATGTACTAGACTCAGATGTTCCTGGTCCCTTACCTCCAGAGGCCACTCAAGAGGAATATGAAACTTCGGACAAGTGGAAGGAGCATGATATGAGAGCTAAGTGTTACATGCTTGCTTCTACGAGTAATGAGTTATAGAAGCAGCATGAGAACATGCAGAGTGCGAGCGAGATCCTCCTTCACCTATAAGAGTTGTATGGTGAGCACAGTAGGAATGCCAGGTATGAGATATCTAGACAGCTATTCTGCATGAGGATGTCTGAAGAACAAAATGTTGGTGATCATGTCCACAAGATGATTCGGCCGATTGAGCAGCTAGAACACCTTGACTTTAACATGGACTTCCAACTGCAGAAAGATTTGATCCTTCAGTCCCTTCCTGAGACTTTTGGAAATTTTGTGACAAATTTCCATATGACTAAGTAGGAATGCACCTTGGCTGGTTTACTCAACATGCTGGTTATTGCCCAAAAGAATATGCCGGGCAATAAAGGAAAAGAGGTAGCTTTGATTGCATCTTCTTCTACTGGAAAGTCCAACAAGAAGAAGGGCAATAAGAAAAAGAAACCTCAGATTCCTGGTGCTTCCAAGAAAATAGCTAAACAGAAAGGGAAGACTAAACCTGATGAAAGCAAAGGAAAGAATTTCCACTGCCAGCAGGATGGGCACTGGAAAGGGAATTGCCCAGAGTATAGCAATCTAAAAGAATGCAATGCCATGATGAAAAATCCACTTAAGTTCAAAATATATTTGGCACTTAAGATTAGGTTATGTTGCAAAAGATAGGATTGCAAAACTAGAGAAAATGGGGATTTTATCACTCATTGGGCTCTGAGCCTACTCCAACTTGTGAATCCTGCCTTCAGGGCAAAATGACTAGATCACCCTTTTTTGGAAAAGGACTAAGAGTTGAAAATATTTAGGAACTAATACATAGTGATGTATGTGGCCCATTTAGAGAAATGGTTAGAGGCGGTTTTCATTACTTTATTACCTTTACTGATGATAAATCAAGGTTTGAGTATTTGTATTTGATGAAATACAAATATGAATCCTTTGAAAAGTTCAAAGAATTTAAATCTGAAGTAGAAAATCAAACAGTAAAGAGTATTAAAACTCTTTGATCAGATCGTGAAGGTGAATACTTGAGAGAGCACGGCATTGTTTCCCAGCTGACTCCTCCAGGAGCACCACAGCTGAATGGTGTATCTAAAAGGAGAAGTCATACCCTATTGGATATGGTATGTAGTATGATGAGCTATACTGATATGCCAATCTCCTTTTGGGGATTTGCATTAGAATCAGCTTTGTATATTCTGAATAGGATTCCATCAAAATCAGTATCTTCCACACCTTATGAGATATGGCATGATAGAAAACCAAGTCTTAAGCATGTTAAGATTTGGGGTTGTCCAGCTTATATCAAAAAGATGAACACTGATAAATTGGAAACCAGATCACAAAATGGTTGATTTGTTGGATATCCAAAAGATAGTTTTGGATATTATTTTTTATTTGCCTACATCACAAAAGGTTGTGATAAGTAAAGATGCCACATTTCTTGAACAATAGTTTGTTCAAGAAGGAGGCCAAGGAAGGCAAATAGAGTTAGAATTAGAGAATTTTGACCAACCAACAGATCAGATGGACATAGATCCATCTAGTAAACCTACACCTATTGATGAAACATTTACAGTTGTTCCTCGTAGAATAACCAGGATATCTCACCCACTAGTGAGATATGATTTCCTTCATAAAGAAGAACAAGAGTTGTCTACTCATGAAGAAGTAGATCATGGAGATGATCCACTTACCTATGAAGAAGCTATATCAGATTTAGACTCTTAAAAATGGATTGATTCTATGAAATCCGAAATTGATTCCATGTATAAGAATCAAGTTTGGGATCTTGTTGACCCACCTGAAGGTATTGTACCTATAGAGAACAAATGGGTTTTCAAGAAGAAAATTGGTTCTGATAGAAAGTAGAGACCTATAAAGCAAGGCTAGTAGCGAAAGGGTTTCGCTATAGGTAAGGAATCGACTATGAGGAGATTTTCTTGCCTATTGCTATGCTTAAATCAATTAGGATTCTATTAGCAATAGCTGCATACTATGATTATGAGATTTGGCAAAAGGATGTCAAAACAGCTTTTCTCAATAGATACATTGAAGAAAACACTTTCATGGAACAACCTAGGGGTTTTAAATCTCAAGATGGTTTCAAAATGTGCAAGCTAAAGTAATCCATTTATGGGTTAAAACAACCTTCAAGGAGTTGGAACATTCATTTTCATGAAGCTATTAAGTCATTTGGTTTTATAAAAAATGAGGATGAGCCATGTGTATATAGGAAGGTTAGTGATAGTACTATCACTTTCCTTGTCTTATATGTAGATGACATTTTATTGATGGGTAATGACACGGGTATGTTGACAACTATAAAGGTATGGTTGTCAAATACATTCTCCATGAAAGACTTAGGGGAGGTAACCTATATTCTTGGGATTCGCATTTATAAAGATAGAGTGAAAAGAATAATTGGTTTATCCCAAAGTCTATACTTTGAAAAGGTGTTAAAGAGGTTTAACATACTTGATTCCAAGAGAGAATTGTTATCAGTGAGACATGGTATCCACCTTTATAAAGAGATGTCTCCAAAGACACCAGAAGAAAGAGATAAAATGGCCAAGATTCCATATGCTTCGGCTATTGGAAGTTTAATATATGCAATGTTGTGTACTAGGCTGGATATTGCATATGCTGTTAGTTTGACTAGCAGGTATCAATCCAATCCAGGTTTGGAACACTGGATAGCTGTCAAGAATATCATTAAGTATTTGAGAAGAACTAAGGATTTATTCTTGATATATAGAGGTGGAGACTTGCAATTGGATGGTTATACTGATTCTGATTTCCAATTAGAAATCGATGATAGAAAGTCTACCTCTGGGTTTATGTTCATTTGTAATGGAGGTGCAGTCAGTTGGAAGAGTTCTAAACAGAGTACGACTGTTGATTCCACTACAGAGGCCTAGTATATTGCTGCATCAGATGCTGCAAAAGAAGATGTTTGGATATAAGAAACCCCGGTCTCACTAGAAATCCAAACACATAGAAAGGCGCTATCACATTATCAGAGAAATAGTTGGGCAAGGCGATACAGCCATGCAGAAAATAGCATCAGCTAAAAATCCAACTGATCCATTCACTAAGCCTTTGTCACAAGCTCAGTTAGACTGACATCTTGAGAAGATGGGTCTAACGTATTATAATGAATGGCTCTAGTGCTAGTGAGAGATTGTTAGTAGTATGCCTTAGAGTATATCATTTAGGATGTATCTTGTACATGTTTTTATTTATAAAAGGCATTTTCACTTTTTCGTTTACATAATATATTTATGTGTAATAGAAAAGGTTCATTGATATTTTGTTAGAAATTTTATTCTTAAGTCATTAAGAATGTAAGTGACACTATTTATAGTACAAAGTATCATAAATAGGTTCACAATCGAGGATACTTCACAATAAGGACATGACTTATCCAGAAAGATTGTATTCATGTTTGTTCCCAAGTTATTTATATGAGATATAAATAAGATGGAATGATGAGTATCATGCCATATAACAAACATGATAGGCACTTATACATGATAAGTAGGCCGAACCAGTGACATTTATGACAAGCACATGGAGTTTACTCTTGTCAATGTATTGTCATAAATCATATAAGTGCATATAATCTTTAGACATGAGATAGCACAATTATCTTATAGATAGGTGGTTTGAGTTTGATACTGCTTTCATACTTGTACTGTGTATGGGTATATGGGCATGTGTTGGCTCCTACTAGTTATATATGGGGGTAGGTATTGATCAAGATGAAATCTGTTCCTCTAAGTAAATAGGGATAAAATCCTATGTTCATTTAATTGTTCTTGATGTTTCAAGTTCCTGGCCAGGATAGATAGATTTAATCAGAAAAGAGTTTCTGATGAGAAAATCTTTTTAATCAAGAACTGGAATTAAAAGAGAACATAATATTTACAGCAAATGGGGTTTGATATAAACCATGACTCCAACTTGAATTGGGATTTTATAACAGAGAGATTCTAGTGCATGGTAACATATTATAGGTTCATTTAAGGTAAACTTTATTACTAATTGTGTGGCCATGGCATGCTATGCTAGGTGTTAACCATGGTCTATGAGGTGCATAAAATGATTTAGAGAAATCATTTATGGTAAGAAAGAGTTCTGATGATATTAAGAGTTGATATCATGTCTCATTGTTAATTAGTGATAAGCCTAGTAAGTCACACACATACACAAGTAATCACCAAATTAAATATGATTTAATTAATTAATTAAAGAGTTTAATTGATTAATTAAATAGGTTTGGTTTGCAATTAAATTGCAAAGTCTCTAGCATGGCTTGAAACCAAATCTAGGTTATTGGATGTATTGTATAAGTTAAATTTATATTTAAAGTGTTTAAATATAAATTTAATTAATGAGAAATTAATTAATAGAGATTAATTAATTAATTTATATTTGATATAAATTGATTAGAAGAAGAGAAATAATTATTTTGGGTTGAGAACTCAAAATTAAGACACAGGGATATTTTGGTTATTTCACAGGGTGACATGTGGCACCATGAGATGGTGACATGTGGCACCATGAGAGCTTGCCATATGTCTTTTAATCATGTAAAATGATCAAATTCAAGATTAAATATAGGTTTGACACTTGGCACAATGTGATTGGATCAATTAAACCTAGAGCCAATCAGAAGGTGACATGTGGCAAGGGTTTTAAGTTGTGACCTAGCTATATAAGTGTTGTTATGAAAGAGTAAAATGTGTGGGCTGTTGTTCTTCTTTGGTGCCGCCACCCAAAGAACATCTCCCCTCTCTTCTTCTTCATCTCTCATCAATTCAAAGAGATTAGCAAACAATCTCTTGAATTAAAAATACTAGATATTGTTTCTAGTGTCCTGTTTACATCTGTAACCTCTTAAAAGGCAAAACTTGATTTTCTAATTCATAGAAAAAGCTTTAGAAGATGTTTAAGGGCTGCCATAGGTGATCTTGGTGTGGACAAGCTAGAGGGACAATATCTGTTGTCCTAAAGATGCATCCCAAGGTGCCAAACACAATGCAGTGCATCAAAATATTAGTGCACTTATTCATGATCTAATCTAGGGTTCTAATAAATTAATATGTTAATTCTAAAATCTGAAATGGCAAATGTAGATCAAAAATATATTAAAAGAGTTTTAATATGCTATTTATCATTGAAATCAAATAGATAAAAATAAATCTTGCATGATGCATGTGACCCTAGATGAAAAATTTTGAATTTCAATGATCTAAACTTTTGTTTTTCATGCTTCCGTTCCTTCAGTTTACCACCAGAAAGAGAAGTTGAATTTGCTATTGAGGTAATGCCGGGTACAACACCAATTTCTATTGCTCCATATAGGATGGCACCCACTGAGTTAAAGGAGCTGAAAATCCAGTTGTAGGAGTTACTAGATAAGGGGTTCATACACCCCAGTGTGTCACCGTGGGGAGCTCCGGTACTGTTTATGAAGAAGAAGGATGGAACCTTAAGATTGTGTATAGATTACCGACAGTTAAACAAAGTAACTATGAAGAATAAATATCCGTTGCCCTGAATTGACGATTTGTTTGATCAGTTGAAGGGAGCCGGTGTATTTTCAAAAATTGATCTCAGATCAGGGTATAATCAGCTGAGGGTAAAGGATGCAGATGTGCCAAAAACTACATTCAGAACCCGGTATAGGCATTTTGAATTCCTAGTGATGTCGTTTGGGTTAACAAATGCACCAGCAGCATTTATGGACCTTATGAACTGTATCTTCCATCCATATTTACATCAGTTTGTCGTGGTCTTTATTAATGATATTCTAGTGTATTCCAAGACCAGGGAAGAACACGACGAACATTTGAGGATTGTTCTGTAAACCCTACAAGAGAAGAAGCTATATGCTAAGCTATCCAAGTGTGTAACACCCCTATTTGCATAGCCTGGTACATTTTACTGTTTCAGTGACCGGTGTCGGTCCGGACAATTAAGAGAATTTAGAACTTCATCTAAAACACCTAGATAAGCCCTGAATACAAATACTTAGTAATTGCCAAATAGTTAAGTATAAATAAGAAAAATAGAACATAAAAAGTTAAATGAGCCAGGAGTCACAGCGATGGGTGACCTTCTCGGAAATGACTGCGAGGTCAGTCTAAACTCAAATTTCAAACCGTAAAATGTGACGTCGCAGTCTTTAGGACCATTGTGAACTTAGTGGAAAAGAGAAAATCAAGAAAAAGAGTTGTTAAGCAGGTCAAATAATTAGACCAGAGATCCAGAAGAAATATTGAATTACTTGCAAATCGGATCGAACCAGCGAAGGAAAATTTGGTCAATTCACCCCTAGAGCTGACTCCTGACCTAACTGTTCAATAAAATCGAAGAAACAAAATTTTAGGGATCGAGAATTAAATTAAAGAAGTATGGGAAAAACAAGAGAAAAAGAAAAAAAATTTTAAATAACACATTATGACATCATGCATGACATAACGCATGACATGATAAATTATAATTTTAAAATTTTAAAATTATGGATAATTACTTACAAAAGTAAATAAAAAGAAAAATTTTTCCTCTTCTTCCCTTTATTGTTCCCGTCCATCTCTCTTGGCTCTCTTTTCTCTCTCTTTCTCCTGAGTTTCACCATTGTTAAAGGATAAGAAATTTGAAATTCTTGGGTTCCCTCCCATAAATTTACTAGGTCCCCACATTAAAACTTACCCTTAGGCATAGATACATCAATTGGGAGCAAAAAGAAAGAAGAAAATTGAAGATTTGAGAAGAGGAAAAATTGCTTAAATAAGGTATGTCCATCTTCTCACCTTATTTATAATCTATGCATGAATAATAGTTGAAGTTAGTTGAAATTATGAAGGAAAAATTGAAGAAAATATGCCTAAAGGTTAACAAGCAATTTCAGCCATGTTAGGGAGAAAGGGAATTGGATTTATTTTGATGAAAATAAGTATGTAAATAAGTTTGAATGAGTGTAGAAAGGTGAAGTATGCATTTTTATTGCATGTATTGTGCAATTAGAAAAATTAGGGTTTATACCCTTAGGGTTTTGGAGAAAATTTTGAGAATTAGCCAAATGATGTTATTGACCTTATTTGAGTGGAGAATGGTCAATTGTGACCATTTGTGGTGTGTATGAATTGTTGGAAACAAGTTTAAATTCGGATTGGTGAGGGTCAATCTGCAGGCAACTTGACCTAGGTCCCTTTCAGGGACCAAAACTGAAAATTTACCAACCTAATTGATGTGAGGCCAATTGGGAATGAAACTAGACACAAAATGGTACATTTTTTATTCAGGAATCATGCCCAGAAAGTGACCATAACTTAGTAAACAATTAGGCCAAATCCGAAATTGGCAAACTGACCTGGACAAAAATGACCAAATGAACATTAGTTACGTAAATGACCACAACTTGGTTTAGGAAGGTCCAAATGACTTGAATTTTTACCAGTAGAAATCTGAGATATAGCCTTACAACTTTTATGAAGAAAACAAACCCAAATTTTCACCATAACCTGTTTGAAAATCTACCTGCAGTCAACTATAAAAGTTGCCAAAATCTAGAATTTGCCCAGAATTCTGGGTAACACCAAATCCGGCTAGCCATGTTCAAATGGCCATAACTAGGGCTACAAAAATCCAAATGGAGTGATTCAAAAAGGGAAATAACTTTAAGACAATAAGGAACAACTTCTATGAAGAAAACTTAGCCAAATTTCCACAGCAACATGACCAATGGAACAGTGCAAAACAGAACACTAAAACTGAAAATTTGAAATTTGTGCCTAAAAGACTTAAGATTTGAGAAAACAACCAAAACCAACAAGTTAGATAATCAAAATGTGGTATGTGGGTGAAATTAGAATTCTCATACTTATTAAGCATTAGAAAGTCAACAAATTGATTTGAATAGTGTCGTGAATAGTAACTCCAAAATACAAATTTCAATGAACGTCAAATTAAGCATAATAAAGTTAGATATAAATAGATTTGAAATTATTTTTGGACTTATGATAATTTATGATACTGAAACATTGTAAAATTGTGTTTTAGTTGAAAAGAATACTGGGAAAGAACCCGAAGCATCGAGTCAAGGCCAAGAGGTGACTCGCTTAAGGTTTGTGCACAACATCAATATTCTTTAAAATTCATTTACAAAGTGCATGAAATGAATTACTTATATTGCAAAATGTGTATTATGCTTTTGTCTTAAATTGTTGAAAGTTTACTTGTATGTGGTTGAAATGGCAATAAATGTTTAGTAAATTATTAAGATAGTTTTGAAACCACAGTGTCATGACCATATATTTGAATACCTCACTAGCATGACTAGTGGGAAGAAATAGTTTAGAATTTTGATTCCCTCTCTGGCTGAAGTGTTGAGGTGTGTGTCAGTAGAGAAAGAAATTGATTGGGTACCCATATATTTGAGCTAGCTAGCCTTGTGATTTCTCATAAGCCTCCGGGTATTGAGATGAAAATGTTTCGAATGGCATGATATAACTGTGTGTTTTTATGAAATTCGTTTTGAGACTTCCAAAATGAAATTGTTTGGACTAAAAATTCATAAATCATGTTTTGTATTTGTCTTTCATTTTCAGTACCATATTTGAATAAGTGTGATTTAAATTATGCATAAATGTTATTTTTGTATGTTGTGCACCACTAAGTCATAGTACTCAGCGATGGCTGTTATTGTTGTCGTAGATATAGAGACTAGAGGAGCAGCTGAGTGAGCTGCTAAGGATCTTGGAGCTACCTCCCTGAAGTTCTGTCGGGTATATTTTATACCCTGATTGTAATATTTATTTTGATGTATGTAAATATATGTACATGTATAAACTGGTTATGAGCAGTTGTATAGAGTTTGTAATAATATTATTTTGTATTTGTTAATGTAAAGTTTGATTGATGAATGTAAATTGTTTTTACTTTAATGAAAAATAAATGGAATTATTGTGTATTATTTTGATGACAATTGAATTGAGAAATGATATTAAACTGTGTTGAGGTAGTAGTGAGTTTCATGAAAAAGAATTATTGGAAGTGTTTTTACAGGTTTTTGACGAACTGTTTTCTTAAAATACAGATGGCACTCTGCCAAAATTTTTCCAAAATTTGAGTAAAAATAAAAATGGACGAAAATTTTAACTAGTTTTCAAACTCTAATTAAATGTTTTTATTACCTATTAGAAAATGCTCACCATTTACAAAAAGTAAGAAAATTGTTTTAAAATCCCTTGTAGGGTACTTAATGAGTTATCGGTAGGTGAAGTTCGGTAGTTCATTAAGTATTCTACGGGATCATGTTATACCTTACAGAGGGGTAAGGTGTGACAAAGTGTGACTTCTGGATGAGTGAGATCTCCTTCCTTGGACACATAGTATCAGCTGAAGGGATTAGAGTGGATCCTAAGAAGATAGAAGTAGTGATGGAATGGAAGCCTCCCAGAAATACAAATGAGGTCAGAAGTTTCTTGGGGCTAGCTGGATATTACAGAAGATTTGTGAAGGGGTTCTCTCACATAGTTGCTCTAATGACCAAGTTGTTACACAAGAATGTGAAATTTGGCTGGAACGACAAGTGCCAAGCCAGTTTTGAGAGGCTGAAGGCTATGTTAACAAAGGCACCAGTGTTATCACAGCCAGTGACGGGAAAGGACTTTATGGTCTATAGTGATGCCTCGCATAATGGGTTAGGGTGTGTATTGATGCAAGAGGGGAAAGTGGTCGCCTATGCTTCCAGGCAATTAAGGCCACATGAACAGAATTACCCTACTCATGATCTGGAGCTAACAGCAATTATCTTCGCATTGAAGATATGGAGGCATTATTTGTATGGTGAAAAGTGTTACATTTATACAGACCATAAAAGTCTAAAATATTTGCCAACCCAAAAGGAGCTCAACCTTAGACAGAGGTGATGGATTGAGTTCCTAAAGGACTATGATTGTGTGATAGATTACCACCCTGGGAAGGCAAATGTAGTTGCTAATGCCTTGACCAGGAAGTCCATCACAACTTTAAGATCACTAAATGCTCGTCTGTCTTTAGCTCAATATGGAGCTATTTTGGCCGAGTTACAAGTGAGGCCAAACCTGCTACAGCAGATACAGGATGGGCAGAATGCAGATGAAAAATTAATGGCTATTATGGGAAAAATCTTAGAGGAGAAGGAAACTGATTATGAGGTGAAAGAAGATGGGTATTTATACTACAAAGGGAGAGTGTATGTACCAAATGATGGGGAATTGAATACTAGTACTCTGAAAGAAGCACACACCAGTGTTTATGTTATACATCCGGGAAGCACAAAAATGTATAATGATTTGAAGCCTCATTATTGGTGGCCTGGTATGAAGAAGGATATAGCTGACTATGTGACTAAGTGCTTGACATGTCAGCAAGTTAAAGTAGAACATCAAGTTCCATCAGGATTGCTACAGCCTATAAGCATACCTGATGGACATGGGACCAGGTCACTATGGATTTTGTCAGTGGTTTACCTTTCACCCAGAAGAAGCATGATGCAGTGTGGGTGATAGTGGATAGATTGACGAAGTCAGCACATTTTCAGCCAGTTAGGACTGACTACTCACTGGAGAAGCTAGTAGAATTGTATATCAGTGAGATAGTTAGACTACATGGAATCCCACACTGCATGGAATCCCACTTTCCATCATATTTGATCGAGACCCAAGGTTTACATCGAGGTTTTGAAAGAAGTTACAAGAAGCCTTGGGCACACAACTCCACTTTAGCACGGCTTTTCATCCTCTGACGGATGGACAGTCGGAACGAGTAATCTAGGTAAACTTAAAAAGAACCAATTGAATTCTTACAAATAATAAATTGAAATGATAGTAATAATGTGAATTATGTGATAGGTCCTTGAGGATATGCTGAGGAGTTGTGTCATTAAGTTTGAAGGGAGTTGGGATAGATACCTCCCACTGGCAGAATTCACATATAACAATAGCTACCAAGCTAGCATTCAAATGGCCCCGTATGAGCACTGTACAAGAGGAAGTGTAGAACCCCAGTATGTTGGACTAAACTAGGTAAAAATAAGCTAGTAAGACCAGATCTGGTGAAACAGACTGAGGAGAAAGTAAAAATAATTAAAGCTAATTTGAAGGTTGCCTCAGATTGACAAAAATCTTATGCCGATTTGAAGAGAAAAGAGATAGAGTATGCAGTTGGCAATAAAGTGTTTCTCAAAGTCTCACCGTGGAAAAAAGTACTGAGGTTTGGAAAAAAGGATAAGTTAAGCCCTAGGTTCATTGGCCCATATGAAGTCATTGAACGTATGGGACCAGTGGCCTATCGGCTAGCTTTACCACCAGAACTGGATAAGATCCATAATGTATTTCATGTGTCTATGCTAAGAAGGTACCGCTCAGACCCTTTACATGTCATCTCCATGCAAGAGATTGAAATTCAACCAGACTTGACATATATAGAAGAACCCATACAGATACTAGCTCGGGAAGTGAAGGAACTGAGAAATAAACATATTCCACTGGTGAAAGTACTTTGGAGATGCCATAATATTGAGGAGGCAACTTGGGAAAGTGAAGACAATGAGACAACAGTTCCCTCAACTATTTGTATCAGGTAAATTTCGAGGACGAAATTTTTATTAGAGGGGAAGAGCTGTAACATCCTCACTTTAACTAATCTGTACGTTCTACTGTTCTGGTGACCAAAGTCAGTCTGGGCAGCTAGAATATTTGGAATCATAATTAAACTAGAGTGAGGAATTATAAATAAACCAAATAATGATAAGAAAAATTAAGGAAAATTTAATGAAATAAAATGCACTAAGGTTAAATGAGCTGTAGCCCCAGTGATGAGTGACCCTAATGGGAAGTGACAGCGAAGGCCGTTAGCCACCCTAGACCCGGGAAAAACTTCATGAAATAATTTTTGGGACCTTAGGGAAGAATTATTGGGGTCTCAATGACAATAAAATGCTAAGAAAATACAAGGAAAATTTAATCAATCAGTGCACACAATTTTAGCTCATTAAGTCAAACGGAGGGCATTTTGGTCATTTCGTCTTCAGAAATGATTTTTGACCAACTTGTCTAATTAAGTATATAAATTATATGATATTAAATATAAATAAACATTGATAAAAATGGAATTAAAAATGAGTAGTAAAGAAAAGAAAGAAAAATAAACTAAATAGAAATTAAAATCAATAATGACATCAAGTGATGCAATTAAAATCAATAAAGACATCAACTAAACCCTAAGTTCCCAACACAAAACCTTAATCTTTCATCTTAGTGAAGCTTTTGGGAGTAAAAACAAGTAAAAAGGAAGAGCTTTTACAAGCTTAGAATTGATTCCATTAAAGGTTAGTGTCCAATCTCCTCCCTCTCTTACACAATTCAAGTTTATGGCCATGAGATAAGTGGAAATTGTAAGAAAAACAGAATATAATTTATGCGTATTCATCCCTACAATTTTGGCAGCTTAGGGATGATTAGGGTTTCATAAATTTCCTTGAAACAAAGTGGTATGTGAGCTGCCCTTGACATGAGATGAGTGATTGAACATTTAAGTGCAAGTGTAATGCATGAATGGAACTTGAAAACTTGGACACTTGAACAAAATTAGGGTTTGCTCATGTAATAATATATAAGCATTGTAATGGTCAAATAGTGACCATTTGACTATGTGTGAGGAGGAATTGGAGTGGTTTAGGACAATGGAATTGAGGTTAGGCATGCTGCCCTTGGTGACCTGCAGGGCTGGGTGTGAGTTCAGTAAGTTTGGGCAGCTATAACTAGAGTTGTGTAGGTTCAATTGGTGCAAGACCAATTGGACATGAAACTAGACACATAATGGCACAACTTTGGTGAAGAAACCCTACCCAGAAAACCAAACCAGGTTGACCTAAAAACTACCCTAATCTAGGTGACCAACATGCTATCCCTGGAAAATGACCAAATGAATAGTATTTGTTCAAATGGTCATAACTTAGTGTAGAAAAGTTCAATTGACCTGAAAGTTTACCAGTAGAAACATGAGACATAACCCTACAACTTTAATGGAGAAAAAAAACCCAAATTTTGACCATAACATGTTCAAAAACTAACCTGCATTCAGTGTACAAAAACTGCAGAATTGATTTTGCCCAGAAATTCTAGAAAAATTACAATCCAGCCAGTTATGGTGTTTAGACCATAACTTGAGCTACAAAACTCCAAATGGAGTTATTCAAAAAAAGAAATCTAAATAGACATAATAAGGAATAATTTTGATACAGAACATTTGGCCAAATTCTCACTGTAGAATGACCTAATAGAACAGTGAACTCTAACACTCAAAACTGAAATTTCTGAATTATTCTCCATTCGTTTTAAGTATTGTTTGGCAACTAATGCCAACACTTTGGAAACCAAAATGTGGTATCTTGGTGAACTTAGGTTCAACAAATCTATTATAAATTAAAAAATCAACCTTTGAGTGAAATTAGTCAAGTGAATAGTGACCTCTACATTATAAAAATAAATAATTGAATCATTAACTGTGTAAAATGCCCTAGTATGCCTAGAATGATTGGTTTGGATAGGTTGGCATGTCAATAGGGTTCAGTTAGTAGTATTACACATGGCATTATGCCATTCTATGATTTTATGGCTTTTAGCCATTCTGATATCAATGTGATACTTGGCCTTGAGCCCAATGTTTATTACAGCTTATTAGATGTTCTGTTGTACACCGGGAGACACAATGTTACCGATGGTGTGATGGCCCAAGGTACTTGGTACCCAGTGCCAGTTTACTCGTTTATCCAGTCCAGTTGACTAGTATAGGTTACTCGGGCAATCAAAATAAATCTTACTAAATTTTAATCACATAATACTACAATAATTGCTAAGAACTTAGTCTACATAAAATGTCAGATACATTCTGCACATCCATTTTATTTTAGCTATTTTATTTTATATTGGCACTACTAAGCATAATTGCTTAAGGCATCACTTTTGCCACGCGTAGGTACTGGAGACATAGCTGGGGAGTCCAGCAGACCTCAAACCGGTTGATTAGTCTGATCTACACAGAGTCCAGAGTCATCTCATATCTGCAGTGTAGTTAGTAGTAGGATATTAGGATTTTGGGTTGTATTTTGTACTTTGCATTTTGTACTAGTTCTTGATTGTAATTACAAACTCATGAAATCATATGATAATGTAAATATATGAAATTTCATATTACTGAAATTATCTGTATATTGTGTTGAAAAATAGAATGTTGGGGAGTTATTCATAAAATCAATTCGAATTCTGATGTGAACAGAAATTTTGAAATTGTGTTGAGGTTTGGAGATTGAGTTGATATGGCTATATATTGGAGTTTTGGATCTGAAAACCATATTGGAAGTGTTTTTTTTATAGGTTCAAAATAACTGTTTTCCAATTTACAGCTGGCACTCCACCGGATTTTCTATAAAAATTTATGGAAAATTCAGATTAATCAAATTTGGAAATAAATGATATAATTGGTAAAATTTTGCACTTGGTGAATAATAAATAAATAAATAAAGGAGGGTAAATTGTTATTAAATAAGATATGGTGCTCCAGCACACTATGTGGCATAGCTTACTTGGCTACACTGTAGACGGGTAAGGGGTGTCATAGGAAGAACCTACTCCACCAGTTCCAACAGAGCCTGCTCAACCTTCACAGGCCATGTTCCAATAAATGGCCTAGTTTTTCAGACAAATAGCAAGCGTAATGCCACCACCACTACCTCCACAATAGAAATCCCATCTAGAAAAACTAAGAAAATTTGGAGCAGTGGATTTTTTTGGCAAGAGAGAAGATGATTCTGTTACAGTTGTGAACTGGTTGAAAATAACAGGAAGGGTTTTAAAACAACTCCACTGCACTCCAGAGCAAAACTTAGAAGCTACTGTATCTCTACTGCAAGATGATGCATATCAATGGTGGGATACAGTGTCTAATGAAGTGTAGCTGGAACTAATAACCTGGGACTTCTTCCTCTCAGAGTTCAAAAAGAAGTATGTGGGTAGTGTATATCTGGAAAAGAGAAGAAGAGAATTCATTAACCTGAGGCAGAGACAGTTGACAGCGGCGGAGTATGAAAAAGAATTTGTTAGACTAAGCCGTTATGGAAGGGAGATATTTCCAATGAGGCTGAGAGGTGTAAAAGATTTGAAGAGGGGCTAAATGACAATATAAAGATAATGATCACTGCTTTGGGAATCATAGACTACACCAAGTTAGTGGAAGCTACAGTAAAAGTTAAGAAAGTCAAAATAAGTGAGAAGACCAGAAAAGAGAGACAGCAGAAGAGGGGTCCAAGTCAGTCTAGCTCATCTCTTGCACTAGGAAAGAAGTTCAAAGGTTCCCCTGCTCAGAGTTCAGGTTAGCCTCAAGGTCAGGGTCAGTCCCAGGTGCCCAGACCGCAGTTTACACCTAGGAGAGGTCAGTCCACACCATCAGTGGGCAGCTATCTAGGAATGGTGTTTAGGGGACCAGCCCCAGCATCTTCTGCTTGTCCACATTGCCTGAAGTGGCATAAAGGGGAGTGTTGGAGAGTGACGAGTGCCTGCCTAAGGTGTGAGTCGACAGAGCATCAGTTAAGAAGCTGCCCATGCAGAACTGCCACAACTGCTCCAGCACAAGCAGATAGACTTGCCCCTGTACCTCAAAGGGGTAGGAAGTCTGGTAAATCTGAGGCAGTTAGTGTTAGTAGCATGCCTTAGAGCATATCATTTAGTATGTATCTTGTACATGTTTTTACTAATAAAAGGCATTTCCACTATTTCGTTTATATAATATATTTATATGTAATAGAAAAGGTCCATTGATATTTTGTAAGAAATTCTATTCTTAAGTTGTTAAGAATATGAGTGACAGTATTTCTAGTACAAAGTGTCATAAATAGGTTCACAATCGAGGATACTTCATAATAAGGACATGACTTATCTATAAAAATTGTATTCATGTTTGTTTCCAAGTTATTTATGAGATAATATAAATAAGATGGTATGGTGAGTCTCATGCCATATAACAAACATGATAGGCACTTACATATGATAAGTAGGCTGAACCAGTGACACTTATGACAAGCACATGGAGTTTACTCTTGTCAATGCATTGTCATAAATCATATCAGCGCATATAATCATTAGGCCTGAGAAAGCACAGTTATCTTGTATATATGTGGTTTGAGTTTGATACTGCTTTCATACTTGTACTGTGTATGGGTATATGGACATGTGTTGACTCCTACTAGTTATATATGGAGGTAGTTGTTGATCATCTGTTCCTCTAAGTAAATAGAGATAAAATCCTATGTTCATTTAATTGTTCTTGATGTTTCAAGTTCCTGGCCAAGACAGATACATTTATTCAGAAAGAGTTTCTGATGAGAAAATCTTTTTAATCAAGAACTGAAATTAAAAGAGAACATAATATTCATAGCAAATGGAGTTTGACATAAACCATGACTCCAGCTTGAGTTGGGATTTTGTAACAGAGAGATTCTAGTGCATGGTAACATATGATTATAGGTTCATTTAAGGTAAACCTTATTACTAATTAGGTGGCCATGGCATGCTATGCTAGGTGTTAACCATGGTCTATGAGGTGCATAAAATGATTTAGAGAAATCATTTATGGTAAGAAAGAGTTCTGATGATATTAAGAGTTGATATCATATCTCATTGCCAATTAGTGATGAGCCTAGTAAGTCACACACATACACAAGTTATCACCTGATTAAATGTGATTTAATTAATTAATTAAGGAGTTTAATTGATTAATTAAATAGGCTCAGTTTGCAATTAGATTGCAAAGTCCCTAGCATAACTTGAAACCAAATCTAGGTTATTGGATGTAGAGTATAAGTTAAATTTATATTTAAAGTATTTAAATATGAATTTAATTAATGAGAAATTAATTAATAAAGATTAATTAATTGATTTATATTTGATATAAATTGATTAGAAGAAGAGAAATAATTATTTTGGGTTGGGAACTCAAAATTAAGACACAAGGGGATTTTGGTCATTTCACAGGGTGACATGTGGCACGGTGAGATGGTGACACATGGCACTACACATAAGCTTGCCAAATGTTTTTTAATCATGTAAGATGATTAAAATTAAGATTAAATATAGGTTTGACACTTGGCACAATGTGATTGGGTCAATTAAACCTAGAACCAATCAGAGGGTGATATATGGCAAGGGTTTTATGTGTTGACCTACCTATATAAGTGTTATTATGAAAAGAAAACAATGCAACCAGCAGCTGATATCCTTGGTGCCGCCACCCAAGAGGCTCTCCCTTCTCTTCATCTTCTTCTCTCATCTATTCCAAGAGATAAGCAAACAATCTCTTGAATTGAAAATACTAGAAATTATTTCTAGTGTCCTGTTTACATCTTTAATCTCTTAAAAGGCAAAACTTGATTTTCTAATTAATAGAAGAAGCTTTAGAAGCTGTTTAAGGGCTGCCATAGGTGAACTTGGTGTGGACAAGCTAGAGGGATAACATCTGGTGTCCTGAAGGCGCATCTGAAAGGCACAAATACACTGCAATGCATCAAGAGGTTAGTGTATTTGTTCTTGATCTAATCTAGGGTTCTAAAATTAATCTGATTAATTTTTAAAATCTTAAATGGAAAATACAGATCCGAAAACATATTAAAGGTGTTTTAATATGTTGTTAATCATTGAAATCAAATAGATAAAAATAAATCTTGCATGATGCATGTGACCCTAGGTAAAAATTTTTGAATTCAATGGTATAAACTTGTGTTTTTCATGCTTCCGCTCCTTCAATTGGTATCAGAGCCACTATATTTGCCATTTAGATTGTTGATTATATGATTTAATTGTGTGTTTTGATCATGAGATGATTTATCCATTGCTGGTTGCAATGGATATGTGGCGGTATGCTTAATGAATTCTAACAAGGCGCGCATGGTTTGGGTTTCATTGAAGGTGCAAGGTTTGACTTTTTAATTATGCAATTGTTGTATGATCTAAGGCCTATCCTATGACTAATTAAAGTGTTTAATTAGTAGTTTTAATCACACAATTAAATTTTGATTCAAATTAGAATTTTAAAAATTGTTTGAATGTGATTCAAATCTGAATTTTAAAAGTTGTTTGAATGTGATTCAAATATGAATTTTTAAAGTTGTTTGAATCATATTTAAATTTGATTTTTTAAAGTTGTTTGAATAATATAAAAATATGAATTTTTAAAAATTGTTTTAATGTGATTCAAATCTGATTTTTAAAAATTGTTTGAATGTGATTCAAATCTGAATTTTTAAGGTTGTTTGAATGTGATTCAAATATGAATTTTTGAATTTGTTTGAATGAGATTCAAATCTGAATTTTTAAATTTGTTTGAATCATATTCAAATCTAGATTTTTAAGTTGAATATGAGATATTCAATTTAATTTAACTATGTATGTTTTATTTAATTGTTAAATAGTGATATGCATGATGGATGATCATGGACTATAAAAGACCAATGTGATTGGATTATTTCTTTTATGTTTCTTTGGGATTGTAAATTAATTAATTTATTTTAATTTATTTTGGGCATGTATTATTAAGGTTGTAATAATTTTGGGTTGTAATTTCATTTATTTAAGTTCTTGTAAATTCACCTTGGTATGCCAAGGATTACTATGTAATATTGGATTGCAAGAAGTTCAAGGAGGTCAAGAGCATTGGTGGAACCAGTGGGAGGAATTCAAGATTAAGTGTTGATTATGTACTCCTTCAGCAACTCTTGTAAAATGAATGAATGAAATGCACCTAAGAATGCCCTGATTTAATTCTTGGTGGCTCAGAATTGAATCCCTTAGAAAGTCCATGATCATACCATATTTACTGCTTATCCATGTATGCATGAGATGTATGGGAATGTATGCAATTAGATGATATATGCATGCTAAATGGATAATGTGTAAAGTGAGACCTTAATAGTAATTAGGATGACCATAAAATCTTCTAAACAAATGATTAAGTTGAAAAATGCTATAATTAAAGTAATTATAACATGGGCCCTCTGTTGGGGTAATTATTTTAAGAAATTTTAATAGTTGCATAAGATGCAATTAATTTAAGAGATTTTCTCAAGAATAATTGTTAAGCATGAGATGTTGTAAATATGTAAATGGTTTGGTGGCCAATATTGGATGTACCTGAGGACATTAAAATTATTTGTATAATTACTGGCTCAATGGGATCAACTTAACTAATACAAGATAAGTCAATAATGGATGTACCTGAGATTTTGAGCATTAGGGGCTAGGTAAAGGATTGAACCTCACATGAGATGTAATGGGCAAGGAGTTGCTCACTTATAGTTTATTGTAATTCCAATAATAGATGTACCTGAGGATGATCAATAGAATTATAAGAATTCAATCACCCAGTAGAAATCCATCCAACTAGTATTTCCATTTTCTACTTTGGAAGTGTAGGATTCACTAAGTTAGTGGAAGGACCAATTTGATTAAAAGACCATAATCATTTTGGTTAATTACATGATACATTTACTAATTAATCTGGTTATTTTCTGCAGTTAATTTTCTGATAATATTGAGCACAGAACAACCACCACGATCCAATATCCTTGCAAGCATACTTGATCGCAATAAGTTGACAAGACCTAATCTGTCTGATTGGCTAAGAAATTTAAAACTTTTCCTGAACCTTGAACATATAGGATATGTTCTAGATTCAAATGTTCCTGGTCCCTTACCTCCAGAGGCCACTCAAGAGGAACATGAAACTTTGGACAAGTGGAAGGAGCATGATATGAGAGCTAAGTGTTACATATTTGCTTCCATGAGTAATGAGTTACAGAAGCAGCATGAGAACATGCAGAGTGCGAGTGAGATCCTCCTTCACTACAAAAGTTGTATGGTGAGCACAGCAGGAATGCTAGGTATGAAACATATACGCAACTGTTTCGCATGAGGATGTCTGAGGGACAGAATATTGGAGATCATGTCCACAATATGATTTGGCTGATTGAACAGCTGGAACATCATGACTTCAACATGGATTTCCAACTACAGACGGATTTGATCCTTCAGTCCCTTTCTGAGTCTTTTGGGAATTTTGTGACAAATTTCCATATGACTAAACAGGAATGCACCTTAGCTGGTTTACTCAACATGCTGGTTATTGCCCAAAAGAATATGCCGGGCAATAAAGGAAAAGAGGTAGCTTTGATTGCATATTCTTCTACTAGAAAGTCCAACAAGAAGAAGGGCAATAAGAAAAAGAAATCTCAGATTCCTGGTCCTTCCAAGAAATAGCTAAACAGAAATGGAAGACTAAAGCTGATGGAGGCAAAGGAAAGTGTTTCCATTGCCAGAAGGATGGGCACTGGAAAAGGAACTGCCCAGAGTATCTTGCTTTTCTGAAGGACAAGAAGGATACACCTTTGGAAGGTATGTCCATATCTTGTTATTTAGATTCTGATGATACTCATAGTTCATCTACAACTTGGGTTTTAGATACTGGTGCCAGTTCTCACATTTCTAATAATATGCAGGAACTAGCAAATAGTAGGAGCTTGCATTCTCGAGATGTTAGACTCCGGATTGGCAATGGATCAACTATTGAAGCTTTAGCCATAGGATCTAAATCTTTTTACATGTCTGGACATGTTTTGTGTTTGGATAATATTTTATATGCACCTGATGCTTTTAAAAACATCATTTCTATATCTAGTTTGACTAAAAATGGCTATGAATTTCAGTTCACAGATGATGTTTGCAATATTTATTTTGGAAATAAATATGTTGGTTCGGGTTATATGAATGATGGTCTTTATTATTTGGATAATAATGACAAACAAAAAATGAATGCAAGTGATCTAAATGAATGCAATGCCATGGTGAAAACCAACTCAAGTTCAAAATATATTTGGCACTTAAGGTTATGTCATGTTGCAGAAGATAGGATTGCAAAACTCGAGAAAATGGGAATTCTATCCTCATTGGGCTCTGAGCCTACTCCAACTTGTGAATCTTACCTTCAGGGAAAAATGATTAGATCACCCTTTGTTGGACAAGGGCTAAGGGTTGAAAATATTTTGGAGCTAATACATAGTGATGTATGTGGTCCATTTAAGGAAATGGCTAGAGGCGATTTTCATTACTTTATTACCTTTACTGATGATAAATCAAGGTTTGGATATTTGTATTTGATGAAATACAAACATGAATCCTTTGAAAAGTTCAAAGAATTTAAATTTGAAGTAGAAAATCAAATAGGAAAGAGTATTAAGGCTCTTCAATTAGATCATGGATGTGAATATTTGAGTATTGAATTTGATGAATACTTGAGAGAGCATGGCATTGTTTCCCAGCTGACTCCTCTAGGAATGCCACAGCTGAATGGTGTATCTGAAAGGAGAAATCGTACCCTATTAGATATGGCACATAGTATGATGAGCTATACTGATATGTCAATCTCCTTTTAGGGATTTGCATTAGAATCAGCTTTGTATATTCTGAATAGGATTCCATCAAAATTAGTTTCTTCCACACCTTATGAGATATGACATGGAAGAAAATCAAGTCTTAAGCATGTTAAGATTTGGGGTTGTCCAGCTTATATCAAAAAGCTGAATACTGATAAATTGGAAACCAGATCAGAAAAGGGTCAATTTGTTGGATAACCAAAAGATAGTTTTGGATATTATTTTTATTTGCTTACATCACAAAAGGTTGTGGTGAGTAGAGATGCTACATTTCTTGAACAACAATTTGTTTAAGAAAGAGGCAAAGGATGGTAAATATAGTTAGAATTGGAGAATTCTGACCAACCAACAGATCAGATGGATATAGATCCATCTACTCAACCTACACCCATTGATGAAACATCTACAGCTATTCCTCGTAGAACAACCAGGGTATCTCACCCACTAGTGAGATATGATTTCCTTCATGAAGAAGAACAAGAGTTGTCTACTCGTGAAGAAGTAGATCATGGAGATGATCCACTTACCTATGAAGAAGCTATATCAGATATAGACTCTTCAAAATGGATTGATGCTATGAAATCCAAAATTGATTCCATGTGTATGAATCAAGTTTGGGATCTTGTTGACCCACCTGAAGGTATAGTACCTATAAGGAACAAATGGGTTTTCAAGAAGAAAATTAGTTTTGATGGAAAGGTAGAGACCTATAAGGCAAGGCTAGTAGCGAAAGGGTTTCGCCAAAGGCAAGGAATCGACTATGAGGAGACTTTTTCGCCTGTTACAATGCTTAAATCAATTAGGATTCTATTAGCAATAGCTGCATACTATGATTATGAGATTTGGCAGATGGATGTCAAAATAGCTTTTCTAAATGGATACATTGAAGAAAACATTTTTATGGAACAACCTAGGGGTTTTGAATCCCAAGATGGTTCCAAGGTATGCAAGCTAAAGCGATCCATTTATGGGTTGAAGCAAGCTTCGAGGAGTTGGAACATCCATTTTGATGAAGCCATTAAATCATTTAGTTTTATCAAAAATGAGGATGAGCTATGTGTATATAAGAAGGTTAGTGACAGTGCTATCACTTTCCTTGTCTTATATGTGGATGATATACTGTTGATGAGTAATGACACAGGTATGTTGACAACTGTAAAGGTATGGTTATCAAATACATTCTCCATGAAAGACTTAGGGGAGGTAACCTGTATTCTTAGGATTCGCATCTATAGAGAAAGAACAAAAAGAATAATTGGTTTATCCCAAGTCTATACTTGAAAAAGGTGTTAAAGAGGTTTAATATGCTTGATTCCAAGAGAGGATTGTTACCAGTGAGACATGGTATCCACCTTTCTAAAGAGATGTCTCCAAAGACACCTGAAGAAAGAGATAAGATGGCCAGGATTCCTTGAGCTTCAGCTATTGGACGTTTAATGTATGCAATGTTGTGTACTAGGCCAGATATCGCATATACTGTTAGTTTGACTAGCAGGTATCAATCTAATCCAGGTTTGGAACACTGGATAGCTGTCAAGAATATCCTTAAGTACTTGAGAAGAACTAAGGATTTATTCTTGACCTATGGAGGTGGAGACTTGCAATTGGATGGTTATACTAATTCTGATTTCCAATCAGATATCAATGATAGAAAGTCTGCCTCTAGATATGTGTTCATTTGTAATGGAGGTGCAGTCAGTTCGAAGAGTTCCAAACAGAGCACGACTGCAGATTCCACTACCGAGGCTGAGTATATTGCTGCATCAGATGCTGCAAAGGAATCTGTTTGGATAAAAAAGTTCGTGACAGAACTTGTAGTAGTTCCTTCCATTGAGTAAGTAGTTCCACTACACTGTGACAACAATGGAGCAATCATACAGGCTAAGAAACCAAGGTCTCACAAAAAATCCAAACACATAGAAAGGCGCTACCACATTATCAGAGAAATAGTTGGACGAGGCGATGTAGCCATGCAGAAAATAGCATCAGCTGAAAATCCAGCTGATCCATTAACTAAGCCTATGTCACAGACTCAGCTAGACCGATATCTTGAGAAGATGGGTCTAAGATATTGTAATGAATGGCTCTAGTGCTAGTGAGAGATTGTTAGTAGTATCCCCTAGAGTATATCATTTAGTATGTATCTCGTACATGTTTTTATTAATAAAAGGCATTTCCACTTTTTCGTTTACATAATATATTTATGTTTAATAGAAAAGGTCCATTGATATTTTGTTAGAAATTCTATTCTTAAGTTGTTAAGAATATGAGTGACAGTATTTCTAGTACAAAGTATCATAAATAGGTTCACAATCGAGGATACTTCATAATAAGGACATGACTTATCCAGAAAGATAGTATTCATGTTTGTTTCCAAGTTATTTATATGAGATATAAATAAGATGGAATGGTGAGTCTCATGCCATATAACAAATATGATAGGCACTTACACATAATAAGTAGGCCTAACCAGTGACACTTAAGACAAGCAAATGGAGTTTACTCTTGTCAATGCATTGTCATAAATCATATCAGTGCATATAATCTTTAGACCTGAGATAGCACAGTTATCTTGTATATATGTGATTTGAGTTTTATACTGCTTTCATACTTGTACTGTGTATGGGTATATGGACATGTGTTGGCTCCTACTAGTTATATATGGAGGTAGGAGTTGGTCAAGATGGAATCTGTTACCCTAAGTAAATAGGGATAAAATCCTATGTTTATTTAATTGTTCTTGATGTTTCAAGTTCCTAGTCAGGACAGATAGATTTAATCAGAAAAGAGTTTTTCATGAGAAAATCTTTTTAATCAAGAATTGGAATTAAATGAGAACATAATATTCATAGCAAAATGGGGTTTGACATAAACCATGACTCCAGCTCGAATTGGGATTTTGTAACAGAGAGATTCTAGTGCATGGTAACATATGATTATAGGTTCATTTAAGGTAAACCTTATTACTAATTGGGTGGCCATGGCATGTTATGCTAGGTGTTAACCATGGTCTATGAGGTGCATAAAATGATTTAGAGAAATCATTTTTGTTAAGAAAGAGTTCTGATGATATTAAGAGTTGATATCATATCTCATTGCCAATTAGTGATAAGCCTAGTAAGTCATACACATACATAAGTTATCACTTAATTAAATATGATTTAATTAATTAATTAAAGAGTTTAATTGATTAATTAAATAGGTTTAGTCCCTAGCATAACTTAAAACCAAATCTAGGTTATTGGATGTACAGAATAAGTTAAATTTATATTTAAAGTGTTTAAATATGAATTTAATTAGTGAGAAATTAATTAATAAAGATTAATTAATTGATTTATATTTGATATAAATTGATTAGAAGAAGAGAAATAATTATTTTGGGTTGAGAACTCAAAATTAAGACACAGGGGCATTTTGGTCATTTCACAAGGTGACATGTGGCACCGTGAGATGGTGACACATGGCACTACACATAAGTTTGTTTATCATTGAAATCAAATAGATAAAAATAAATCTTGCATGTTGCATGTGACCCTAGGTAAAAATTTTTGAATTCAATGGTATAAACTTGTGTTTTTCATGCTTCCGCTCCTTCAGTTGGTCCATCACTGAGACTTTCATCTGAGCCAGCTGAGAAGCCAGAGGCTAGAGCACTTGCCAGATCCTATGCCATGAGAGCTCAGGAGGAACAAGAAGCCCCGGATGTTATCAGGGGTACGTTCTCCCTCTATAATACATATGTGCATGCATTGGTGGATCTAGGATCCACTCATTCATACATCTGCATCAACCTATCCGTAGAAAGGGGGATACTAGTAATGGAGAGTGACCAAGACATTCTGATTACTAACCCATTAGGCCACAGTGTGGTGGTGAACAAGGTGTGCAAAGGTTGCCATTAAGGATTCAGGGGTATGAATTCTTGGCAGACCTGATTGAATTGCCTTTCCATGAGTTTGATGTGATTTTCGGAATGGACTAGTTGTCACATCATCAGGCAATGGTTGACTGTAAATTGAAGAGGATTTCCTTGAAAACTCCTGTGGTTAATGAGATTTCAGTTGTGGGGGAAAGGACAGATTTCTTGTCCAATGTCATCTCGGCCATAGTTGCAAGAAAACTGATGAGAAAAGGCTGTGAAGCCTACCTAGCACATATGGTGGATACTAGGCAGGCTAATCTAGATTTGTGTAACATACCCATAGTAAAAGACTTCCCAGATGTACTCCCTGAAGAATTGCCTGGCTTGCCACTAGAAAGGGAAGTCGAATTTGCTATTGAAGTACTGCCGGGTACAGCACCAATATCTATTGCTCCTTATAGGATGGCACCTACTGAGTTAAAGGAGTTGAAAATCCAGTTGTAGGACTTACTGGATAAGGGGCTCATACGCCCCACACCATGGGGAGCTCCAGTGCTATTTATAAAGAAGAAGGATGGGACTTTGAGGTTATGCATCGATTACCGACAGTTAAATAAAGTGACTGTGAAGAATAAGTATCCGTTGCCTAGAATTGATGATCTGTTTGATCAATTGAAGGGAGCAGGAGTATTTTCTAAAATTAATCTCAGATTAGGATATCATCAGTTGAGGGTGAAGAATGTAGATGTGCCAAAAGACTGCATTCAGGACCCTGTATGGGCATTATGAGTTCCTGGTGATGCCCTTTGGTCTAACAAATGCACTAGTAGCATTCATGGACCTTATGAACCGTATCCTCCATCCATACCTAGATCGGTTCGTAGTGGTCTTTATTGATGATATTTTGGTATATTCCAAGACTAGGGAAGAACATGATGAGCATTTAAGGATTATTCTGCAAACCCTGAGAGAAAAGAAGCTGTATGCTAAATTGTCCCAGTGTGACTTCTGGTTGAATAGATTGCATTTCTTAGACACATAGTGTCAGCTGATGGGATTAGAGTGGATCCCAAGAAAATAGAAGCAGTGATGGAATGGAAGCCTCTAAGAAATACAACTGAGGTTAGAAGTTTCTTGGGGCTAATAAGGTATTACAGAAGATTTGTGAAGGGGTTCTCTTTAATAGTTGCTCCAATGACGAAGTTGTTACACAAGAATGTCAGATTTGACTGGAATGACAAGTGTCAGACCAGTTTTGAGAAGTTAAAAGCTATATTGACAAAGGCACCAGTGTTAACATAGCTAGTGTCAGGAAAGGACTTTGTGTTCTACAGTGATGCCTCGCATAATGGGTTAGGGTGTGTATTGATGCAATAGGGGAAAGTGGTTGCCTATGCTTCCAGGCAGTTAAGGCCATATGAACAAAACTACCCTACCCACGATCTACAACTTGCAGCAATTATCTTTGCACTAAAGATATGGAGGCACTACTTGTATGGTGAAAAGTGCTACATTTACATAGATCACAAAAGTCTAAAATATTTGCCAACCCAAAAGGAGCTTAACCTTAGACAGAGGCGATGATTGAGTTCCTGAAGGACTATGATTGTGTGATTGATTACCATTCTGGGAAGGCAAATGTAGTTACTGATGCCTTGAGCAGAAAATCCATCACAACTTAGAGATCATTAAATGCTCGTCTATCCTTAGCTCGAGATGGAGCTATTTTGGTTGAGTTGCAAGTGAGGCTAAACCTGCTACAGCAGATTTTAGATGGGCAGAAAGTAGATGAGAAGTTAATAACTATTATAAGCAAAATCTCAGAAGGGAAGGCAACTGACTATGAGGTGAAAGCAGATGGGTGTCTGTACTACAAAGGAGGAGTGTGTGTACCAGATGGTGGGGAATTGAAAGCCAGTATTCTAAAAAAGGCACACACTAGTGTTTATGCTATGCACCCAGAAAGTACAAAAATGTATCATAACCTGAAGCTTAATTATTGGTGGCCTGGTATGAAGAAGGACATAGCTGACTATGTGACTAAATGCCTGACATGTCAGTAAGTCAAGGCAAAACATCAAGTTCCATCGGGTTTGCTACAGCCTATATGCATACCTGAATGGAAATGGGATCGGGTCACCATGGATTTTGTAAGTGGTCTACCTCTCACCCAGAAGAAGCATGATGCAGTATGGGTGATAGTAGATAGATTGATGAAGTCAACACACTTTCTGCCAGTTAGGACTGACTACTCACTGGAGAAGTTAACAGAATTGTATATTAGTGAGATAGTTAGACTACATGGAATTCCACTTTCCATCATATCTGTTCGAGATCCAAGGTTTACATTGAGATTTTGGAAGAAGTTGCATGAATCCTTGCGCACACAACTCCACTTTAGCACAACTTTCCATCCTTAGACGAATGGACAATCAGAAAGAGTAATCCATGTCCTTGAGGATATACTGAGGAGTTGTGTCATTGAGTTTGAGGGAAGTTGGGATAGATACCTCCCACTGGCATAATTTGCATACAACAATAGCTACCAAGCTAGCATCCAAATGGCCCTGTCTAAAGCCTTGTATGGGAGGAAATGTAGAACTCCAGTGTGTTGGACTGAATTGGGTGAAGATAAACTGGTAGAGCTAGACCTGGTGAAATAGACTGAGGAGAAGGTAAAGCTAATAAAAGCCAATTTGAAAGTTGCCTCAGATAGACAGAAATCTTATGCCGACTTGAAGAGAAAAGAGATAGAATATGAAGTTGGAGATAAGGTGTTTCTCAAAGTCTCACCATGGAAAAAGGTATTCAGGTTTGGAAGAAAGGGTAAGTTGAGCCCTAGGTTCATTGGCCCATATGAAGTCATTGAACATGTGGGACCAGTGGCCTACAGGCTAGCTTTACCACCAGAGCTAGACAAGATCCACAATGTGTTCCATGTATCTATGCTAAGAAGATATCTCTCAGATCCTTCACATGTCATCTCCATGGAAGAAAATGAAGTGTAACTGGATTTGACATATGAAGAAGAACCCATACGAATCCTGGCTCGAGAAGTGAAAGAGTTAAGGAATAAACAGATTCCACTAGTGAAAGTACTTTGGAGGCACCACAACACTGAGGAGGCAACTTGGGAAAGTGAAGAGACGATGCGGCAACAGTTCCCTCAACTGTTTGCATTAGATAAATTTCGAGGATGAAATTTAAATTAGAGGAGAAGAGTTGTAACACCCTCACTGTAGCAATTCCATACATTTTACTGTTTCGGTGACTGGTGTTAGTCTAGACAGCTAGAACATATGCAAAAACATTTAAACTAAAGTGAGGAGCCATAATTAACTCAAATATTAATAAGAAAAATTTAGGAAAAATTTTTGAAGTAAAATACAACCAAGTTAAATGAGCCGGTGCCCTAGCGATGGCTAACCTAGTGAGAAGTTGCGGTCTTCACAGCTAGAAGCCCTAAACCCAGGAGAAAATTCATAAAATAATTTTTGAGACTCCAGAGAAGAGTCATTGAGGTTTCTATGGCATTAGAATGCTAACGAAAGGCTTAGAAAAATTTTTCAATTAGTACAGACAATTTTAGCTCATTAAGCTAAACGGAGGGCATTTTGATCTTTTCGTCTTCAGAGATAATTTTTGGCCGACTTATCCAGTTAAGTAAATAATTATTATGACATAAAATGTGAATAAATATTGCTAAAAATTTAATTAAAAATGAGTAGAAAAAAAAAGAAAAGAAAAATGAAATAAAAGTCATATTTATGACATAAGCATGATGTAACTAAAATCTCCACCCAACCACCATTTAATAAATTAACTAAAGGGATAAAAATGAAACAAAAAAATGAGATAAAAACCAAAAAAAAAAAAAGTCAGCAGCCTCATTTCTTCTCAAACAGCTGCACCATATAGAGAGAGAGAGAGAGGAAAGAAAACCTCCATGGAAGCTTTGATCAAGCTTGAGTTCACCACCCAAATCACCCCATAACCCTAGCTTCCCTTCACAAATATTTACCCTTACACCTAGAGTAAGTCTTGGGCAGCAAAAAGAAAGAGAAAAAGAGGAGTTCTCAAGCTTTGGGAATTAGCTAAATCAAGGTTAGTGCCAATTAGTCTTAATTACCTTGTGTATACATCATGGAGAACATGAATTGAGTATGAAACTAAGCTAATTTAAATAAATTTTGCATGGCTGAATTTCGTCAAATTTTGGTAGCCTTAGGGTACATTAAGTTTCCTTTAATTTGAATGAATTATAGTTGTACATGGCTGCCATTGAATATGAACTTGATGCCTTAACTCATTGATTACATGTATATGAAGTATTGAAGCTGTTGGAGTTAGAGTTTGGGGGAAAACTTGGGATTATGCTTATGTGTTGGTAAATAGAAGTTCTAATGGTTAATTAGTGACCATTTGGCTAAGTATAAAGAGGAATTAAAGGGAATGGTAGCTTGGGATTTGAGGTTAGGTGTGCTGCCTTTAGTGCCCTGAAGGTCTGGATGTGAGTCCAGCATGTTTGGGCAGCTATAACTTGGATTGTGTAGGTTCAATTGGTGCAAGGCCAATTGGACATGAAAATAGACGCATAATGGCACAATTTTGGTGTAGGAACTTTGTCCAGAAACTAAACATAGGATGCCCTAAAAATTGACCAAATTCGGGTGACTTACATTTTGCCAAATTCGGGTGACTTACATTTTGCCTGGGCAAAATGACCAAATGAATAGTATTCATTCATTTGGTCATAACTCAATGTAGAAAAGTCCAATTGTAATACCCCTATTTGCATAGCCTGGTATATTTCACTATTCCGGTGACCGGTGTCGGTTCGGATAATTAAGGGGATTAGAACCACATCTAAGATAACTAGATAAGCCCTAAACACAAAAAATTAGTAATTGTCAATTAGTTAAGTATAAATAAGAAAAACAAAACATAAGAGGTTAAATGAGCCGAGAGTCACAACGAAGGGTGACCTTCTCGAGAATGACTGCGAAGTCGATTTAAACTCAAATTTTGAATCGTAAAATGTGATGCTGCGGCCCCTAGGACTATTGCGAATATAGTGGAAAAGAGAAAATCACAAAAACGAAATGTTAAGCCAGTCAAATAATTAGGTCAGGGATCCAGAAGAAATATTAAATTATTTGCAAACCGGGTCCAACCGACGAGGGGCAATTTCATCAATTAACCCCTAGAGTTGACTCCTGACCTAATTGTCAAATAAAATCGGAGAAAAGAAAATTTCAAGATCAATAATTAAATTAAAGAACTAAAGAAAAATAAAAAGAAAAAAATAATAATAAAGTGACATCATCATGCATGACATAATGCATGACATAATAAATCTAATTTTAAATTTTGAAAAGTGGGATAATTATCTACTTAAGTGAACAATTAAAAAAATGGAATTAAATTAAAACAAAAATCTAATTTGGTGTGTTTGACCTTGTTGGAGTTTAGAATTGGTCATTTATGACCAATTGTGGTATGTTGGAAGTGATAGAATTAGGTTTAAATTCGGATTGCTTAGGGACATTCTGCAGGCAGCAGGACCAAGGTTCCCTTTAGGGACCAAACTAAAAATTTAACAACCCAATTCATGTGAGGCCAATTGAGAAAGAAACTATACATAAAATGGCACATTTTTCATTTAGGAATCATGCCCAAAAAGTGACTATAGCATAGTGAACAAATTGGCCAAATCCGGAAGTGAGTGTTCTGCCCTGTACAAAAATGAATAAATAAATAGTATTTATTCATTTGGCCATAACTTAGGTTAAGTAGGTCTAAATGACCTGAAATTTTACTAGTAGAAAGATGAGATATAGACCTAAAACTTTCATGTAGAACACAAACCCAAATTATGCCCTTAACCAAGTCATTTAGCCACTTAAAGTTGGTGACCTAAAACTGCCAGAACCAATTTTGGTGCCTAGAAAATTTGGGTTAGACCAATCTTGTAGCCACGTTCAAATGGCTATAACTTGAGCTACAAAACTCCAAATGTAGTGATTCAGAAAGGAGAATAAAGTTAAGACAATAAGGAACAATTTCTATGAAGAAAACTTAGCCAAATTCTAACAGCAACATGACCAATGGAACAGTACAACATAAGACACCAAAACTGAAAATTTGAAATTTTGCCTAAAAGACTTAAGTTTTGAGAAAACAACCAAAACCAACAAAATGTGGTATGTGAGTGAAATTAGAATTCCCATACCTATTATGCCTTAGAAAGTCAACAAATTGACTTGAATAGTATCGTGAATAGTAACCCCGAAATACAAATTTTAAAGAACGTCCAGTTTAGCATATTAAAGCTAGATATAAATAGATTTAAATTTATTAATTATGATAAGTTGTGATACTGAAACGCTGTGAAACTGTGTGTTTCAGTAGAAAAGAATACCGGGGAAGAATCCGAGGTGTCTAGTCAAGGCCAAGAGGTGACTCGTATAAGGTTTGTGCACAACATAGAATTTCTGTAAATTTTCTTCTGCACATCATTTTGAATGAATTAAAATATTGAATTGTGATATCATTGTCTTGAAATGTTTATTATGCTTTTAATTTAAATTGTTGAAAATTTAATTGTATATATTTGAAATGGCATCAAATGTTTAGTAAATTGTTAAGATACTTTTGAAACCACAATGTCATGACCATATATTTGAATATCTCATTAGCATGACTAGTGGGGGAAATCAGTTTCGAATTTTGATTCCATCTCTGGTTGAAGTGTTGAGGTGTGTGCCAGTAGAAGAAGAAAAAGAATGGGTTCCCATATATTTGAGCTAGCTAGCCTTGTGATGTGACTTCTCATAAGCCTCTGGCTATTGAGATTAATATGTTTCGAATGGCATGACATAACTTTGTGTTTTTATGAAATTTGTTTTGAGACTTTTGAAATGAACTTATTTGGATTAAATCTTATAAATCATGTTTTGAATTTATATTTCATGTTCAGTTTAATTTTTGAATAAAAATGTTTTAAATTCTGCATAAAGATTATTTTAGTATGTTGTGCACCACTGAGTCCTAGTACTCAGCGATGGCTGTTATTACTGTTGCGGATATAGAGACTAGAGGAATAGCAGAGTGAGCTGCTGAGGATTGAGGAGCTACCTACTCTAAAGTTTATCGGGTATATTTTATACCCTGATTGAAAAAATTATTTTGATGCATGTAATGTATATAAATGTAGGAAATGGTCATGAGCAGTTGTATAAAGCTTGTAATAAATTTTGGTTTGGATTTTTTCTAATGTAAATTTTTGGAATGATGTATATAAATTGTTTTATCTTTAATGAAATATGAATGGAAATATTTTGTTTTAATTTGAATGAAATTACTTAGTAGTATTTTTGATGATATTGAATTTTGGAATTTGAGAAATGATGTTGAAATTGGTTGGGATGGATGTTGAATTGATGAAGTTGAGGAGATAAATCATTGGAAGTGCTTTTTACAGGTATTTGAAGAACTGTTTTCTCAAAATACAGACGGCACTCTGCCGAAATTTTTATAAAATTTACCGAAAATAAAATGGGACAAAAATCTTAACTAGTTTTCAAACTCTAATTAAATGTTTTGATACCTATTGAAAAATGCTCACCACTTATAAAAAGTAAGAAAATTGTTTTAAAATCCCTTGTAGGGTATTTAATGAGTTATCGGTAGGTGAAGTTCGGTAGTTCATTAGTTATTCTACGGGATCATGTTATGCCTTACAGAGGGGTAAGATGTGACATGTTTTAATGGTATCAGAGCAAATTTTTGAAGTATGTTTTAACTTGTAAATTTGTGTCTTTTCTTTGTAAGTACAAATGCTCAATGTCTTTATTGGTTACATACAGTGCATTACATCATAAATATGAACTAACGGAGGGAAATCTCCTTGTGTTATTTATTCAGGAGATATCCTACTGCAGATTGAAATGGAAGAAGAGGATCGCTCAGTTGAGCAATCTGTTGAAGCTGAGGCACAAGGGGAAGCCCCAACTCTACAAAATGTCAATGGGTCAGTGGCACCAGCCCCATAAATGCCGTAGTTTCCTGCACAATTCGCACAGCAGATGGCGGCAATATTTCAATAAATGGCTAGGGGTATGCCTGTTCAAGCTCCACCCCAAACTGCTGTGGTGCAACCTCAAGCTCCAGTTAGACAGTATGATAAGCTGTTGAAGTATGGGGCCACAGAATTTAAGAGTACAATAGACCCTTTAGAGGCAGAGCAGTGGCTAGAGAGGATGGATCGAGTGTTCAAGAAGCTGCACTACCCTGATGAACTGAAATTTGAATACTCAGTATCGCTACTATAAAAGGATGCTTATGATTGGTGGAAGACCATCCCCCACAGCTTGGCTGAATCACCAGTACTAACATGGGGTGACTTCATCAGAGAGTTCAGATAGAAATACATCCCAGATGCATATGTAGATCAGAAACTACAAGAATTTTTGAGTTTGAAACAAGGCAACAGAACAGTGGTAGAATATGAGAGGGTGTTCTCCCGCTTAAGCCACTATGTTGGTAGTCTCCTTTCTACCAACAAGGAAAGGTGCAAGAGATTTGAGACGAGTTTGAAGCCCAGCCTACGGATGCAAGTAGTGGGATTCAGACACAGTAATTTTTCATAGCTCATTTCTCAAGCACTTGAATTGGAAAGAATTAAATCAGAAGCGACCCTAGCAAAAGAAAAATCAAAGAAAGCTGAGAAATCAGAGAAAAATAAGGGGGAAAAGTTAGTAGAGCAAAGTCCTAGTGGTACTTCTAAGGAGAGGAAGATATTTGGTGGACCTAGCAGAGGTCGAGTTAAAAGGTTTGGAAGGGGCAGATTCTCTTGTCAGAGACCCCCTAGATCTGGTCTGCAATCGAGCAGCGGTTCACAACCTCCCCACCACTGTGAGACTTATGGCAAGATTCATGGGGGAGAATGCTATCGGGCAATAGAAGCCTATTTTAACTGTGGAGGCAAGGGTCATATTGCAAAAGATTGCACTAGTGCTCCTAAATTCGGTCCAGCTCCTACTAGTACAGAAGGATCTATTCAGAGTCCTACTCCCAGAGGTTCACAACCAGTTAGCAGAGGAAGAGGCAGAGGTAGATGCCATGCTTCAGGTAGTCAGGGTACTGTTGGTCAGTCAGCACAAGGAAGTGCTTTAGCTAGGGTTTATACAATGAGATAGCGAGAAGAGGCTGAGACTTCTGACATTGTGGCCAGTACATTCTCTATCTCTGATCAAGATGTATTTATACTATTTGATCCTGGTTTAACCCACTCATATGTTAGTGCTAGTATAGTCAGTTCACTTGCTGTTCCATGTGTCAAAATGGGTTTTGAAGTGCTAGTAACTAGTCCGTTAGGACAAGAGGTTTGGGTCAACAAAATTTATAAAGACTATCCTTTGGTGATCCAAGGACATGTTTTTCTGTCAGATTTGATTGAAATGCCCTTCAGAGATTATGATATTATCTTGGGTATGGATTGGTTAGCCAGGCATCATGCCATGATTGACTGTAGATTGAAGATAGTCACTTTTGGTCTCCCTCTATACAGTGATATGGTAATACAAGGGGAGAGGCATTTACTACCATCAAACATCATTTCGACTGCACTAGCCAGAAGGATGATCAGAAAGGGGTGTGAAGCATACTTGGCACATGTGATAAACACCCAAGTGGGGAGTCCAGCACTGGGGGACATCCCTACAGTATGTGACTTTCCGGATGTGTTTTTTAATGAATTATCAGGATTGCCTCCAGAAAGAGAGGTGCAGTTTGAGATTAATGTTATGTTTGGTATGGACCCAATCTCCATAAGGCCATATAGAATGGCTCCAGCAGAATTGAAAGAGTTGAAAGTGCAGTTGCAAGAATTGCTTGACAAGGGCTTTATCCGCCCTAGTGTGTCACCTTGGGGAGCACCAATGTTGTTTGTAAAGAAGAAAGATGGCACTCTCCAATTATGCATTAACTATCGCCAGTTAAATAAAGTGATAATAAAGAATAGATATCCATTGCCCCGCATTGATGACTTGTTTGATCAGTTGAGGGGTGTAGCTATATTCTCCAAAATTGACCTGAGATCAGGTTATTATTAGCTAAAAGTACAAGAGCATAGTATTCCTAAAGCTGCCTTTAGAACCCGCTATGGCCATTATGAGTTCTTAGTCATGCCATTCGGGTTAACTAATGCTCCGGCTGCTTTTAGGGATTTGATGAACACTATCTTTAGACCATACCTCGACCAATTTGTTGTGGTATTCATAGATGATATATTGGTCTATTCGAGGAGTGCAGAAGAGCATGATAGACATCTACGGATTGTACTGCAGACATTGAGGGAGAAACAGCTATATGCCAAATTGTCGAAGTGTGAATTTTGGCTGAAGGAAATATCTTTCTTGGGGCATGTAGTATCGATACAGGGCATCAAGGTAGATCCAAGTAAGATAGAAGCTGTCCTTAATTGGAGGCCACCTAGAAATATCACAGAGATTCACAGTTTTCTGAGTTTAGCTGGATACTAACATCGATTTGTGAAGGGATTTTCTATGTTAGCATCTCTATTGACTAAGTTACTTTGAAAAGATGTGAAATTTTAATGGAAGGACAAATGCTAGTAGAGTTTTGATGAATTAAAGAGGTGTTGGACTGAGGCTCCAGTCCTGGCTTTACCTACTCCGGGTAAAGAATACACAGTTTATAGTGATGCTTCTCATAATGGGTTAGGCTGTGTATTGATGCAAGATCAAAATGTCATTGCCTATGCATCACGCCAGCTGAAACCACATGAGAGGAACTATGCGACACATGACTTGGAGCTTGCAGTTATTGTATTTGCTCTTAAGATCTGAAGACACTATTTGTATGGGGAGAAGTGCTACATCTACATAGATCATAAGAGTTTGAAGTAATTGGGCACCTAGAAAGAGTTGAATTTGAGATAGAGGAGATGGTTAGAATTGATAAAAGACTATGATTGTCTTATTGACTATCAGCCAGGGAAAGCTAATGTTGTGGCTGATGCCTTAAGTCGCAAGACTATGGCAAGTCTACGAGCTACTTCTTTGTCTATAGTACATGAATTGAGATCATAACATGCCAGCTTAGAGATTAATGATGAGGGGAAGACAACAGTTGCATGGCATGTATAGCCAGTGTTGATTGATTAGATCAGAATGGCTACTCAGAATGATGAAAAGTATTAGAAGCTGTTGGAAGAAGTCAGACAAGGCAAGAAACCAGAATTCTCAATAAGAGATGACAGTCTACTGCTACACCAGGGTAGAATGTGTGTTCCTAATGATGTTGATTTGAGAAAGATCATTTTGAAGGAAGCACATGAGTCTCCTTTTGCCATGCACCCTGGTGGCACAAAAATGTATAGAGGGCTAAAGGAGCATTACTGGTGGATGGGTATGAAAAGAGATGTGGCAGAGTTTATTTCCAAATGCCTAACTTGTCAGCAAGTGAAGGCAGAGCATCAAGTACCTGCTGGGTTGTTACATCCACTACCAATACCAGAATGGAAATGGGAGAGAATAACGATGGATTTTGTGATGGGACTTTCAAGGACACAGAAGAGTCATGATGCAGTTTGGGTCATTGTTGACAGACTAACCAAGTCTGCTCATTTTCTGCCAGTTCGGATGGACTACAGTTTAGAAAGATTGGCCAAGTTATACATTGATGAGATAGTAAGATTGCATGGAGTGCCAGTATCCATCATATTAGACAGAGATCCTAGGTTCACTTCTAGATTCTGGGGTAGTCTTCAGAGAGCCCTAGGAACTAGATTGAACTTCAGTACGACATTCCACCCACAGACAGATGGCCAGTCTGAGAGGGTAATTCAGATCTTGGAGGACATGCTACGGGCTTGTGTGATTGAATTTGAGGGCAGTTCAGATACACACTTGCCTTTGATTGAGTTTGCTTACAACAACAGCTACCAATCAAGCATTGGGATGCCTCCATATGAAGCTTTGTATGGCAAAAAGTGCAGAACTCTCCTGTGTTGGGATGAAGAAGGTGAAAGGAAGATGATTGGGCCCGAAATTGTTCAGCAAACTGAGTAGAAGATCAGGGTGATCAGAGATCGACTTAAGACTGCATCAGACCGTCAGAAGTCCTATATTGATTTAAAGAGAAGGGATATTGAGTATGCAGTGGGTGAGAAAGTATTCCTCAAGATTTCCCCTTGGAAGAAAATTATGAGATTCGGTAGAAAGGGGAAACTGAGTCCTCGTTTCATTGGGCCATATGAGGTTCTGGAAAGAGTGGGTCCTTTGGCATATCGTTTAGCACTACCTCCAGAGTTAGAGAAGATACATAATGTCTTTCACGTATCTATGTTGAGGAGGTATAGATCTGACCCATCTCATGTACTACCAGTAGAAGAGATTGAGGTGAATCTAGACCTCACATATGAGGAAGAACCCATAGAGATTCTGGCTTATGAGGTAATGCAGCTATGGAACCAGCAGATACCGCTGGTGAAAGTGCTGTGGAACCAGCATTCGAGCAGGGAGGCTACTTGGGAACGAGAGGAGGACATGAGAAGACAGCAACCACAGCTGTTCAGAGATTGATACCAGGTAAAATTTTGAGACGAAATTTATTTGGACGAAATTTATTTTAAGGGGGGAAGAATTGTAATACCCCTATTTGCATAGCCTGGTATATTTCACTATTCCGGTGATCGGTGTCGGTATGGATAATTAAGGGGATTAGAACCACATCTAAGACAACTAGATAAGCCCTAAACACAAATAATTAGTAATTGTCAATTAGTTAAGTATAAATAAGAAAAACAAAACATAAGAGGTTAAATGAGCCGAGAGTCACAGCGATGGGTGACCTTCTCGGGAAGGACTGCGAAGTCTATTTAAACTCAAATTTTGAACCGTAAAATGTGATGCTGCGGACCTTAGGACTATTGCGAACACAGTGGAAAAGAGAAAATCATAAAAAAGAAATGTTAAGCAGGTCAAATAATTAGGTCAGGGATCCGGAAGAAATATTGAATTATTTGCAAATCTAGTCGAACCGGCGAGGGGCAATTTGGTCAATTGACCCCTAGAGCTGACTCCTGACCTAACTGTCAAATAAAATTGGAGAAAAGAAAATTTCGAGATCAAGAATTAAATTAAAGAACTAAAGAAAAATAAAAAGAAAAAAAAATAAAGTGACATCATCATGCATGACATAATGCATGACATAATAAATCTAATTTTAAATTTTAAAAAGTGGGATAATTATCTACTTAAGTGACCAATTAAAAAAAAAAAGGAATTAAATTAAAACAAAAATCATTTTTGTGGGTATTCTTCTTCAATTGCCGTCCCACTTCTTTTCTCTCATCTCTCTCACTTGTTTTATCTTCCTCCATTGAAGCTCATTAAAAAGCTTCTTAAACCCAAAAATTCAGCCATAAAATTTATATATTTATTAGTTAAAACTTGTAGTTGAGTCTTGTTAAGAAGATTGAAAAGAGAAAATTTGAAGAAAACTTGAAGAATCAAGAAGTTAGAAAGCTCCATTTGAGGTAAGCTCTCTTTCTTAACTTTGATTTAGTTATAAGTATAGAAGTAAGATTAAAATGGTAGAATTACATGAAAACATGAAAAAAAATCATGCCTATCTAGAATCCTATGAATTTCGGCCAGTAGTAGATTAATGTTGTAATGGGTGATTTTGAAGCAAATAGTGAAGTGGTTAAGTGTAAATGAATGTATGAGTACTAAATATGCATTTAGAATTCAATAAATGAGTTAAATATGAAAGTTAGGGTTTTGGACCTAGGGTTTTGGGAGACAAAACTTGGAGAATTGTTCAAATGGTGTGTTTGACTTTGTTGGAGTTTAGAATTGGTCATGTATTACCAATTTTGATATCTTGGAAGTGTTAGAATTAGGTTTAAATTTGGATTGCTTAGGGACATTCTGCAGGCAGCAGGACCAAGGTCTCTTTCAAGGACCAAACTGAAAATTTACCAACCTAATTGATGTGAGGCCAATTGGGAATGAAACTAGACATAAAATGGCATATTTTTCATGTAGGAATCATGCCCAAAAAGTGACCATAGCATAGTGAAAAAATTGGCCAAATCCGAAAGTGAGTGTTCTGCCCTGTACAAAAATGACTAAATGAATTGTGTTTGTTCATTTGGCCATAACTTGGGCTAGGGAGGTTTAAATGACCTCAAAGTTTACCAGTAGAAAGCTGAAATATAGACCTAAAACTTTCATGAAGAATACAAACCCAAATTATGCCCTTAACCAAGTCATTTAGCCACCCAAATTTGGTGACCTAAAACTGCCAAAACCAGTTTTGGTGCCCAGAAAATCTGGGCTAGACTAATCCGGCAGTCATATTCAAATGGCTATAACTTGAGCTACAAAACTCCAAATGGAGTGATTCAAAAAGGAGAATAAAGTTAAGAAAATAAGAAACAATTTCTATAAAAAAAACTTAGCCAAATTCTAACAGCAACATGACCAATGGAACAGTAAAACATAGGACACCAAAACTGAAAATTTGAAATTTTGCCTAAAAGACTTAAGTTTTGAGAAAACAACCAAAACGAACAAAATGTGGTATGTGAGTGAAATTAGAATTCCCATACCTATTAAGCCTTAGAAAGTCAACAAATTGACTTGAATAGTATCATGAATAGTAACCCCGAAATACAAAATTTTAAAGAAAGTCCAGTTTAGCATATTAAAGCTAGATATAAGTAGATTTGAAGTTATTTTTGGAATTATGATAAGTTGTAATACTAAAACACTGTGAAACTGTGCGTTTCAAGGGAAAAAATACTAGGAAAGAACCCGAGGTGTTAAGTCAAGGCCAAGAGGCGACTCATATAAGATTTGTGCACAACATAGAATTTCTGTAAATTTTTTTTCTGCATATCGTTTTGAATGAATTGAAATATTGAATTGTGATATCATTGTCTTGAAATGTTTATTATGCTTTTAATTTAAATTGTTGAAAATTTAATTGTATATATTTGAAATGGCATCAAATGTTTAGTAAATTGTTAAGATAGTTTTGAAACCACAGTGTCATGACCATATATTTGAATACCTTATTAGCATGACTAGTGGGGGAAATCAGTTTCGAATTTTGATTTCTTCTCTGGCTGAAGTGTTGAGGTGTGTGCCAGTATAAGAAGAAAAAGAATGGGTTCTCATATATTTGGGCTAGCTAACCTTGTGATGTGACTTCTCATAAGCCTCTAGCAATTGAGATTAATATGTTTCGAATGGCATGATATAACTGTGTATTTTTATGAAATTTGTTTTGAGACTTTTGAAATGAAATTGTTTGGATTAAAATCTTATAAATCATGTTTTGAATTTACATTTCATGTTAATTTTAATTTTTGAATAAGTATGTTTTAAATTCTGCATAAAGATTATTTTAGTATGTTGTGCACTACTGAGTCCTAGTACTCAGCGATGGTTGTTATTGCTGTCACAGATGTAGAGACTAGAGGAGCAGCAGAGTGAGCTGCTGAGGATTGAGGAGCTATCTACTTTGAAGTTTATTGGGTATATTTTATACCCTTATTGTTAAAATTATTTTGATGTATGTAATGTATGTAAATGTAGGAAATGGTCATGAGCAGTTGTATAAAGCTTGTAATAAATTTTGGCTTGGATTTTTCCTAATGTAAATTTTTGGAATGATGTATATAAATTGTTTTATCTTTAACGAAATATGAATGGAAATATTTTGTTTTAATTTGAATGAAATTACTTAGTAGTATTTTTTATGATGTTGAATTTTGGAATTTGAGAAATGATGTTGAAATTGTTTGGGATGGATGTTGAATTGATGAAGTTGAGGAGATAAATCATTGGAAGTGCTTTTTACAGGTATTTGAAGAACTGTTTTCTCAAAATACAGACAGCACTCTATCGAACTTTTTATAAAATTTGCGAAAAATAAAATGGGACAAAAATCTTAACTAGTTTTCAAACTCTAATTAAATGTTTTGATACCTATTAGAAAATGCTCACCACTTATAAAAAGTAAGAAAATTATTTTAAAATCCTTTGTAGGGTACTTAATGAGTTATCGGTAGGTGAAGTTTGGTAGTTCATTAGGTATTCTACGGGATCATATTATGCCTTACAGAGGGGTAAGGTGTAACATGTTTTAGTGGTATCAGAGCAAATTTTTGAAGTATGTTTTAACTTGTGAATTTGTGTCTTTTCTTTGTTAAGTACAACTGCTCAATGTCCTTATTTGTTACATACAGTGCATTACATCATAAATATGAACTAACGGAGGGAAATCTCCTTGTGTTTTTTGTTCAGGAGATATCCTACTCTAGATTGAAATGGAAGAAGGGGATCGCTCAGTTGAGCAATCTATTGAAGCTGAGGCACAAGGGAAAGCCCCAGCTCTACAAAATGTCAATGGGTCAGTGGCACTAGCCCCACAAATGCCGCAGTTTCCTACATAATTCACATAGCAGATGGCAGCAATGTTTCAACAAATGGCTGGGGGTATGCCTGTTCAAGCTCCACCCCAGACTGCTGTGTGTGCAACCTCAAGCTCCAGTTAGACAATACGACAAGTTGTTGAAGTTTGGGGCCATAGAATTTAAGGGTACAATAGACCCTTTAGAGGCAGAACAGTGGCTAGAGAGGATGGATCAAGTGTTCAAGAAGCTGCACTGCCCTGATGAGCTTAAATTTGAATACTCAGTATCGCTACTACAAGGGGATACTTATGATTGGTGGAAGACCATCCCCCACAGCTTGGCTGAACCATCAGTACTAACCTCGGGTGACTTCATCAGAGAGTTTAGATAGAAATACATCCCAGATGCATATGTAGATCAGAAACTACAAGAATTTTTGAGTTTGAAATAAGGCAACTGAACAGTGGCAGAATATGAAAGGGAGTTCTCACGTTTAAGCCACTATACTAGGAGTCTCCTTTCTACCAGCAAGGAAAGGTGTAAGAGATTTGAGACGGGTTTGAAGCCTAGCCTACGGATTCAAGTAGTGGGATTCAGACACAGTAATTTTTCAGAGCTCATTTCTCAAGCACTTGAGTTGGAAAAAATTCAATTAGAAGCAACCCCAGCAAAAGAAAAATCAGAGAAAGCTGAGAAATCAGAGAAAGATAAGAGGGAAAAGTCAGTAGAGCAAAGTCCAAGTGGTACTTCTAGGAAGAGGAAGAAATTTGGTGGACCTAGCAGAGGTCGAGGTGGAAGGTTTGGAAGGGGCAGATTCTCTAGTAAGAGACCCCCTAGATCTGGTCAGCAATCGAGCAGGGGTTCACAACCTCCCCGCCCCTGTGAGACTTATCGCAAGATTCATGGAGGAGAATGCTATTGAGCAATAGGAGCATATTTTAACTGTGGAGGCAATGGTCATATTGCAAAAGATTGCACTAGTGCTCCTAGATTCGGTCCAGCTCCTACTACTGTAGAAGGATCTATTCAAAGTCCTGCTCCCAGAGGTTCACAAACTGGGCCAAGGAGGTAGAGGCCATGCTTGAGCATCGAGTGCTGTTGGTCGGGCCTGACAAGGAAGTGCTTCAGCCATGATTTATACAATGAGACAGCGAGAAGAGGCTGAGACTTTTGACATTGTAGCCGGTACATTCTCTATCCCTGATCAAGATGTATTTGTACTGTTTGATCCAGGTTCAACCCACTCATATGTTAGTGCTAGCATAGTCAGTTCACTTGCTGTTCCATGTGTCAAAATGGGTTTTGAAGTGCTAGTAACTAGTCCATTAGGACAACAGGTTCGGGTCAATAGAATTTATAGAGACTGTCTTTTAGTGATCCAAGGACATGTTTTTCTGTCAAATTTGATTGAAATGCCCTTCATAGATTATGATATTACCTTGGGCATGGATTGGTTAGCCAGGTATCAAGCCATGATTGACTGTAGACTGAAGACAGTCACTTTTAGTCTCCCTCTATACAGTGATATAGTAATACATGGGGAGAGGCATTTACTGCCATCAAACATCATTTCGGCTGCACTAGCCAGAAGGATGATCAGAAAGGGGTGTGAAGCATACTATTTATTTCTTTTGCATAACTCTCTTTTTATTGTTTTTACTTTTTATCATGACATTTTCTAAACTCACCATGAGTGAGTAGTTTTCTTATTCTGGATTTGGGAGAGTAGCTCTTGTAATTATTTGTTAGTAGTATGCCCTAAAGCATATTATTTAGTATGTATCTTGTACATATTTTTATTAATAAAAGGCATTTTCACTTTTTCGTTTATATAATATATTTATGTGTAATAGAAAAGGTCAATTGATATTTTGTTAGAAATATTATTCTTAAGTTGTTAAGAATATAAGTAATAGTATTTCTAGCCCAAAGTATCATAAATAGGTTCACAATCGGGGATACTTCATAATAAGGACATGACTTATCCAGAAAGATTGTATTCATGTTTGTTCCCAAGTTATTTATATGAGATATAAATAAGATGGAATGGTGAGTCTCATGCCATATAACAAACATGATAGGCACTTATAAATGAGAAATAGGCTGAACCAGTAATACTTACGACAAGCACATAGAGTTTACTCTTGTCAATGCGTTGTCATAAATCATATCAGTGCATATAATCTTTAGACCTGAGATATCACAGTTATCTTGTATATAAGAGGTTTGAGTTTGATATTGCTTTCATACTTGTACTGTGTATGTGTATATGGGCATGTGTTGGCTCCTACTAGTTATATATAGAGGTAGGTGTTCATCAAGATGGAATTTGTTCCTCTAAGTAAATAGAGATAAAATCCTATGTTCATTTAATTGTTCTTGATATTTTAAGTTCCTGGCCAGGACAAATAGATTTATTTAGAAAGAGTTTCTGATGAGAAAAATCTTTTTAATCAAGAACTGGAATTAAAAGAGAACATAATATTCATAGCAAATGGAGTTTGACATAAACCATGACTCCAGATTGAGTTGGGATTTTGTAACAGAGAGATTCTAGTGCATGGTAACATATGATTATAGGTTCATTTAAGATAAACCTTATTACTAATTGGGTGGCCATGGCATGCTATGCTAGGTGTTAACCATGGTCTATGAGGTGCATAAAATGATTTAGAGAAATCATTTATGGTAAGAAAGAGTTCTGATGATATTAAGAGTTGATATCATGTCTCATTGCCAATTAGTGATGAGCCTAGTAAGTCACACACATACACAAGTTATTACCTAATTAAATATGAATTAATTAATTAATTAAAGAGTTTAATTTATTAATTAAATAGGTTTGGTTTGCAATTAGATTGCAAAGTCCCTAGCATGACTTGAAACCAAATCTAGGTTATTGGATGTACAGTATAAGTTAAATTTATATTTAAAATATTTAAATATGAATTTAATTAATGGAAATTAATTAATAAAGATTAATTAATTAATTTATATTTGATATAAATTGATTAGAAGAAGAGAAATAATTATTTTGGGTTGAGAATGCAAAATTAAGACACAGGGGCATTTTGGTCATTTCGCAGGGTGACATGTGGCACCATGAGATGGTGACACATGGCATTACGCTTGCCAATTTTTTTTTGATCATGTAAGATGATTAAAATCAAGATTAAATATAGGTTTGATACTTGGCACAATGTAATTGGGTTAATTAAACCTAGAACCAATCAAAGGGTGACATGTAGCAAGGGTTTAATGTGTTGACCTAGCTATATAAGTGTTGTTATGAAAAGAAAAATAATACAAGCAGCAGCCACTCTCTTGGTGCCGCCACCTAGAAGTTCTCATTCTTCTCTTCTTCTTCTTCTTCTTTAATCAATCCAAGAGATTAGCAAACAATCTCTTGAATTAAGAACACCAGGAATTGTTTCTAGTGTCCTGTTTACATCCTTAATCTCTTAAAAGGCAGAAGTTGATTTACTAAATAATAGAAAAAGCTTTAGAAGCTGTTCAAGGGCTACCATAGGTGTTCTTGGTGTGGACAAGCTAGAGGGAGAACATTTGGTATTCTGAAGACGAATCTCAAAGACGCAATTACACTGCTGTGCATCAAGAGGTTAGTGTGTTTGTTCTTGATTTAATCTAGGGTTCTAAAATTAATCTGATTAATTTTAAAATCTTAAATGGAAAATACAGATCCAAAAACATATTAAAAGAGTTTTAATATGTTGTTTATCATTGAAATCAAATAGATAAAAATAAATCTTGCATGATGCATGTGGCCCTAGGTGAAAATTTTTGAATTCAATGGTATAAACTTGTGTTTTTCACGCTTTCGTTCTTTCAATTGGTATCAGAGCCACTATATTTGCCATTTAGATTGTTGATTATATGATTTATTTGTGTGTTTTGATCATGAGATGATTGATCAATTGCTGGTTGTATCAAAAGGTATGGCAGCATGCTTGATCTTCCATCTTTAGTGCTCACTCTTTGGGTATCCCATGGTGCGCATGGTTTGATTCTTGATTTTTCAATTGTTGTATGATCTAAAAAAGATCATCCTATGTCTAATTAAATTGTTTAATTAGAATTTTAATCACACAATTAAATTTTGATTCAAATAAGAATTTTAAAAATTATTTGAATGTGATTCAAATCTGAATTTTAAAAGTTATTTGAATATGATTCAAATCTGAATTTTTAAAGTTGTTTGAATCATATTCAAATATAAATTTTTAAAGTTGATTGAATAGTATTTAGATCTAATTTTTTTAAAAATGTTTAAATGTGATTCAAATCTGATTTTTTAAGAAATGTTTGAATGTGATTCAAATCTGAATTTTTAAGGTTGTTTGAATGAGATTTAAATCTGAATTTTTAAATTTATTTGAATCATATTCAAATCTGGATTTTTAAGTTGAATATGAGATATTCAATTTAATTTAAGTATGTATGTTTTATTTAATTGTTGAATAGTGATATGCATGATGGATGATCATGGACTATAAAAGACCAATGTGATTGGATTTATTTCTTTTATGTTTATTTGGGATTGTAAATTAATTAATTTATTTTAATTTATTTTAGGCATGTATTATTATGTTTGTAATAATTTTTAGGTTGTAATTTCATTTATTTAAGTTCTTATAAATTAGCCTTGGTATGCCAAGGATTACTATGTAATTGGATTGCAAGAAGTTCAAGGAGGTCAAGAGCATTGGTGGGACCAGTGGGAGGAATTCAAGATCAAGTGTTGATTATGTACTCCTTCAGCAACTCTTGTAAAATGAATGAATGAAATGCACCTAGGAATGCCCTGATTCAATTCTTGGTGGCTCAGAATTGAATCCCTTAGAAAGTCCATGATCATACCATATTTACTGCTTATCCATGAATGCATGAGATATATGGGAATGTATGCAATTATATGATATATGCATGCTAAATGGATAATGTGCAAAGTGAGACCTAAATAGTAATTAGGATGACCATAAAATCTTCCAAACAAATGATTAAGTTAAAAATGCTATAATTAAAGTAATTATAACATAGGCCCTCCATTGGGGCAATTATTTTAAGAAATTTTAAATATTTGCATAAGATGCAATTAATTTAAGAGATTTTCTTAAGAATAATTATTAAGCATGAGATGTTGTAAATATGTAAATGGTTTGGTGGCCAATATTGGATGTACCTGAGGACATTAAAATTATTTGCATAATTACTGGCTCAATGGGATCAACTTAACTAATGCAAGATAAGTCAATAATGGATGTACCTGAGATTTTGAGCATTAGGTAAAGGATTGAACCTCACATGAGATGTGATGGGCAAGGAGTTGCTCACTTATAGTTTATTGTAATTCCAATAATGGATGTACCTGAGGATGATCAATAGAATTATAAGAATTCAATCACCCACTAGAAATCCATCCAACTAGGATTTCCATTTTCTACTATGGAAGTGTAGGATTTGCTAAGTTAGTGGGAGAACCAATTTGATTAAAAGACCATAATCATTTTGGTTAATTACAAGATACATTTACTAATTAATTTGGTTATTTTCTGTAGTTAATTTTCTGATAAAAATGAGCACAGAACAACCACCACCATCCAATATCCTTGCAAGCATACTTGATCGCAATAGGTTGACAGGACCTAATCTGTCTGATTAGCTAAGAAATTTAAAACTTGTTCTAAACCTTGAATATATAAGATATGTTCTAGACTCAAATGTTCCTGGTCCCTTACCTCCAGAGGCCACACAAGAGGAACATGAAACTTTGGACAAGTGGAAGGTGCATGATATGAGAACTAAGTGTTACTTGCTTGCTTCCATGAGTAATGAGTTACAGAAGCAACATGAGAATGTGTAGAGTGCGAGTGAGATCCTCCTTCACCTATAAGAGTTGTATGGTGAGCACAGTAGGAATGCTAGGTATGAGATATCTAGACAGCTATTCCGTATGAGGATGTCTGAGGGACAGAATGTTGGGGATCATGTCCACAAGATGATTCGGCTGATTGAGCAGTTGAAACATCTTGACTTCAACATGGATTTCCAACTACAGACGGATTTGATTCTTCAGTCCCTTCCTGAGTCTTTTGAGAATTTTGTGACAAATTTCCATATGACTCAAGAGGAATGCACCTTAGCTGGTTTACTCAATATGCTGGTTATTGCCCAAAAGAATATGCCGGGCAATAAAGGAAAAGACGTTGCTTTGATTGCATCTTCTTCCGCTGGAAAGTCCAACAAGAAGAAAGGCAATAAGAAAAAGAAACCTCAGATTCCTGGTCCTTCCAAGAAAATAGCTAAACAAAAAGGGCAGACTAAAGCTGATGGAGGCAAAGGAAAGTGTTTCCACTGCTAGAAGGATGGGCACTGGAAAATGAACTGCCTAGAGTATCTTGCTTCTCTGAAGGACAAGATGGATAAACCTTTGGAAGGTATGTCCATATCTTGTTATTTAGATTCTAATGATACTCATAGTTCATATATAGTTTGGGTTTTAGATACTGGTGCCAGTTCTCACATTTCTAATAATATGCAGGAACTAACAAATAGTAACAGCTTGCGTTCTCAAGATGTTAGAGTCCGGATGTGCAATGGCTCAACTATTGAAGCTTTAGCCATAGGATCTAAATCTTTTTACATGTTTGGACATGTTTTGTATTTGGATAATATTTTATATGTACCTGATGCTTTTAAGAACATAATTTCTATATCTAGTTTAACTAGAAATGGCTATGAATTTCAATTCACAGATGATGTTTGCAATATTTATTTTGGAAATAATTATGTTGGTTCGGGTTATATGAATGATGGTCTTTATTATTTGGATAATAATGAAAAACACAAAATGAATGCAAGTGATCTAAATGAATGCAATGCCATAGTGAAAATCAACTCAAGTTCCAAATATATTTGGCACTTAAGGTTATGTCATGTTGTAGAAGATAGGATTGCAAAACTAGAGAAAATGGGGATTCTATCCTCATTGGGCTCTGAGCTTACTCCAACTTGTGAATCTTGCCTTCAGGGCAAAATGACTAGATCACCCTTTGTTGGACAAGGGCTAAGAGCTGAAAATATTTTGGAGCTAATACATAGTGATGTATGTGGTCCATTTAAAGAAATAGCTAGAGGGGGCTTTCATTATTTTATTACCTTTACTGATGATAAATCAAGGTTTGGGTGTTTGTATTTGATGAAATACAAACATAAATCCTTTGAAAAGTTTAAAGACTTTAAATCTGAAATAGAAAATCAAACAGGAAAGAGTATTAAAGCTCTTCGATCAGATTGTGGAGGTAAATATTTGAGTATTGAATTTGATGATTACTTGAGAGAGCATGGCATTGTTTCCTAGCTGACTCCTCCAGGAACGCCACAGCTGAATGGTGTATCTAAAAGGAGAAATCGTACCCTATTGGATATGGTACGTAGTATGATGAGCTATACTGATATGCCAATCTCCTTTTGAGGATTTGTATTAGAATCAGCTTTGTATATTCTGAATAGGATTCCATCAAAATCAGTTTTTTCCACACCTTATGAGATATGGCATGAAAGAAAACTAAGTCTTAAGCATGTTAAGATTTGGGGTTGTCCAGCTTATATCAAAAAGCTGAACACTGATAAATTGGAGACCATATCAGAAAAGGGTCGATTTGTTGGATATCCAAAAGATAGTTTTGGATATTATTTTTATTTGCCTACTTCACAAAAGGTTGTGATAAGTAGAGATGCCACATTTCTTGAACAACAATTTGTTCAAGAAGGAGGCAAAGGAAGGCAAATAGAGTTAGAATTAGAGAATTCTGACCAACCAACAGATCAGATAGATATAGATCCATCTAGTCAACCTACACCCATTGATGAAACATCTATAGTTGTTCCTCGTAGAACAACTAGGGTATCTCACCCACCAGTGAGATATGGTTTCCTTCATGAAGAATAATGAGAGTTGTCTACTCATGAAGAATTAGATCATGGAGATGATCTACTTACCTTTGAAGAAGCTATATCAAATATAGACTCTTCAAAATGGATTGATGCTATGAAATCCGAGATTGATTCCATGTATAAGAATCAAGTTTGGGATCTTATTGACCCACTTGAAGGTATTATAGCTACAGGGAATAAAATGGGTTTTCAAGAAGAAAATTGGTTTTGATGGAAAGGTAGAGACTATAAGGCAAAGCTAGTGGTGAAAGGGTTTTGCCAAAGGCAAGGAATCGACTATGAGGAGACTTTCTCACCTGTTGCCATGCTTAAATCAATTAGGATTCTATTAGCAATAGCTGCATACTATGATTATGAGATTTGGCAGATGGATGTCAAAATAGCTTTTCTCAATGGATACATTGATGAAAACATTTTCATGGAACAACCTAGGGGTTTTGAATCCCAAGATGGTTCTAAGGTATGCAAGCTAAAGTGATCCATTTATGGGTTGAAACAAGCTTCGAGGAGTTGGAACATTCGTTTTGATAAAGCCATTAAATCCTTTGGTTTTATTAAAAATGAGGATGAGCCATGTGTATATAAGAAGGTTAGTGACAGTACTATCACTTTTCTTGTCTTATATGTGGATGACATATTATTGATGGGTAATGACACAGGTATGTTGACAACTGTAAAGGTATGGTTGTCAAATACATTCTCCATGAAAGACTTAGGGGAGGCAACCTATATTCTTGGGATTCGCATCTATAGAGATAGAGAGAAAAGAATAATTGGTTTATCCCAAAGTCTATACTTGGAAAAGGTGTTAAAGAGGTTTAACATGCTTGATTCTAAGAGAGGATTGTTACCAGTGAGACATGGTATCCATCTTTCTAAAGAGATGTCTCCAAAGACACCTGAAGAAAGAGATAAAATGGCCAGGATTCCATATGCTTCGGCTATTGGAAGTTTAATGTATGCAATGTTGTGTACTAGGCCGGATATCGCATATGCTATTAGTTTGACTAGTAGGTATCAATCCAATCCAGGTTTAGAATACTAGATAGCTGTCAAGAATATCCTTAAGTACTTAAGAAGAACTAAGGATTTATTCTTGATATATGGAGGTGGAGACTTGCAATTGGATGTTTATACTGATTCTGATTTCCAATCAGATATCGATGATAGAAAGTCTACCTCTGAATATGTGTTCATTTGTAATGGAGGTGCAGTCAGCTGGAAGAGTTCCAAACAGAGCACGACTGCAGATTATACTACAGAGGCTGAGTATATTGCTGCATCAGATGCTCCAAAGGAAGCTGTTTGGATAAAGAAGTTCGTGACAGAACTTGCAGTAGCTCTTTCCATTGAGTCAGCAGTTCCACTACACTGTGACAACAATGGAGCAGTCATACAAGCTAAGGAACTAAGGTCTCACCAGAAATCCAAACACATAAAAAGGTGCTACCACATTATCAGAGAAATAGTTGGGCGAGGCAATGTAGCCATGCAGAAAATAGCATCAGCTGAAAATCCAGCTGATCCATTCACTAAGCCTATGTCACAGACTCAGCTAGACCGACATCTTGAGAAGATAGGTCTAAGATATTGTAATGAATGGCTCAAGTGCTAGTGGGAGATTGTTAGTAGTATGCTCTTAGTATGTATCTTGTACATATTTTTATTAATAAAAGGCATTTCCACTTTTCTGTTTACATAATATATTTATGTGTTATAGAAAAGGTCCACTGATATTTTGTTAGAAATATTATTCTTAAGTTGTTAAGAATATGAGTAACATAATTTCTAGCACAAAGTATCATAAATAGGTTCACAATCGGGGATACTTCATAATAAGGACATGACTTATCCAGAATGATTATATTCATGTTTGTTCCCAAGTTATTTATATGAGATATAAATAAGATGGAATGGTGAGTCTCATGCCATATAACAAACATGATAGGCACTTATAAATGATAAGTAGGCCGAACCAGTGATACTTATGACAAGCACATGGAGTTGACTCTTGCCAATGCATTGTCATAAATCATATCAGTGCATATAATCTTTAAACCTGAGATAGCACAATTATCTTATATGTAGGTGGTTTGAGTTTGATACTGCTTTCATACTTGTACTGTGTATGGGTATATGGGCATGTGTTGGCTCCTACTAGTTATATATGGAGGCAGGTTTTGATCAAGACGGAATCTGTTCCTTTAAGTAAATAGAGATAAAATCCTATGTTCATTTAATTTTTCTTGATATTTTAAGTTCCTGGCCAGGACAGATAGATTTATTCAAAAAGAATTTCTGATGAGAAAAATCTTTTTAATCAAGAACTAGAATTAAAAGAGAACATAATATTCATAGCAAATAGAGTTTGACATAAACCATGACTCCAGCTTGAGTTGGGATTTTGTAACAGAGAGATTCTAGTGCATGGCAACATATAATTATAGGTTCATTTAAGGTAAACCTTATTACCAATTGGGTGGCCATGGCATGCTATGCTAGGTGTTAACCATGGTCTATAAGGTGCATAAAATGATTTAGAGAAATCATTTATCGTAAGAAAGAGTTCTGATGATATTAAGAGTTGATATCATGTCTCATTCCCAATTAGTGATGAGCCTAGTAAGTTACATACATACACAAGTTATCACCTAATTAAATATGATTTAATTAATTAATTAAAGAGTTTAATTGATTAATTAAATAGGTTTGGTTTGCAATTAGATTACAAAGTCCCTAGCATGACTTGAAACCAAATCTAGGTTATTGGATGTACAGTACAAGTTAAATTTTAAAATGTTTAAATATGAATTTAATTAATGAGAAATTAATTAATAATGATTAATTAATTAATTTATATTTGATATAAATTGATTAGAAGAAGAGAAATAATTATTTTTGGTTGAGAACTCAAAATTAAGACACAGGGGCATTTTGGTCATTTCACAATGTGACATGTGGCACCGTGAGATGGTGACACATGGCATTACACATAAGCTTACCAAATGTTTTTTAATCATGTAAGATGATTAAAATCAAGATTAAATATAGGTTTGACACTTGACACAATGTGATTGGGTCAATTAAACCTAGAACCAATCAAAGGGTGACATGTAGCAAGGGTTTAATGTGTTGACCTAGCTATACAAGCATTGTTATGAAAAGAAAAATAACACAAGCAGCAGCCACTCTCTTGGTGCCGCCACCTAGAAGCTCTCATTCTTCTCTTCTTCTTCTTCTTTAATAAATCCAAGAGATTAGCAAACAATCTCTTGAATTAAGAACACCAAAAATTGTTTCTAGTGTCCTGTTTACATCCTTAATCTCTTAAAAGGAAGAACTTGATTTTCTAAATAATAGAAAAAGCTTTAGAAGCTGTTCAAGGGCTGCCATAGGTGTTCTTAGTGTGGACAAGCTAGAGGGACAACATTTGGTGTCCTGAAGATGAATCTTAAAGGCGCAAATATACTATAGTGCATCAAGAGGTTAGTGTGTTTGTTCTTGATTTAATCTAGGGTTCTAAAATTAATCTGATTAATTTTAAAATATTAAATGGTAAATACAGATCCAAAAACATATTAAAAGAGTTTTAATATGTTGTTTATCATTGAAATCAAATAGATAAAAATAAATCTTGCATGATGCATGTGGCCCTAGGTGAAAATTTTTGAATTCAATGGTATAAACTTGTGTTTTTCATGCTTCCATTCTTTCATTATTATTTTGGATGAACACTGAGTTTTATTTATTGGATTTAAGATTCATTTCTTGATTTAATTTCTTGCGATCTTAATGCATGCTATGTATTGGTACCCACTTAGCTATGATTGTAGATGTTAATTAAATGACTGAAAGGTGAAGATTAACATTAGAAAATCAAGATCTTAAACCTAGGAATTCTGACCTAGACATAGGCTGATACCTTTGTGGAACCTAAAAATTGGTCAAAGGTCTTAAAGGATTTTACTTAATTTGATCACCACGAAAGTAGGGTTCGAGTTAATTAGAATACACCCCAAATGCCTTGAGAGAGGATTTAGGATAGCTTAGGACTGATTTCCATCAAGGAAAATGATCCTCAATTCAGTAAATAAATGAGATAACATCTCTTGTATGATTCAAGTGTGAAATCTTAATTCCAGAATTGCTTTAAATAAATCATTTTGTTTTAAGTTTACCATTTTAGTGTTTAAAGTTAACAAACTTCATTCCCTAAGTATTCAATAGCCTAGACAGTCAAGATTTCTGTGTAGATTGGTACTTGCTAAACAAAATTCCTCATGGGAATGATACTCTACTTATCACTTTATTACTTGTTAGTGATACTTGCACTTGCGGTGATTGTAAAATAGCGAAACAAGTTTTTGGCGCCGTTGCCGAGGAATTTTTGGTTTTAGTAATATCAAGCGATAGGCGATTTAGCTGATTTAGGAAATTATATTTACTATTTAATTTTATTTTACTGGTTGTATTTCTTTTCTTTTCTCTCAGGTGCCTGATCTGGTATATGACCAGAACAAAGCCAGAAGAAATTTTGAACTGTGATCCAGAAATATACAGAACCTTGAAAGCCATCAGGAGGGAAAGGAAACATTAAGAGCACGGCCAAGAAGATCCTGAAATCCCAACCATGGCTGATAATAATGACAGACCAAGACTCTTGAGAGATTACGGAGCTCCATCTGTCTAAGGATTTCAGCCTAATGTCACTAGACCCACAGTGGAAGCTAACAACTTTGAATTAAAACCAACATGGCTCCAAATGATTCAACAAACCCAGTTTGCAGGTTCACTAACAGAAGACCGACACTATCATCTCCAGTGCTTTCTTGCACTATATGATACATTCAAGATGAATGGAGTGTCTGATCAAGCAATAAGACTCAGAGCATTCCCATTCTCCTTTAGGGAAAGAGCAAGGAAGTGGTTACTTTCTCAACCGGCTAGAACATTCACTACCTGGGAAAACCTCTCTCAAGCTTTTCTAGCATGGTATTTCCCACCTGCAAAGACCGCAAAGCTGAGGCTTGAGCTCAACACCTTCAGACAAAAGGAAGGAGAGTCACTCCATGATGCATAGGAAAGATATAAAGACCTGCAGAGGGAATGTCCACACCATGGCATAGAAGATTGGCTATTGGTGCAAAATTTCTATAATGGATTACTAGCCTCTACAAGGAGCACAGTTGATTCAGCTGCAAAGGGTGATCTAATGGAGAAAACAGTGCCTCAAGCACTTGAACTTCTAGAAAGGATTGCATACCATAATTATGAGTGGTCAAATGAATGAGGAAATGCAAGAAGAGCTGCAGGGGTCCTAGAAGTAGATGCCCTAAGCATGATAAATGCCCAGTTTGATCAACTCACAAAGAAACTTGAAAGAATGTAAGCCAACGCAGTTGGTACAAATAGTCAACATAAGGGCAGCTATGAAGGAGGATACATGAATTCAGAATACAACAATTTCAACGAACCTACAGAACAGATGAACTATGTAAATAACGGAGGAAACTTTAACCAGAGGCAGCCAAACAATCCATATTCAAATACTTACAACCCTTGATGGAGAAACCACCCAAATTTCTCATGGTCCAATCAGTAGAACCAGCCAATAAATAAGCAACAAGGGTATAAACCTCCAGCACCCCCTGGATTTCAGAACAGAGGTCAGAACTTTGCACAGCCACCACTACCTCTCTAACCTTAAAAACCTGAATCGAAAATGACCATAGAAACCATGATGGAAGGATTCCTAGCAGCTCAACAACAACAAACTGAATTGATTAAACAGCTGACTTCCAGAATGGACCAATTTGCTACCCATAACAAGATGCTAGAGAATCAAATCACTCAGTAAGCAAGTTCTTCAAGTAAGGCTGCTGGCAAACTGCCTAGTCAACCAGAAATAAACCCAAGGGAGCATTGCAAAGCAGTTGTACTGAGGAGTGGGAGAACTCTAGTACAACTAGAGGTAGAATCGACAGAGGAAACCATAGAAAATTCTAAAGACCAAGCAGAGAAAAAGGAGGAAGAAGCTAAGAAAGATCAGGAAGAGGAAGCAAGGAAGAAAAAGAAATTACCAGAACCATACTAGCCTCCCTTACCTTTTCCTCAGAGATTTCTGAAAGCTAAACTGGACAAGCAGTTTGGGAAGTCTTTGGAAGTCTTACAGAAACTTTACATTAACATCCCCTTTATTGAAGCACTTTCTCAAATGCCATCTTATGCTAAATTTCTTAAGGAAATCCTGTCAAAGAAAAGGAAGCTAGAAGACTATGGAACAGTAGCTCTAATAGAGGAATGCAGTGCCATTCTATAAAACAAACTGCCACCAAAGTTGAAGGATCCAGGAAGCTTCTCCATACCCTGTATCATTGGTAATAAGAAAATAGATAAGGCCCTCTGCGATCTTGGGGCAAGTGTCAATCTAATGCCTCTATCAATATGCAAAAAGCTGGAGATTGGGGAACTGAAACCCACAACAATCTCATTGCAATTGGCTGATCGATCCATTAAATATCCTGTAGGGATACTTGAGAACATCCCTATCAAAGTGGGAAAATTCTTCATTCCAGTGGACTTTGTTGTCCTTGAGATGGAAGAAGATGTCCAAATTCCTATCATCTTGGGAAGACCATTCTTGGTAACCGCCAGAGCCATCATAGACGTCAAAAATGGACGATTAACCCTCAAGGTAGGAGAAGAGGAAGTGGAGTTCAACTTGTTCGACACAATGAAAAAACAAATTTGAACCTGATGAATGCTTCAAGGTTGACATAATTGACGAACAAGTTAAAAAGGAATTTCATAAGACACATCCTAAAGATCCTCTTGAAGGACGTATTGTGCACAGCCACACAGTGGATGATGAAAATACAGAAATAGTAGCATGTGCACAATAGTTGACAGCTCCTCCACCCCTACCCTTAGCTAAGGCTTCCAAGATAGAGAAATTGAAGAAGGAACAAACCAAAGGTAAGCTCCAGGAAAACTCCAAACAGTTAGAGCTTAAACCTCTCCCATCTTCACTAAGGTACACATTCCTGGATTCAAAGTCTAATTATCCTATTATAATCAATGCTAGCCTATCTAAGTTTGAAGAGGAAAAATTATTAAGAGAACTTAGGATCCATAGAAAAGCATTAGGGTATAAAATAAAAGACCTAATGGGAATCAACCCTTCGATTTGCATGCATAGGATACCCATGGAAGAAAATAGTAAACCCACAATCAAACATCAAAAAAGACTAAACCCAAACATGAAAGAAGTAATCAAGAAAGAAATTTTAAAACTATTAGATACAGGTATCATATACCCAATTTCTGATAGTAAATGGGTTAGTCCAGTACATGTAGTTCCTAAGAAAGGTGGGACAACTGTTATCAAAATGCAAGCAATGAACTAATCCCTACTGGAGTAGTCACTGGTTGGCGAATGTGCATTGATTATAGGAAATTGAACAGTGCCACCAGAAAAGACCATTTCCCCCTCCCCTTCATTGACCAAATGTTAAAAAGATTAGCAAAACACTCTTATTTCTGTTACCTAGATGGGTATTCGGGATTCTTTAAATTCCTATTCACCCAGAAGACCAAGAAAAGACAACATTCACTTGTCTCTATGGAACATTTGCATATAGGAGAATGCCTTTTGGTCTTTGTAATGCCTCTGCTACCTTTCAAAGATGCATGATAACTATCTTTTCTGATTATATTGAAGATATCATGGAAGTTTTTATGGATGATTTTTCTGTCTATGGAACTACTTTTGATGATTGCCTAGCTAATTTATCTAAGGTGTTGCAAAGATGTGAAGAATCAAACTTGGTCCTAAATTAGGAAAAATGTCATTTCATGGTAAGGGAAGGCATAGTTCTAGGACATTTGATATCAGAAAGACGAATTGAAGTTGATAAGGCAAAAATTGAGATCATTGAAAATATGCAACCCCTAACATCAGTCAAGGGAGTGCAAAGCTTTTTGGGACATGCAGGATTCTATAGAAGATTCATCAAAGACTTTTCCAAAATAGCTAAGCCACTTACTAACTTGTTAAGTCAAGATGTTCCCTTTGATTTTGATGAAAATTGCCTTGTCTCCTTTAACAGAATCAAAAAGGCCCTGATATCAGTACCAATAATGCAGCCACCGAATTGGGAGCTACCATTCAAGGTGATGTGCGACGCGAGTGACTTTGCAGTTGGAGCAGTGCTCGGGCAAAGAAAAGATAAAAAGCTCCATGCTATTTATTATGTTAGTAAGACACTCGATGATGCGCAAATCAATTATGCTACCACAGAGAAGGAATTCCTAGCAGTGGTATTTGCAATGGAAAAATTCAGATCTTACCTCATCGGGTCAAAAGTCAATGTATTCACAGATCATACTGCAACCTAATACCTTATGAATAAAAAGGAAGCAAAACTAAGACTGATTCGATGGATTCTACTCCTGCAAGAATTTGACCTTGAAATCAAGGACAAAAAGGGATTCGAAAATGTAGTAGCTGACAATCTTTCCAGACTAAAATTGGAGTACACGGAGGACTTCGATGATTTTCCAATTGATGATTCATTTCCTGATGAGCAATTACTTGCATTCTCCAAAGCTTCATGGTACGCTGACTTTGTTAATTTTCTTGTATGCAGGGTACTGCCTCCAAACATGACTTATCAGCAAAGGAAGAAATTCCTACATGATGTGAGATATTACTTATGGGAGGAACCCCTACTGTACAAGAGATGTAATGATGGGTTGATAAGAAGGTGCATACCAGAGGAAGATATGGAAAGTATCATTTATCATTGCCATTCATCACTATATAGAGGACATTTAGGCACTTCAAAGACCGCAGCCAAGATTTTACAAGCAAGGTTTTATTGGCCACATTTATTTAAGGATGTAAGATCCTTTATGCTAGCTTATGATCAATGCCAAAGAACAAGTAACAATTCAAGAAGGAATAAAATGCCACTGCATGGTATACTTGAGATAGAATTGTTTGATGTATGGGGAATAGACTTCATGGGCCCATTCCCTTCTTCCCATGGAAACAAATATATTCTGGTTGGAGTTTATTATGTATAAAAATGGGTAGAAGCTATTGCAACAGCAACCAACGATGCTAGAGTGGTCACCAAGTTCCTAAAAAAGTACATCTTCACAAGATTTGGCACACCACGAGCGATAATCAGTGATGGAGGAAGCCACTTCTACAACTAACAATTTGAAACACTACTGAAAAAATATTGAGTAACTCACAAGGTGGCCACACCTTATCATCCTCAAACTAGCGGTCAAGTAGAAATATCAAACAGGAAACTGAAGCAGATTCTAGAGAAAACTGTAAACAGATCCAGGAAGGACTAGTGCATGAAGCTAGATGATGCACTATGGGCATACCGCACTGCATATAGAACCCCAATTGGCATAATACCCTTCTGACTGGTTTATGGAAAATCATGCCATCTCCCTATTGAACTTGAGCATAAAGCCTACTGGGCAATTCAAGTACTAAACTTTGACCTCAAAGCTGATGGTGAGAAAAGGCTCTTACAACTGAATGAGTTGGAAGAAATCTGACAAGATGCATATGAAAATGCCAAAATCTTTAAGGATAAAACCAAAAGATGGAATGACAGGTGCATAGCAAGGAAAGAGAAAAAAGGAGATCTTGTCCTCTTATTCAACTCTAGATTGAAACTCTTTCCAGGAAAGCTGAAATCAAGATGGTCCGGACCTTTCAAGGTCACCCAAGTCTTCCCACATGGAGCAGTTGAGGTATGGAGCGAAACCTCAGGCACATTCAAGGTCAATGGGCAGAGGCTGAAGCCTTACTTTCATGGAGAACCCATAGAAATGGGAGTAAATTGCACTCTCAATCCTCCTACTGACAGACCATAAACAAGCAAAGTCTAGCTAAAGACTATAAATAAGCACTTTTTGGGAGGCAACCCAAAATTTTTCTGAACTTTTCTTCTTTTCTTTTTCTTCAATATTGAATTTTTGTTTCGTACTCATTAGCATTTCATTTTGTAGGATTTTTGAAAATGGGAATAGAGATCAAGAGAGGAAGGGAATCACCAAGTCAAAACCACAAAAGGGAAAATTGAACAAAACTGGAGAAGTAACTCTATTGTTATTCTTTGCATCCATTCATGTGTTATGATGATAAAATTTTTCATCTGCCAAAGATTTGAAAAATCAAAAACTACACGAGTCATGTACTAATAGTACATGCCCCGTGCAACTTTCTGAAAGTCCATAAATTTCATGCAATCTTAACCCTTCGGGAGACAAAAATTTACACGGGTCCATATTCCAAATTACACGAACCGTGTAATGTCTCTAGCAGAATAATTGAGAGACAGAAGGTTACACAAGGCTCTTTGAATTTTACATGGGCCATGTAACATATCCAGTAAAGTAACCCGAGAGACAGGAAGTTACACGGGTCTCATAGCTGAGTTACATGGGCCGTGTACTACGACAGATTTCGAAAATTTCGAGCAGAAATTTACACGGCCCTATATGTAGGGACCCGTGTAGTGATACACAACCCGTGTATTTCATCGTAGACGCGACTCCTGGGGCACGAAACGCGCGAAACGAAGAGTCCTAACGGCTTTTTAAATACACCCCTAGCATTAAAACCCTTCATCTACTCCCTTCCTAGCCTATAAAAACCTCTCAAATCTCATCTCCCTTCACCAAAATCATACTCTTCTCCTTCCCAAAAACACACCCATGGCTCCTGCGAAGAGATCTGTAAGGAGGATTAGCTCTTCTTCAAGACAAAGAGGAGAATCCCTACCTTCTCTACCTAAGCCTCCAACCCAACACACAAGAATGAGGGTAGCCACTCCCCAACCATCTCAACAAGCCCCTCCCCCACCGCAACCACAACCACAACCCGCTCCACAACCCGAAATCTCTATTCCTTGGGGATTTCGAGAAGATGCCCACAAAGCAATGTGCACCCGACTTCATGTTCAAAAAATATCTTCCACCAAATACATAGATTTTCAACTTTTAGAGCAAATCAGGTTACAAGAAGAAATCAATGGGCTACTTGATAGCATTGGGTGGACAAGGTTCGCCCAACTTTAATTTTCGGCTTACAAAGACAGAATGCTAGAATTTTTGGGTAGCTTCAAGGCCAACTTATGGCCCACCGACAGTGAAGATAGGGGCGGAATTGAGTTTTGCCTACTTGGTGTAGATCGGATAATGACTATGGACGAGTTCAACACCATCTTCGGCTTTGACAGTACCAGCCACCAAGAAATCCCAAGGAACTACATGTTGTACAACAACATCAACTTTTGGGATTCCATTGCACCAAACACAGAGCCCTACAACTCCAGTAAATCTAAATCAAAGGGCATCACTAGTCTAGCATTGCGATACATGCATCGGTTCGTCGCCCACACCATCATGGGTCATGGCGACAGCCTTTGTAACACCCCTATTTGCTAAGCCTGGTATATTTCACTATTCCGGTGATCGGTGTAGGTCCGAATAATTTAGGGGATTAGAACCACACTTAAGATAACTAGATAAGCCATAAACACAAATAATTAGTAATTGTCAATTAGTTAAGTATAAATAAGAAAAATAGAAAATAAGAAGTTAAATGAGTCGAGAGTCATAGCGATGGGTAACCTTATCGGGAAGGATTGCGAAGTCGATTTAAACTCAAATTTCGAACCGTAAAATGTGACGCCGCGGTCCTTAGGACTATTGCGAACACAGTGGAAAAGAGAAAATCACGAAAAACAATTGTTAAGCCAGTAAATAATTAGGTCAGGGATTCGAAAGAAATATTGAATTATTTGCAAACCGGGTCGAACTGGCGAGGGGCAATTTGGTCAATTGACCTCGAGAGTTGACTCCTGACCTAACTGTCAAATAAAATTAGAGAAAAGAAAATTTCAGAATCAAAAATTAAATTAAAGAACTAATGGAAAAATAAATAGGAAAATAAAAGGAAAATGAAAAAGGTGAAGAGAGATGACATCATGCATGACATCATGCATGATGCCATAAATATTATAATTAAAAATTAAATTTATGGTAAATTGTGGTCTTCCTAAAGACAAAAAAAAAAAAAAGAAAAGAAAAAGAAAAAAAAAAGAGAAGTTATCTTCTTCAAGCCGTCCCATACCTCTCTCTCCCTCACCCTCACTTTCCTCCATTAAAGCTCATTTTGAGCTTGAAGAACCACTTGATCTAGCCATAAATCCCATAGCCCCCTTAATTAAACTTGGTCTTTTAGTCTTGAAAAGAAGCTTGACCAAGAAAGAAAGAAAAAAAAAGAAGGGAATTGAAGTTTTGGAAATCCAAAGTAAGGTTAGTAAGCAAACTTAACACTTTTAGTTTGATTCTTGCATTTTTAACTTATTGAACTTAGAAATAAACTTTAAATGAAAAGAAAATTTGTAACACCCTCCCGGTAGCAACTCCGTACATTCTACTGTTCCGGTGACCAGTGTCAGTCCGGACAGCTAGAACGTCCGAAAAAATATTTAAACTAAAGTGAGGAACCATAATTAACTCAAATATTAATAAGAAAAATTTAGTAAAAATTTTAGAAATAAAATACAACCAAGTTAAATGAGCCGGTGCCTTAGCGATGAGTAACCTAGTGAGACGTTGCGGTTCTCGCAACTAGGAGCCCTAGACCTGGGGGAAAAATTATAAAATAATTATTGGAACTCCAGAGAAGGGTTATTGAGGTTTTTATGGCATTAGAATGCCAAGGAAATGCTTAAAAAAAATTTTCAATCGGTACAGACAATTTTGGCCCGTTAAGCCAAACGAAGGGCATTTTGGTCATTTCGTCTTCAGAGATGATTTTTGGCCGACTTGTCCAGTTAAGTAAATAATTATTATGACATAAAATGTGAATAAATATTACTAAAAATTGAATTGAAAATGAGTAGAAAAGAAAAGAAAAAAAATGAATTAAATAGGAATTTATGACATCACATGATGTCATTAGTGTGCCTTCACCCAATTACATGGTAACACATGGCATAAACTAACTTAAAAGAGGTCAAATGGGCTGGAAAATGAAGAAAATCAGACTTTTCTTTCTTTCTTCTTCCTCTTGCCGTGAACCATTCCACCATAACCACTATTAACAAACTTCTAAACCTCCATTTCCCTAGCTTTCTTCCACCAAAAGCCCTAGTTGTCTTCACAAAAAAATCACCCCACACCTTGAGGAAGCTTTGGGCGGCAAAATTTTGAAGAAAAATTAAAGTTTTGGTTGGCTTGGATTTGAGCTAAAAGAGGTTAGTGACCTAAGCCTTGAAATTCACTTTAATTTCATGTTTAAGAACTATAAATATGTGTAAATGACAAAGAATTTTGATGAAACACCATTGGTATGTTAACCCTAAATTTTTGCAGCCATGGCTAGGGTAATATGGTGATGATTTTTGGGGAGTTAACATGCTAGTATGGCTGCCCTTAATGTGTATCTTATAAGTGAATTGATAAATGCAATGATAATGCATGGTTTTGAAATTTTGAGTTAGGGTTTGGGTTGAAGAATGAGACTTTGATCTTGTGATGATGAGAGTAGGTTTTAATGGTCAATTAGTGACCATTTGGTTTGGTTTGAATAAAAAATGAAGTGAATTGGGTTGTGGGATTTGAGGTTGGAGTGGCTGCCTTATGTGAACTGCAGGTTTGGATGTGAGTCCAGCCTGTTTGGATTGCCATAACTTAAATTGTAGAGGTTCAATTGGTGTTTGGCCAATTGGAAATGAAACTAGACACAAAATGGCACAACTTTGATGAAGAAACCATGCCCATAAAACCAAACCAAGTGGACCAAAAACTTGCTCAAATCCGGGTGACCTGCAGGCTGTTTCTGCAGAATGACCAAATGAACAGTGATTGTTCATTTGGCCATAACTCAATGTAGAAAGGTCCAATTGACATGAAATTTTACCAGCAACAAGCTGAGATATAGACCAACAACTTTGATGAAGAAACCTACCCCAAATTATGACCAGAACCTCCAACAATTGAGTTGCAGTCACTGTTCACTGCACTATAGATATGGTCAGCTCTGAAAATTTTCAATCTGGCCAATTATGGTTTTTGGACCATAACTTAAGCTACAAAACTCAAAATGGAGTGATTCAAAAAATGAAATTCAACTAGACAAAATAAGGAACAACTTTCATGTTGATCATTTTTTCCAAATTCCCACTGCAACAGTAACTAATGGAATAGTAAAGCCAAAGCTTGAAAACTGAAAATTCTGTCCAATTCACATTAAGCTTAGAGATGGTATTAGCAACCAATACCAACAAGTTTAAAATGCAAAATATGGTATGTTGATGATATTTAAACTAATTTAGCTATTGCCAATGCAAAAGTCAATAATTTGGTTGACCAATGAAATGAATAATAATAATAATAATTCAATTTCAAAGAATTACATAAATAAAAAGTGTTAAATGCCCTAGTAGGCCTAATGTGATTGGTTTGGATAGGTTGGCATGCCAATAGGGTTCTGTTAGCAGTACTGCATATGGCTTCATGCCATTCTGTATTTCATGGCTTCCCATGCCATTCTGTGACATAATAGCCTTCGGCTATGATATTGAGTTGTTATACTCGGGTTTAATCCCTGATAATTATCACAGCTTATTAGCTGTTCTGTTGCACACCGGGAGACACAATGTGACCGATGGTGTGATGGTCCGAGGTACTTAGTACCCAGTACCAGTTTACCCATTTATCCAGTCCAGTCAACTAGTATAGGTTACTCAGGCAGTATTAATAAATCTTACCAAACTTCAATTGAATAATATTGCAATAAACATTTGAGACTTAGTTCACCCAAAAATGTAAATATACATTCTGTACACATGTTTTTATTTTATTTTATTTTATTTTATTTTATATTGTCACCACTAAGCAGAATTGCTTAGCGCATCGCTTTTGCCACGCGCGGGTACTGGAGACATAGCTGGGGAGTCCAACAGGCCTCATACAGGGTGAGCCTTCATATCTGCACTCAGAGTTCAGAGTCACCTCACATTGCAGTGCATTTGGTAGGACATTAGGCCACTTTGATATTTTGATATTTTGATATTTTGTATTTTGTAACCTTCTGTAATGTATATTATAAATTAATGTAATCAAGTTTTTGATGTAAGTATCTATGAAATATGTTCAGTAATAAATTGAGCATTTTTCATTGAGTTGATTTTGTTTTGAATTGAATTGAATTTTGAAATACTGAAGTGAATTGAGAAATTGTTGAGTATATATTGGAGGTTGATTGATAATAATGTGATGATATTATTGGGAGTGTTTTTAACAGGTTCAGAAGAACTGTTTTTCCAATTTATAGCCGGTACTCTGCCGGATTTTCTATAAAATTTGCGAAAAAATTTAGTTTTATAAAAAATTATAAATAAATGAATTAAAAAGGATTAATTGAAATTGAAACATGAATTGGTGTTCCGACACACTGAGTGGCATAACTTGCTCGGCTACACTATAGACGGGTAAGAGGTGTCACAAAATTTTTATTGAGGGACCATATGTGAATTCAGCCAGCTTGATAGGGTGTTGGATTTGATAGTGTTTAGTTAAACTAAACATGAATTAGAGCTTAAATAATGTTGAATATGTGATTAGTGTAATGATTTGATTAAGGAATTGATCAATGGCATGAACTAGGGTTTTGGCATCTAAGGTTTTGGAGACAAAAATGTGAGAATGTGTTAAATGGTGTGTTGGACTTGGTTTGAGGTGAGAAATGGTCATTTGTGACCAATTGGAGTATGTTAGAAGTGTTGGAACTAAATGCAAATTCGGATTGCTTAGGGTCATGCTGCAGTAGCAGGACCAAGGTCCCTTTCAGGGACTAAAACTAAAAATTTACAAGTCTAATTGGTGTGAGGCCAACTAGGAATGAAAATAGACACAAAATGGAACATTTTTCATTTAGGAATCATGCCCAAAAAGTGACCATAGCATAGTGAAAAAATTGGCCAAATCCGGGTGTGAGTGTTCTGCCCTGTACAAAAATGACCAAATGAACAGTATTTGTTCATTTGGCCATAACTTGGGTTAGGCAGGTCTAAATGACCTGAACTTTTACCAGTGGAAAGATGAGATATAGACCGAAAACTTTTATGAAGAATATAAACCCAAATTATGCTCTTAACTAAGTCATTTAGCCACCCAAATTTGGTGACCTAAAACTACCAGAACCAGTTTGGCGCCCAGAAATCTGGGTTAAGTCCAATCTGGCAGCCATGATTCAAATGGCTATAACTTGAGCTACAAAACTCCAAATGGAGTGACTCAAAAAGGAGAATAAAGCTAAGACAATAAGGAACAATTTCTATGGAGAAAACTTAGCCCAATTCTAATAGCAAAATGACCAATGGAACAATGCAACCTAAGATACCAAAATTGAAAATTTGCAATTTTCCTTAAAAGACCTACGTTTTGAGAAAACAACTAAAACCAATAAAATTGGTGACCAAAATGTGGTATGTGGGTGAAGTTGGAGTTCCCATTCCTATTAAGCCTTAGAAAGTCAACAAATTAACTTGAATAGTACCATGAATTGTAACCTCAACATGAAATTGCAAGAATGTAAGTTTAACCATATTGGAATTAGTTATTGGAATTATTATGAAGTAAAGATGCTGAGACACTATAAATTTTGTGTTTTAGCTGAAAAGACTCGAAAACTCTGAGAGACTGAGTCAAGGCCTAGAGGCGACTCACTTTAGATTTGTGCACAATAAACCCTATTTAAGCATTTTATCCTTGAAAAATTGATTTAGTACGCATTATGAGTTTAAGAACTTTTGTGTTGCCACTTTGTGATGAAATTGTAAATTTGGAAATTGATTTGATTTTTGTATGCAATATTTGAATAAAATGTCTGAAATGGATTTCTGATTCACACTTAGCATGACAGTGCCTTATTATTCCTCCTCTATTTATGGGGTTGAGATCGATTATTTTCCTCCCTCTCTGGTTTACCAGTTGAGGTTGTAGATCGGATGAGTACTCATTAGCTAGCTAGCCACCTCCCTCATTGATTTTGATTAGTGGGGTTATAGATTGCTTTGTCATAGTGTACAATACGGCATTGATAAGAAATTTTGTGTCATGGCTTAAGTTGTGTATGAAATGGCAACACTGTGTTTATTAAATTATTTGACCAAAATTATGCTATAATGAGTTTTGATAAATTGTGAATTGTGATTATGAAATATTCAAATTGTGAATTTGTCAAGGAATGTTTTATGTACTGCATTTCAATTTTTATTGTGCACCACTGAGTATTTTTATACTCAGCGATAGCTTATTTTGCTGTCGCAGATAAGGATAAGGAAAAAGCAGCAGAGTAAGCTGCTGGATTGGCAAGAACTTCTTTGATCACTTTTGTACGGGTATTTATTTATACCCTTGTAATTATTTGATGTAAATATTGTAATGTTTTATGTATCAATGTAAAGTTGAGCAATTGTATAATAAATTGTAATAATATTATTTTTGTATTTTATATATGTAAATTAAACTTGTGAATAAAATTATGAAATATTTTGAGATGACAATTTTTTTGTTGAATTGTGGAATGAAATGGAATTGAGTTGATTTGGGTTAGGAATTGTGGAAAAATTTATTGGAAGTGTTTTTCTCAGGTATCTGAAGAACTATTTTCTCAAAATACAAACGGCACTCTGCTGAAATTTTTATAAAATTTGCTAAAAAAATAAAACGGGGCAAAAGTTTTAACTAGTTTTGAAACTTCAATTAAATGATTTTAATTCCTACCAAAATGATCACCACTTCCAAATGTAAGAAAATGGTTTTAAAATCCCTTGTAGTGTATTTAATGAATTATTGGTAAGTGAAGTTCGGTAGTTCATTAGGTATTTTACGGGATCATGTTATGCCTTACAAAGGGGTAAGGTGTGACAGCCTTGGCATTGTCAATGCCAGTGAGCTATTTTTCCTATGGTGCATGGTCACCGGGCAGCGATGTAGCACTGGCTTTTTCTTGTGCAACCATCTCTAATGCCTTTGCCATCAGCCTACCGGGCACATAGTGCTTGGAGGCCTTGTCACCACCCTTGCCCTCCACTTCGACTTTGTTCCAGGACATCACAGACTGCGCTTTGTTACTGGAACATCGAGAATTGATCAAACTATCTGCATATCCATGGGGATATGTAAGAAGGTGGGCAACAAATGCTACTTGGTGGATGCCAAAGGAAACACCATCCCTCAGAGAGACGATGAAAGGAAGGGACCGGTGAGACTTCACAGCCTCAAGAAGAAAGGCAAGAGTGGATGTTCGAAGAGTCCCCTGTCCTAGTGCCTCTATACACACCACCATCGATAGACCTGGTCCTTGCATAGCTACGGTGCATGGAGACCACAATATACGGCAGGATGCGAGCTATCAAGGACAGCCTCTAGGAAGCACACAACAAGCTGCACATTCTAATGGACAAACTAGATGAGGAGGATGAGGAGGATGAGGAGTAAGGATCACCAGCATCACCATCATCATCATCAGAGGCCTTTTAGAGATAGGACTATAGGATAGGATCTTTATTGTAGTATCTTACATGCCCTAGTCCTAACTTGCAACCATAGGTCTCTTTTATTTGCTTTATGTTCAAAAATTTTCCATGCTTAATAAATATTATGCTTCCTCAAAATTTTTGTACGCTTGATCTGATCTTGCATATTATGTTGACATTAGGGACAATGTATGGTTTGAGTTTGGCGGGGGAGGGGGGGGAGCGCATATATTTGCACTTACATATCATTACATGCACATCATTGCATTATTTAAAAATTTCAAGAATTTTTGAGAATTTTTGGATTGTAAATTGTGAAACTTAGCACTATAACCAAATTTTTTGTAAGCTAATAATTGGACTCCACGGGATAGAGGAATGAACGTATCTAGATGGGAAAAAAGGGATTCTAACATGTTATTTGTGAAAAAGCTAATCTCGTTTATGGAGCTAGACTAGCTAAACCTCTTCATAACTATTAATTTATCACATTAAACTTGTAAAATTAGGAGAATAAATTTTGAAACACAAGCAAACTCAAAAATTGCCTCACTAGCTCTAGAACATATCTCTCGGACCTATCCAGGTGAAATCCTAGCATATGTTTGATGAAGAGATGATTAAGGCATTCTTTGATACAGCTTTACTAAGCCTTAGCCACCCCTAAATTAAAATGTATATCCCTTGTAGCCAACTTGAAGCCTATGTTCATCCCTTAAAATTTATTGCTTACCCATGTTATTCACCTAGCCCCTAACCTAAACAACTACCATAACCTTTTGAGGAAGCAAAATGCATAAAGAAAATGAAGAGAGGATGTGGAACTTAAGAAAGAATGTGAGTGTGCAATTGAAGCCAAAGAAAAATTTTCCTTTCTAACCCAGCAAAAGCAATGAGTTTGAAGGAGAGGACAAAAAGGAAAAAGAAAAGAAGTCTCGAGATAGGTGTCATAGAAGCGTGCTTGACAATATAAAAAGCCAAAAGCCTTTCCTCTCCACATAAAATATGTAGAAACGAACTCAGTATACTTGGATTTTATGCATACATGCTATCCTCATATTTGCATTCCTTAAAAACCTTTCATTGGCAACCAAGTTTATCCCTCTAGCCCCATTACAACCCTTTTAAAGACCTTTTGATCTTTTGAAAAAGTACATGCTACATTAGTGGAGATAGAAAATTGAGATATGCCTATGGAGTTAGAATTGAAATACTTCATCTCAATTACTTATGAAAGAGGTAGATTTGGGAGAGTTAATGTTTCTTAATTCTATCTTGATAAAATAGGTTGTTTGTGGCTTATTAATGGTCTTGTATAGAGGAATAATTAGTCAAAACACCATGAAACGAGGTGAAGTTCCAAACAAGCAGCTGTTAGAGCCCTTATGCCTTAAAAGAGGGGAGTTGGTATGAAGGTTGGAGGAGTTCAATTCTATGCTTATTAAATTGATGGTTGTATTCCTAAGTATCCCCTGAAATGTGCTTTAAAATAGAGTTTTGTTTTGCTTGAGGACAAGCAAAAGTTTGTGTTTGGGCGTATTTGATACACTTGAATTGTATAGATGTTTTTTTAGCACATTTATATTCTAAATCATAGCATTTAGGCAAGTATTTTCATGCATAGTAGTTGATTTCATTAGTTTTCATAAATTCTATTGCCAAGCCCTTAATTTTATGTTTTCTGCATTATTTCAAGTGTTTGGGTGAAGCTCCAAAGGATAAGAGTGCAAAGGAAAGCTTGGAGAGGTAAAAAGATAAAGAATTACTGTTGATACAAAGTACACAGGGCGTGTAAACCAAGCCCCAGAGTCTTGTAACTCTCTGCCAGAAGAAAGTCAAGAGAATCGATGAGAAACATAAGACGGGTCATGTAAGTAGATCTGTGTAATCTGCAAGGACCCGTGTAAGTCTCTGCCGGGCGCAAGCTTGAAGAACCTTATGGGAACAACAGTACACGGCCCGTGTAATCAAGCTCGTATAGTTGGCACAGACCTGTGTAACTCTCTGTGCTAAAACAAGACCATGAAATTTCCCTCCAACAAGTTGCACGGCCCTACTTTGTGGGACCCGTGTAGTAGCACACGGGCCATGTACTATGCTATAGCCTATTTTCTGACTTGAATTCCCCTCCTGTTTTTTGATTTAAATGAGACTCCTAAAGCCTTTCGGACTCAAAATAACCTAACCCTAGAGCAACCAATATAAATAGAAAAGAAAACATTAGGAAGAGAGGTCGGTCACTATCATCGGGACTGCTGCTGAAGGTTGTTATTGTCGGGCTCTACATCCGCACCAAAAGAAGTTTCCCAGCTAAAGCTCCATAAGATCAAAGCTGCAAACTCTCTTTGGTTCCTTTGTTTCATCTCCTTAGACAGATTTTTACTATTTATTTCTTTTGCATAACTCTCTTTTTATTGTTTTTACTTTTTATCATGACATTTGCTGAACTCACCATAAGTGAGTAGTTTTCTTATTTTGGATTTGGGAGAGTATCTCTTGTAATTATTATTATGGATGAACACTGAGTTTTATTTATTGGATTTGAGATTCGTTTCTTGATTTAATTTCTTGCGATCTTAATGCATGCTATGTGTTGGTACCCACTTAGTTATGATTGTAGATGTTAATTAAAGAACTGAAAGGTGAAGATTAACATTAGAAAATCAAGATCTTGAACCTAGGAATTCTGACCTAGACATAAGCTGATACCTTTGTGGAACCTAAAAATTGGTCAAAGGTCTTAAAGGATTTTAATTAATTTGATCACCACGAAAGTAGGGTTCGAGTTAATTAGAATATACCCTAGATGCCTTGAAAGAGGATTTAGGATAGCTTAGGACTGATTACCATCAAGGAAAATGATTCTCAATTCAGTAAATAAACGAGATAACATCCCCAGTATGATTCAAGTGTGAAATCTTAATTCCAGACTTGCTTTAAATAAATAATTTCATTTTAAGTTTACCATTTTAGTGTTTAAAGTTAACAAACTTCATTCCCTAAGTATTCGATAGCCTAGACAGTCAAGATTTCTATGTAGATTGGTACTTACTAAACAAAATTCCTCGTGGGAATGATACTCTACTTATCACTTTATTACTTGTTAGTGATACGTGTACTTGCGGTAATTGCAAAATAGCAAAACATAACCTAAACAGTTTTCTTCATTAATGAGGACTCTCTGTTAATGAAGAAAAGGTCCCATCATTGGTGTAATTATTCATAAGGCATTACGAGCATTAATCCACTTCCAAATTACTTACATGTTAAAAAAATAGTTGGATAATTTTGGATATTCTTTATGGGAGTACTCTCCCTCATATTGAGATAGGTCATAAATGCAGGGGCTCCAAGAAGGACTCTTCATTAGGCCTAAATAGGACTCTCCACTGGGCCCAAACAAAAATTATAAAACATGAGGCTCACGTTAGGACACTCCCGTGAGCACATTGAATTGTAAAGTTCTTAAAAATCATTAAGAAAATTTTAGAGGAAGGACTCTCCCTCTTTGAGAAATTTTTAGAGAATAATAGCGGATGCTAACTCTTGTAAATATGAGCTCCAGGTGAGAACTCTCTCCCGAACTCTCATTATTTTGAATACTATAGACGGATAAAAAACAGGAATATTTATAAAATGATGAAAGAATGGGATGGTTCTACTTTCTAATTTTTATGTGAATCTACGAATGGCTAACCATGCGCATTATTTTGCGATCTCATTCTCATTATCTGAACTCCTTTCTTGCTCTCTTTATTTTTGATCTCTTACTAATCATTCGAACTCTCCATGTTCCTCCTGACTTGTTAAAACCCTCGTACTCACCATTTTCGATCTCTAATCAAATCCAAATTCTTTGTGCCTAGACACCCCTGCCCCCTCTTATTATTTTCAATAAAATTTAACTCCCATAACAACATCCCTGTTCACTTATTATTTTTGACCTTTTTGAAACTGATCCGAACTCTCCATATCAACATCTTTTCACTTATTATTTCTAACCTCTCGTTTATCCTATCCGAGCTCTCCTCTTTCCCTCCGAATTCTAAACACCATTTATTATCATCCGAACTTTATTTCTATGCTAAAGAAGGAAACACATGCTTTTCAAGATGATGAAATGACATAAATGCTATTACAACAAAAAATAATAATATTTGTGAGGTATGCCAACCTAACCCTAATCTACTCTAAAAGTTTGGCATGATCAGACATTTTAAAAGTCTATATTCTAGGTTACACCATTACACAGCCTAATTGTACCCAATAAGAAGATCAGTTATTTTAAAGCATTAACCTGCGAAAATGTTAGTAGTATGCCTTAGAGCATATCATTTAGTATGTATCTTATACATATTTTATTAATAAAAGGCATTTTTCACTTTTCCATTTACATAATATATTTATGTGTAATAGAAAAGGTCCATTAATATTTTGTTAGAAATTCTATTCTTAAGTTGTTAAGAATATGAGTGACAGTATTTCTAGCACAAAGTATCATAAAGTGGTTCACAATCGAGGATACTTCTCAATAAGGACATGACTTATCCAGAAAGATTGTATTCATGTTTGTTCCCAATGTATTTATATGAGATATAAATAAGATGGAATGGTGAGTTTCATGCCATATAACAAACATGATAGGCACTTATGCATGATAAGTAGGCCGAACCAGTGACATTTATGATAAGCACGTGGAGTTTACTCTTGTCAATGCATTATCATAAATCATATCAGTGCATATAATCTTTAGACCTGAGATAGCACAATTATCTTGTATATAGGTGGTTTGAGTTTGATACTGCTTTCACACTTGTACTGTGTATGGGTATATGGGCATGTGTTGGCTCCTACTAGTTATATATGGAGGTAGGTGTTGATCAAGATGGAATCTGTTACCCTAAGTAAATAGGGATAAAATCCTATGTTCATTTAATTGTTCTTGATGTTTCAAGTTCCTGGCCAGGACAGATAGATTTATTCAAAAAAGAGTTTCTGATAAGAAAATCTTTTTAATCAAGAACTGGAATTAAAAAAGAACATAATATTCATAGCAAATGGGGTTTGACATAAACCATGACTCCAGCTTGAATTGGGATTTTGTAACAGAGAGATTCTAGTGCATGGTAACATATGATTATAGGTTCATTTAAGGTAAACCTTATTACTAATTGGGTGGCCATGGCATGCTATGATAGGTGTTAACCATGGTCTATGAGGTGGATAAAATGATTTAGAGAAATCATTTATGCTAAGAAAGAGTTTTGATGATATTAAGAGTTGATATCATGTCTCATTGCCAATTAGTGATGAGCCTAGTAAGTTACACATATACACAAGTAAATACCAAATTAAATATGATTTAATTAATTAATCAAAGAGTTTAATTGATTAATTAAAGAGGTTTGATTTGCAATTAGATTGCAAAGTCTCTAGCATGGCTTGAAACCAAATCCAGGTCATTGGATGTATAGTATAAGTTAAATTTATATTTAAAGTGCTTAAATATGAATTTAATTAATGAGAAATTAATTAATAGAGATTAATTAATTAATTTATATTTGATATAAATTGATTAGAATAAGAGAAATAATTATTTTGGGTTGAGAACTCAAAATTAAGGCACAAGGGTATTTTGGTCATTTCACAGGGTGACATGTGGTACCATGAGATAGTGACACATGGCACTACACATAAGCTTGCCATTTGTCTTTTAATCAAGTAAGATGATCAAAGTCAAGATTAAATATAGGTTTGACACTTGGCACAATGTGATTGGGTCAATTAAACCTAGAGCCAATCCGAAGGTGACATGTGGCAAGGGTTTTAAATGGTGACCTAGCTATATAATGTGTTGTTATGAAAAGAAAAAAATTATAAGGCTGCTGCTCTTCTTTGGTGCTGCCACCCAAAGGAGCCTCTCCCTCTCTTCTTCTTCATCTCTCATCAATTCAAAGAGAATAGCCAACATTCTCTTGAATTAAAAATACTAGAAATCGTTTCTAGTGTCCTGTATACATTTGTAATCTCTCAAAGGGCAAAACCTAAATTTCTAATTGATTGGAAAGGCTTTAGAAGCTGTTCAAGGGGCTGCCATTGGTGATTTTGGTGTGGACAAGCTAGAGGGACAACATCTGGTGTCCTAGGAGCATCCCAAAGGTGCCAAACACACTATAGTGCATCAAAAAGGTTAGTGCACTTGTTCTTGATCTAATCTAGGATTCTAATGAATTAATCTGTTAATTCTAAAATCTTAAATGAGAAATGTAGATCCAAAAACATATTGAAAGAGTTTTAATATGCTTCTTATCATTGAAATCAAATGGATAAAAATGAATCTTGCATGATGCATGTGACCCTAGATAAAAAATTTTTGAATTCAATGATTTAAACTTATGTTTTTCATGCTTTCGCTCCTTCAATTGGTATCAGAGCCATTATATTTGCCATTTAGATTAATGATTATATGATTTAATTGTGCGATTTGATTATGAGATGATTAAATCATTGCTGGCTATAATGAAAAAGGTGGCGGCATGATGGGGACTCCATATATGTGCATGGTTTGTGCACTCCTTATGGTGCGCATGGTTTTGGGCAATGTTTGTGCAATTGTTGTATGATCTTATAACACCCCTATTTGCATAGCCTGGTATATTTCACTGTTCCGGTGTCAGTCTGGACAATTAAGGGGATTAGAATTACATCTAAGACACTTAGATAAGCCCTGAACACAAATAATTAGTAATTGCCAAATAGTTAAGTATAAATAAGAAAAATAAAACACAAGAAGTTAAATGAGCCGGGAGTTAAAGCGATGGGTGACCTTCTCGGGAATGACTGTGAGGTCAGTCTAAAGTCAAATTTCAAACCGTAAAATGTGATGCCACAGTCCTTAGGACTATTACGTACACAGTGGAAAAGAGAAAATCATGGAAAAGAATTGTTAAGTAGGTCAAATAATTAGGTCAAGGATCCGGAAGAAATACTGAATTATTTGCAAACCGGATTGAACCAACGAGGGACAATTTGGTCAATTCACCCCTAGAGCTAACTCCTGACCTAACCGTCTAATAAAATTGGAGAAAAGAAAATTTTGGTATCAAGAATTAAATTAAAGAACTATTGGAAAAATAAATAAAAAAGAAAAAGAAAGAAAAAAAAAGTTTATTTGCATCATGCATGATATAAGCATGATGCAATAAATCTAATATTTAAAATTGAATTTTGTGGGATAATTATCTATTAATAAAGTTAAAAATTTAAAAGAAACAAAATTGTTTCCTTTCTTCTTCATTCACCCATCCACACTCTCTCTCTCATCTCTCTCTCATTTTTTCTTCTTCCACCATTGAAGCTCACTTTCAAAGCTTCCTTACCCCTAAAATTAGCCATTAATTTTATATGTCCCTTAAGTAAAGTCTTGCTATTTGGTTTGGGTAGAGAGTTTGGGAACAAGAAAGATAAAAAAAAGTGAAGAATTGAGGACACAAATTCTGCTCACTTAAGGTAAGTAATTGAATTTGGAAATCTTAGTTTATTTGTTGTGTTTGTATCTTAATTAAACTAGAAATCAACTTAAAATCAAACAAAAACAATTGTTGAGGGACCAAACATGAAATTCATCTAGCTAGGGTTAGGGATTCATATGAATGAGTTTGATGGTTTTGAATGGTTATTTGAGGTGAATTAGGTGTGTAGATCATGAATGTACACTTTGAAATGCATTAGATTGAACTTTATGTGTAGCTAGGGTTTGAGCATGTGAAAAATTGAAGAAAAATTTGAGAATTGGCCAAATGATGTAGCTAACCTTATTTGAGTTCAGAAATGGTCAATTGTGACCATTTGTGGTGTGTATGAATTGTTGGAAACAAATTCCAATTCATATAGGTTAACGTCAATTTGCAGGCAGTTTGACCTAGGTCCATTTTAGGGACTAAAACTGAAAATTTACCAACCCAATTTGTGTGAGGCCTATTGGGAATGAAACTAGACACAAAATGGCACATTTTTCATTTAGGAATCATGCCCAGAAAGTGAGCATAACATAGTGAACAATTAGGCCAAATCCGGAATTAGGAAAATTGACCTATACAAAAATGACCAAATGAACAGTAGTTACATAAATGACCATAACTTGGTCTAGGAAGGTCCAAATGATCTGAATTTTATACCGATAGAAAGCTAAGACATAGCCCTACAACTTTCATGAAGGAAACAAACCCAAATTTTGGCCATAACCTATTTGAAAATCCACCTGCAATCAACCCACAAAAATTGCCAAAATCTAGAAATTGCCCAAAATTCTAGGTAACACCAAATCTGGCCAGGCATGTTCAAATGGCTATAACTTAGGCTACAAAACTCCAAATGGAGTGATTAAAAAAGGAAAATAAAGTTAATACAATAACGAACAACTTCTATGAAGAAAACATAGCCAAATTACCACAGCAACATGACCAATGGAACAGTGCAAAATAGGGCACTAAATTTGAAATTTTGGAATTTCACCTAAGAGACTTAAGATTTGAGGAAAACAATCAAAACCAATAAGGTAGGTAACCAAAATGTGGTATGTGGGTGAAATTAGAATTTCCATACCTATTAAGCATTAGAAAGTCAACAAATTGACTTGAATAGTGTCGAAAATAGTAACACCGAAATGCAAATTTTAAAGAACGTCAAGTTAAACTAGATATAAATAGATTTGAATTTAGTTTCGAATTTATGATAAATTATGATAGTGAATGAATTGTGATATTAAATTGTGACTTAATTGCATTGAAATATTTATTATGCTTTTGAATTAAATTATTGAAAGTTTACTTGTATTTGTTTGAAATTGTAACACCCCTATGTTCGGTAGTGCGTTCTACTGTTCCGGTGACCAGTGTCTGTCCGGACAGCTAGGATGCCTAGAACTACACTTAAATATTAGTGAGAAGACAAAAAATAATGAAATACAAGAAAAGAAAATACAAGAAAAGAAAATACAAGAAAAACAAAGGAAACATAATAGCAGTGAAATGTACCCAAGTTAAACGAGCAGAAAACCATAGCGATGGGTGACCGCACCGGGAAGTTGCAGCGTGGACCGTTGACTAGCCCTGGACTGCGGGAAACCTTGAAAAATATTTTTTAAGACATAATTAAAGACTTATTGAAGCATAAATTTCCTTAGAAATATCAAAGAAAAATTAATTAATTAGTATAAAGAAAAAAGAGAAATCGAGAAAATGACGAAATTCGGTGTTACCAAAAAATCGAAAATGCAACCCGAATAGGGGTGTTGTGGTCATTTGACATCCCGAGTTGCCTTTTGACCTAAATGTCCATTAAAAATAAGTGGTATTGAATTTTGAAAATCCCATGAAAAAAGGAAATTAAATGTCAAATACAATTTATGAAAAGTGAGGGGTAAAGATTAGGATAATTAAAAGTTTAATATCTTAATAATTAATCAAGTTAGTGGACATTAAGTGGCACAATATAAAACACCTAAGGACACCTAAGTATGCAGAATTTCCCACTAACAAACCCATCTTCTTCACTTCCATTCTCCATAGTGAATTGAAATTCCTTCCAAAACTCCATTGACGTCCATGTGTGGAGCTTCATCCACTCAAGATCAAGCCATGGAACCATCAAGTCTTCTTCATTAAAGTTGGAGTACACACCTTGGGCAACATTTTGGGAGCAAGAAAGGGAAGCTTTGGTGGAGTTTTGAGGAAAGTCCATAAGAGGTAAGTGAGTATTTTTCAATCTTGCTTCATTAAACTTTGAGTGGATGTTTTAGGGAGTTATTTTGTGGAAGAATTTTTGAAGTTGATGGATTAATGGAGAACCACCATTTTGGCAGCCATGGAAACTCACTATTTGTAGCTTGTTTTTAATTGTTTATGGTTGTTTAAGATGTTGGTATAAATGTTTATGTATATAGAAATAATTTGGATAATGTATATTAAGTGTATGTGTGATAGTGCACTTGGTTTTGGAAGCTTGGAAGCTATTTGAAGGAGATGTGCAAATCGGCAACCTTAAAGTGTAGGTTAAAATGTGTTGTTTCATAGTTTGGTTTATTGAATTATGTTGTTATTAATGGCAGCATGTATATGTGTATGATGGTTTGGAATTGGGTATGTAAATGGGGTATGTTCATGTGGTTAAATGGTGTAAATGGACTTTGGAAAATTCTGTGTTATAGTGTGCATATTGAGAATGGTTACAAGCTATCCAAAATGACGAAAATGTGTTGTTAAATGTGTTAATGGTAAGGTACAAACCAGAATTGGCATGAAAGAAGTAATTTGGTAAGTGTTGAATATGTAATTGGTAAGTGATAAGGAGTGTGTAGTAGGGCAATGTATGTTTTAGCTTAGAAACTTAAGTGTGTGACCCCAATTGGTATGAGACCAATTGGAGGTAAAACTAAGCACAAAAAGTGCCAACTTTCATGAAGGAAGCTTACCTAAATTCTGCCTAGAAGGTGACTTGAAAAATGACCAAATCCAGATTAGTAACTTGAAAGCCTGAAAATTGACCATTTGAGCAGTAGTTAGTATTTTGACCATAACTTACTCAAAACAAGTCCAAATGACCTGAAATTTTTACCATGAATAGTTTACACATAGATCTACAATTCTTATGAAGACACTAAAGCCCAGAAATGGCCATAACCAAGCCAAATAGCTTGCAAAACTTCAGGTACCAAAACTGGCCGAACCAAAAGTGACCTAAAAATGACCTAAGCCTACCATTTTAGTGCATTCTGTCCAGTATTGGTAAATTGACTATATCTTGGTGTACACAACTCAGAATGACCTGAAATTTTGCCTCGCATGCAATAAGACATTGACCTACAAGTTTGTAGTTCGGGCCGAAACTCGAAAACTGAGGGAACTAGGTCGTCCGGCTAGGTCAAAATAGTACACCGAAATTCGATAAATTGCAATAAAATGCAATACACTTGGAAATGAAATTGGTAACATATACCAATACAAAAGGGCTATAAATTGTGACATATTGGTAATATTAGAATTGACTCACTTAGAGTGCATCAAGGATCAACATTATAGGTTGACTAATGAAATGAATTGAAGGGAATAGTACCAAGAAAATTTAAATATTGGATTTTATTGTTAGAAACAAATTCATCGAGTACTAAAACACTTTAAATTGTGTGTTTCAGTTGAAAAGAAAATTGAGAAGCATAAAGAACACTGAGTCAGGGCCAAGAGGCATATATCAGAGGTCTGTGCACAATACTTTTTATATTCACTGCTTTTACCAGAAAATTTATTTGAGGAATTTAGTTATGAATAATTTTTTATTGTTTTAACTTTGGGAATCTTATTTGGAAATTATTGTATTGCCTACTTTGCAAATAGAAATTTTGAGATAAAATATGATTTGTGATTTGTATAAAATATTTAAATATTGTGATTTGGAATTATTTTGGTTCACACTTGGCATGACAAATTACTATGTTCCTCCTCCATTTATGGGGTGAGTGTGATTATATTCCTCCCTCTTTGACTTGCTAGTCTGAGGTGAGTGTGGATGAGTACTCATTATCTAGCTAGCTTCCTCCCTCATTGATTTCGATTATTGGGGTGAGTGTGCCTTATCGTGATGTACACATGGCATGTTCGGAAAAATTTGTGTCATTGCTTAAATTGTGTTATCGATTGGCAAACTATTGTATTCAGTTATTTGATCAAATTATGTTATTGATTGGAAAAGCTGTGTTATTCAGTTATTTAATCAAATTGTGTTATTGATTGGCAACACTGTGTTATTCAGTTTTTTTGATCAAATTGTGTTATTGATTGGCAACACTGTGTTATTTAATTGTTTGATCAAATTTATGTTGTTTGAGCTTTGAAAAAATTGTGAATTGTTTGTGTCGACACCATATTTTGGCCGACCCCTAGAATCAATAAAAATTCTTCTTTGAACAGCTAACCACGTTTCCGATCCCTCTTTGATAGGCGGTCACATTTCCGATCTCTCCTCACAAAGGATTGAATCAATGCTAAGTCCTCACATTCATTAAAGCCTCGCCGATCTCTCAAATCATTTACCGACCTCCCAAACCCGTTGTCGAATTTCCGGACCTGTCAAGTATATTCCTGATCTCCGTTGATAAATAAAATGAACTGGCACTAGATCTTTTCCTACCAGTTTTATTGCCGACCTCCTTTCCGAAGGTTTAAGAGCTAAAGTTTTAGTTCGATTTAATGAGGATTCCAATCTTAAGTGTTCGAGTTAAATTTTCAATCAAGTTCCGTTCAGCATTTCTTCCCTATCGATCTCATGCTTAAAGTGCTTTCTGATCTCTCATACTTAGATTAATAATCACATTTAGTTTTTGTTTTGCTGTGCTCATACAATCAAATACTCAGACAAACAATGGTTTAAAATTTTCCGATCACAATCATTCATTGAACAAAGAGGCATTCCATTTCATGTCATAATTTGTACAAGTTATTCGGCTGGGGATCACCGGCTGATCTACATTTGGATCACTCTCCTCTCTCCCTCACCTTGGCTTCCTCCTCACTATCTTCGCCGTCGCCCTCGGGAGCCAGTCATCCATCCGAGAGAAGTCCTCTTGAGTAGCGCTTTTGGAGTTCGGCCAAGAGATCCTTATGAGCATTCACATAGGCTCGGCTATTCTGACCCCATCTCTTCATCTTTTCCTTAAGCTCTTTGCCTTTCTCTGTAAGCTCCTTATCCTTCGCGTTAAGCTCCTCTATAAGTTGAGCGACTGGCGGCTTCGTTGGCACAAGTGCCTGGACTTCACTGAGAGCCCGTTCTCTTTCAGCCAGGTCCCGAGACTTTTCGGCCAGCTGGTCTTCATGGTACTTCGCCCATCCCTCGACTTGAGATATATAATCCCGAGCTGATGAGAGTTGGGATCGGAGGAAGCCAATTCTGATTTTTCTTCCCGACCTCCTTACCCAGACGTTGAATCTTTTCCCGAACCATGGTGGTTCACGGACACTCCACATTCAAGCTCATGGTTCGAGTCAAGATATCATCGAGACCATTCCGGATAGCTTTGTCGATCCTCTTGAAGGAAGATGGTAGATCCCGGGACTTTGGCAAAATCGGAGTTCTCCCTAACGATCAGGTTATTCTTCAAGCGATCGATCGATTCGAGCGCTACGAGAAGAGGTCCTCCCGAAGATTGAGAAGGCTCCTTTCCGTGCTTGGAATAAGCGAGAGAGGCGGGGCGCTCTTTCGATCTAGGAGGAGATCGGCGGCTTGATGGTCGGCGGACCGAAAGGTGGCGGGTCTCTTTGTATCTCCCGTGTTCGTGGCCAGGGTGTTTGAAGTCGTTCGACGCTTCATCTCTTTTATCTTCCGAGATCTCTCTTTCTTTCTTTCGTTTCCTAGAACCTTCACCACCCACCATACCGCACGTAAAAGAGGTTAGTGAGATCGCTAAGGTCCCGAAGCGAGATATAGAAAATACCAATGCCGAGGTCGAGAGCGGAAGTTCGCGATCTCGGCCGGTGATCGATTGCATGGTCCAATGGTGCGATTCGGCGATCCGCATTTGGACAGAATATTTTAGAGTGGCGGCGACTTTTCGGCTACATCACTATTAAGCTTTCCTCTTGACTCGTGGTAATGTGCTTGAGCGAGGGCCCTGGTACCACCAGCTCTGAGGAAAGTCCTCAAAGCGGCTCGGATCTTTACTCCTCGGAATGAAGAACCAGGTTCTTCCAATTCTTAAGGGATGAGGCAGATCGGAAAAGAGTCCGCAATGAGGCTTCGCTGAAAGAACCGATGTTCGTCATCCTTTCGTGAGTTAGTGCATGCGGCTCGGCGAACACCTTAGCCATAGGTCGATTCCCTTAGCTCGGCATAGACCTCGGAAAGCTACCAAGATCCGCCACGAGTTGGGGTGGATTTGAACAATGGATGCTCGGTGAAGTTTTAGGACCTCCTTATAGAAATTGGCTAGAGGGAATCTCAGACCGGCCTTTAACTGTTCCTCGTACACCATGACCATGTCATTCTCTTCAAAAGAGTGATCGACACGAAGATCGCCATGGCACTTGATCAGCTCATATGAATCAGGACAAATATTGTATTCTTGAACAAACGATTGCAGATCGGATTCTCGAAGAACCGACGGAAGCTCGTCTATAGGAAGGGTCTCTCTCCTTGAATAAGGTGCGAGCCTCGATGGTATGACCCGCCCCCGAGTTGGAGCGGAGGCCACAGGAGGTTCTTGTTGAGCGCTTGGCCCGATGCCTCTTCTTGAGACGATGACCACGAGGCGAATCGAAGGAGGGCTCGCCGCTCTCTGACCTTCGGCACCGTTCATTTTCAAAAGAAACAAAGAATTTAAATTAAAAAGAGGATCAAAGCCCTTACCGGAGTCTGATCGGCGTCGGAAGAACTTGAGAAAATGAGAGAACTTCGAAGTTGTGAGCAGAGGATTGAAAATGGAATGAGAGAACAACTGGCTAACCCTCCCACCCCTATTTATACTAGTCCGAGCATTTAATGCTCGCGAGGTTCTAAGCGTGCATCGATTGGTGGAACTCGGCAATTTGCTCGACACTTCTCTCAAATATCTGAATGTTCAGAGATCGGTTAATTAGAGATCGGCATAATGAGCTAAATATTTTGAATAAAGGATCAGTTAAGTGTCATTCAGGTAAAGAACCAGATCGGATAACCACATTAGAGATCGGAAAATAATCAATGCAAAAATAATAAGATGATAACCGACAAAATAAAGTCTTTATTTTCAAAAGTTCGGATTACATCATTTGGGCGATCTCTAGGGATCGGATTACACTAACATTGGATCACATCATTTCTGTGATCTCTAGAGATCGGATTGCATTGAAAATAAAATACATCATTTGGGCGATCTCTAGGGATCGGACTACAATAAAGGTCTAACTACATCATTTGGGCAATCTCTAGAGATCGATTACATTTCGAGATTACATCATTTGGGCGATCTCTAGAGACCAGGTGGAACATCCTATCTAAAAGCCTATGTCAAAGCCTAGTCTTGTGGGTGAATTAAAAGATGTGTTTGACAGAGACCACTGTTGGCATCGGATAGATGTGCAGCTCAGATGGGGTGACTATGACTCCCATGAAGATGAGAGACATCGTCACCGATGTTACCACTCGAAACCGACCCGCTGTCGGAACACCCAATGTGGAGGAAAGACGCTGTCGGAACACCCAATGCGATGAGAAGCCGAATGAACTCAGTTGAGCGACTCGAGATTGGTACAACCAAAGTCCGCAATACAGATCGGTCAAATCCAGTCCTCTCACCATCATCAGTAAAGGTCATTCGATCACCGGGATCGTAAATTTTCAGTCGGTAAGTAAATAAGTTCATCGGAAAAAGATCAAAGCCACAGTTATAGCCAAAACTTCCACCGGAGCAGCTAGAACAGGGAAAGTAAGAAAAGAAGAGAGGAAAGTCAGATGAAGAAAATGTCTCGTCGACGAGGGTTATATATAGGGGAAATGGGCATTTAATCTTTGGCGGAAAAGCGGCGGACGCTTTGAGAATCGAGATGTAATTAATGCTTGGACCGAATCCAGTCTGATTAAGGGATAATAGAGATCGGGAGATAGGAGATCGGCATGAGAGATCGGAATAGGAGCTAGGGGAGGATCGGAAGACAAAAGAATAAGACAAATCCCAATAACCGTCGTCGAATCGAGTAGGAGGTAGTTAAAGCGTGGCGCATTTAAATCTCCACCGCACGCCTAAGAATCGCCCGCAATCTTGTGACAGTGCGAGTATGTCATGAGAGTCCTGTACATCCCAATCTCCACCGTTGATCCCACTTGTCAGGACAAACCCGGAACCCTTAGATCAAGAGAGAAGACGACAATACCAGCGTCTTTCACTCTTAGCCCTCGGATCGTTCCGGACAAGGAAATTTGGGACCTTGGATGGAAAGAAGAAAAGGACAAATGTTATGAAGATTGATCTCAACCATTCATTTTGATTCTCTTTAATTCCTGAACCTCCGATCATGTCCTTCGAAATCTCGACCCTCCATCTCCCTCAAATAAATCCTGACCCTTCACGGAGAGCGCCTGAATCCTATAAATACCTGCATGAAAAACTGTTCAAGGGCGGACGGAAAAATAGGCGAGAGGTCATTATTATAGCAAGAGGAACTGAAAGTTCATTTAGTTTGTTACTCTGCTATTTAGAAGTGTTGATTAAAAAGACTTTGGAAACTAGTTTTCTGAAGTGTTTTCTTGAAGAGATTTTGAATACTGGAACTCTATATTTCCAGTTTGTTCATTATCTGGTCATACTCTCACTTTCTGTCTTTTATCATCTCTGTTTTCACTGCCCAAGATCAACTTCATATCACTCATTTCTTTAGCTAAGTACCCTCCAGTTCACGAAGAACACCACCCTCAAAGCTAATCGGTCTCTTGTCTCATCTCTGTTTGCCACCAGTAACTATTTTAGTAGACCCGGCTCCTCACGGTAAGAGTTCATCTTGCTGTTTACGTTTATTTCTGCACTTCCTTTGTTCTTCATACATCCGCAACTTTCTTCAAGATTATTTTGTACGAGAGAACCCAAGAAAAATGTTGTTGTAAGAGTTCATGCTACTGTTTTATTAAGTGTCTACGTTTATTTCCCGCATTTTCCTTGTTCTTCTTACATCTGCGATTTTCTTCAAGATCATTTCTGCACAAGCAATCCCAAAGAAAGTCACTCTCAAATCATCTTTTTAGTGATCAGTTCATTTTATTGATCTCCGTCATTTCTGAAAACAAGTTTTCTAACTCCTAGTAGTATGTAAATGGTTGGGTAAACGTAGGTAGCTGCAACTTAGAGGTCTCCTTTAAAGAGAGGACCTGAATAACACGTCAGGAAGATAGCCAAACTATTAGGTTGGCGTGTGACCACTCGACAAAGATGTCATAGAGTGGAATAAAACCAAAGTAAACGCAAGCAGAATAGGTCGGGCATCAATAGATACTGGTAAAATGAATACATGGGAGGTCGGTAAATCAAGTCTAGTTTTCCCCATCTAGCCAAAAGGTATTGAGAAATCTTATCCTCAACATCTTTGAACTTCAGGACCCTTATTTTTAGGTTCTTAGGACACCAAAATTCGGGACATCGGAAAAATCCCTTTCAGGCTCCTTTCTAATTTAAAAGAGATCGGAGGAGAGTTCTTATCCGGTCTCAACTCAAAATATAAATAACTATTAGATAGAGATCGGAGGAGAGTTCTTATCCGGTCTCAACCCCAAATTTTAATAAACGTCTAAAAGAGATCGGAGGAGAGTTCTTATCCGGTCTCAATCCAAAATTTTAATAACTATTAAATAGAGATCGGAGGAGAGTTCTTATCCGGTCTCAACTCAAAACTCTAATAAATATTAAATAGGGATCGGAGGAGAGTTCTTATCCGGTCTCAATTCGGGACATTAATAAATAACTCTAAAGGAGATCGGAGGAGGGTTCTTATCCGGTCTCCCCTCAAAATTTTAATAAACAACTTAAAAGAGATCGGAGGAGAGTTCTTATCCGATTCTCACACCCGTTCACTAAGGTTGTCTCATTTACTTATGTATCTGGGTGATCCAAATTTAGTGAAAAATCAAATATTCCTAACACCAAAAGGATTAACATTGCCGCCTAAGCCCTCCTAACTAATTTATAAAGGACGCAGAATTAAATCTACTTACCCTTATTAAGGGACGAGGTGGGGTGCCTAACACCTTCCCCACCCGTTTACGGACCCCGAACTTAGAATCTCTGTTTTGAAGTGGTTTCATTTTTAATTTAACTTCTCAAATGGTTTTCTTTAGTTTCCCTCAAAACTAAGGTGGCGACTCCTCACTTTTTCCCACTTCAGTGAGTGATCGTCCAGGCGACCGCAAAATCCCATTGCGACAGTTTGGATTGTAAATTGTCAACAAAAGTTTTACATACCACATTTTAAATTATTATTGTGCACCACTGAGTAAATTTTACTCAGCGATAGCTTATTTATTGCTGTCGCAGGTAGACAGATAGACAGAGTAGCAGAGTAGGCTGCTTGTACCACATTTTGAGATTTTGCCGGGTATATCGAGTATACCATATTGTGTAGTTTTGTTGTAATGTATGTGCACTGTATGTATATATTGTACTTAGTCTTGAGCAGTTGTAAACTAAAATTGTAAACTATTTGGCCTGTAAAAGTGTTGAGATAAATTTATCTTATCTCAGTTTTTTTGGAAACACTGGAAAATTGATTGTTGAACTGAGTTGATAATGTTGAGAAATTTATTGTGTTGAACAAATTATTGGAGTTTGAGATTGAGGAATTATATATTTGAAGTGCTTTTTACAGATTTTTGAAGAATTGTTTTATTCAAAATACAAATGGCACTCTGCCAAAATTTTTACAGAAATTGTTAATACTTCAAATGTGTTATTTGGTTTCACTTCAGTTAAAAAAAAAAATTAATACCTGTCAACAGTGCTCACCACTATAAAAAGAAGTAAGAAAAGTTTTAAAATCCCTTGTAGTATATTTAATGGGTTATCAGTAGACGAAGTTGGTAATTCATTAGGTATACTACGGGATCATGTTATGCCTTACGGAGGGGTAGGGTGTGACATGTTTAAGTGGTATTAGAGCTAGTTTTTAAATTCTGTTTTGACCTGTAATTTGAATATTCTTTCTTCATAGTACAACTGCTCAATGTCATTGTTTGAAACATACAATACATTACATTATAAATATGCACTAACAGGAGGAAATCTCCTTGTGTTGGTTGTATAGAAAATAGAAAATCCTATGAAAAGATATGAAAGAGAAAAATGAGACAATAGAACAGTCTGTGATAGCAGAAGTACAAGTTGAGGCCCCAGCTCCACAAAATGTCGAATGCTCAACTGTACCAATTTTAACGGTACAAATTATTGCACAAACGGCCAAACATATGGCCACTTTCTTTTAACAAATGGTCGATACTCTGTTAGCTCAAGCTCAAGTATAGACCCAACCCGCACAAGGGCAACATGAAATAGAGAAGAGGGAGAAACCTATGGGTCAGAGCTCAAACAGTAATTTGGGGAAGAGAAAAGAATTTGAGGAGCCCCGAACTCAGGGATATAACAGAGGTGGATCATCAGGGCAGAGACCACCAAGGTCCAGTCGTTAAACAACTAGAAGTTCCTACCCTCCTCGCCAATGTGAAACTTGTGGTACAAATCATGGTGGGGTATGCTACAAGGCCATAGGAGCCTGTTATAACTGTGGAGGCACAGGACACTTTGCCAAGGACTGCACCAGTGCCCGTAGAATTAGGCTACCTCCTACTACTACTGAAGAGTCAGTTCAAAATCCTGTCACCAGAGGTTCACAACCACCTAGCAGAGGTAGAGGCAGGTGTAGAAGTAGTCCATCAAGCAACCAAGGCACAGTGAATCAGTCAGAGCAAGGCAGTGCTCCGGTCAGAGTCTATGCAATGAGAAAGAGAGAAGAGGCTGAGACTTTTGACATTGTTACTGGTACTTTCTCGATTAGTAACTAAGATATATATATGTACTGTTTGACCTGGAGTCTGCATACTTTTATGTTAGTGCCAGTATTGTTTGCCTTCCTACTGTCCCTCGTATATAAAAAAAAAATTCAGTTATCTAAAAGTAAGTTACAGTAATGGAATTACTCTAGATGAGGACAAAGATGTTACAGTTAGTAATTATCAAGGCATATTGTTATCAAAATAAGATTCGAATATCAGTAAATTCGAAAAGGATAAAATATAGGAAAATTTGATCTATTGGGATGTATCGTAGTAACTATGTAATGTTCATGATATTTATACTATAAGCTGCAGATTACAGTACTGACTTATGATTATTGTGTAGAGCTACGTACTACTCGATAGTACACCAACATGAGAATAGTTGCCAAGGGCATCAGTTTTGGTATAGTTATGCCAGGACAGAATTTTATTGTTGGAAATAAGTTTGAAAATCCTACTTAGGGATTTAAAACTCAAAAGTTAGAATATCGAAAGGTTATAGTTTAGTACAAAAGGAAGTAAGTTATAGAATATTAATAGATAAAAAGAGTTGTGAAAGTAAAAATTTGAACAATTAGTTCAGATATAACAAAGAAATGTTACAAATGTGAGTAAGATCATTGATTAGAATGATCAGAGGACCAATGACTAGATAAATAATTCTAACATGACCTCAAGGGTCATTCAATAAGGAAACATGAACCAAAATATTAGACAGAACAATAGTAAGAGAAGATTAGTGGTATACAAACAAATTAAATATTGTATTAGATTGTTAAAAGTCTTATATAAATTCAAAGGAAAGAAGATTACACGATCATATAGAAAGGAAAAAAAAATAAACGTATGACTATTATAAGATGGCTATTGGGTAAAATTTCGTGGACAAAATTTTTTTTAAGGGTGTCACACCTTACCCCTCTGTAAGGCATAACATGATCCCGTATAATACTTAATGAACTACCGAACTTCACCTACCGATAACTCATTAAGCACCCTACAAGGGATTTTAAAACAATTTCTTACTTTTGGTAAGTGGTGAGCATTTCTAATAAGTATTTAAAACATGTACTTAAGTGAAAAGCTAGTTGGAAATTTTGGCCCATTTTATTTTTTCGCAAATTTTATAAAAATTTTGACAGAGTTTCCTCTGTATTTTGAGAAAACCATTCTTCAAATACTTGTAAAAAGCACTTCTAAAAATTTTTCTCAACCACAACTTCAATTTCACAATCAAACTCTATCAATTTCAACAATTCCACAATCATTTCATTTGAGATAAAACAATTTATATACATCCTTACAAAATTCACATCAAAAGAAATACAAACTAAATTTTATTACAAACTTCATACAAATTTTGTACAAGCTGCTCAAGACCCATTTACATGTCCATACCTTTATATGCAATACATACATCAAAATAAATATTTACAGTGTGGTATAAATTATACCCAAGACTTCAAGATGATAGCTCTCACACCTCGTCAGCACTGCTGCTCTTCTAGTCTGTCTCAGACTGCGACAAAGAATAGAAGCTACGAGTACTAGGACTCAGTGGTACACAACATACTAAAATAATCTTTATGCAAAAATAAAATCACATTTATTCAAAAATTTGACTAAACATGAGCATTAAACACAAAACATGAATTATGAGATTTTAATGCAAACCAAGTTCATTTCAAAGTATCAAAACACATTTCATAAAACCCACATTTAGATCATGCCATTCGAAACAATTAGAATCTCAATAGCCAGAGGCTAAAGAGAAATCATATCACAAGGCTAGCTAGCTCAAATATATGGATATCCATTCACATCCTCTTCTACTAGCACACCTCAACACTTCTCCAGTGAAGGAATCAAAATGCGAAACTAATTACCCCCACTAGTCATGCTAGTGAGGTGTTCAAATATATGGTCATGATACTGTGGTTTCAAAATTTATCTTAACAATTTGCTAAACATTGTCATTTCAAATATACACAATAACTTTCACAATTTAAATCAAAACATCATAAATAAGGTCACAATACTTTCAACAATTCAAAGCAACAGTAAAATGCATATTTCATTCATTTAATAAATGAATTTTTAAAGCATAGTGATGTTGTGCACAAACCTCAAATGAGTCGCCTTTTGGCCTTAACTCGACTCCTCGGGTTCTGTCTTGGTATTCTTTTCCACTGAAATACACAATTTTATAGTGTTTCAGTACCATAATTTAACATAAATCCAAAAATAAATTTAACTTCACTTATACCTAGCTCTAACGTGCTAATTTCGACGTTCTTGAAATTTTGTGTTTCGGGTTACTATTCGCTGCACTATTCAAGTCAAATAGTTGACTTTCTAAGACTTAATAGGTATGGAAACTCCAACTTCACCCACATACCACATTTTGGTCATTAAACTTATTGGTTTTGGTCGTTTTCTCAAAGCTTAGGTCATTTTGGCAAAATTGCCAATTTTCGGTTTTGGAGTTCTAAGTTGTACTATTCCATTGGTCAATCTACTGTTGGAATTTGACAAAACTTCCTTCATAGAAAATGTTCCTTATTGTCTTAAGTGTATTCTCATTCTTGGATCACCTCAATCGGAGTTTTGTAGCTCAAGTTATGGCCAAAATAAAATTATTGTTTACGTACACTGTTCATGCTGAGATTTTGGGTTCTGGCAGATTTTGATCCAACTTTGGTCAGTAATTTGATTAAGTTAAGTTCATAATTTAGTCTAAATTTCTTCATATGAAATGTTCTACTATGTCTTAGGTTTCCATCGGTTCAAGAATTTCCTAAATCGGAGTTTTGTAGAGAGAGTTATAACCCTTCAAACGTTACTGCTCAATATAAATTCTGCAGAGTTGCAGGTTTGGTAACTCAACTTTGCTCAATAATTTGAATGGGTTAATGGCATAATTTGGGATGGTGTTCTTCATAACAGTTTTATATCTATACCTTATCTAATTTCTGGTAAAATTTCAGGTCAATTTGACCTTCCTAGCTCGAGTTATGACCAAATGAACAGTTACTGTTCATTTGGTCATTTAATGCGATGGCAGCTGCTCTCATTTCACTTTGGTCAATTTGTTCACCTAGTTTTGGTCAGTTTTTGGGCATGGTTCCTTAATGAAAATTGTGCTCTTTTATGTCTATTTTCATCCTCAATTTTTGGCATATCAATTGGACTTGTAAAATTTGAGTTTTGGTCCTTCAAAGTGGGTTTGGCAGCATGACCATTGGACCTACAAATTTGGTTTTCATTCCAACAATTCCCACACATCTCTTTTGGTTATTATTGACCATTTTTCATCTCACAATAAACCAAAGTCATCATTTACCAATTTCTTAAATTTTCTCCCAAAACCCTAAGGGTCAAGAACCCTAATTCCTCAATTTCCTCAATTCATGAATTCTAAGTGTACAAGTCTCACTTACTTACTCAATCAAGCATGAGTACCTCTTTAATTCTAACAATTTCTATCAAACCCTAATTAATTTCATGCAGACCAACTTTCATAAAGCTTCATACATGAGTGATTTCTTGAGTTTCTATGTAATTTGCTACTTATTCAAGCTCATTTCTATGCATTTTACTCAAATTAAGTTAGAGAGAGGGACTTACTTGTTGAGCAGAATTTGTAATTCCAAATCCTCACTTCTTTTTGATCCTTCTTATTTCAAATCTCTCTATCAAAGCCAAAGAGCAAGACCTTACTTTGGTGAGTATGAAATTTGTGAAGGAATAATAGGGTTTAAGAAGCTTAAATGACCATTAATGGAGGAAATTGAAAAGAAAAAGAAAGAGAAAAGAAAGGGGAGCCGGCTGAATTTTTTTAAAGAAGAAGAAATGACTTTTCCTTCTAATTTTTTAAGTATTTTAAGTGAAATTTTATGCATTTGACTCGGTCAATAAAGTTGGGAAATTAAAATTGATTTTTGACATCACAATGAAGTCATCCACATGATGCAATAAACCTTTTTCTTTTCTTTTTCAATTTTCTTAAATTTCTTATTAGTTCTTTAATCTAATCCTCGATTCAAAAATTTTTATTTCTCCGATTTTATTGGACAGTTAGGTCAGGAGTCAGCTCTCGGGGTCAATTGACCAAATTGCCCCTCGCCAGTTCATCCCGGTTTGTAATTAATTCCATATTTCTTTCGGCTCCCTGACCTAATTATTTGACTGGATTAACAGTTCTTTTTCGTGATTTTCTCTTTTCCAATGTGTTCATAAGGGTCCTAAGGACCGCAGCGTCACTTTTTACGGTTCGAAATTTGAGTTTAAAACGACTTCGCAGTCGTTCCCAAGGAGGTCACCCATCTCTGTGACTCTCGGCTCGTTTAACTTCTTATGTTCTGTTTTTCTTGTTTATACTTAACTAATTGAACATTACTAATTATTTGTGTTTATGGCTTCTCTAATTAACTTAAGTGTGGTTCTAATCCCCTTAATTGTCCGGACCGACACCGGTCACCGGAACAGTGAAATATACCAGGCTATGCAAGCGGGGGTGTTACAAGGGGGGGGGGAGAATTGTAACACTCCTATGTTCGGTAGTGCGTTCTATTGTTCCGGTGACCAGTGTCTATCCGGACAGCTAGGATGCCTAGAACTACATTTAAATATTAGTGAGGAGACATAAAATAATGAAATACAAGAAAAGAACATACAAGAAAAACAAAAGAAAAATAATAGCAATGAAATGTAACCAAGTTAAACGAGCTGAAAACCATAGCAATGGGTGACCGCACCGGGAAGTTGCGGCGTGGACCGTTGACTAGCCCTGGACCTCGGAGAACCCTGAAAAATATTTTTTAAGACATAATTAAAGACTTATTGAAGTATAAATGTCCTTAGAAATATCAAAGAAAAATTAATTAATTAGTACAAAGAAAAATGAGAAATTGAGAAAACGACAAAACTCGGTATTACTGAAAAATTGAGAATGCAACCCGAATAGGGGCATTGTGGTCATTTGACATCCTGAGTTGCCTTTTGACCTAAATGTCCATTAAAAATAAGTGGTATTGAATTTTGAAAATCCCATGAAAAAAGGAAATTAAATGTCAAATACAATTTATGAAAAGTGAGGGGTAAAGATTAGGATAATTAAAAGTTTAATATCTTAATAATTAATCAAGTTAGTGGACATTAAGTAGCACAATATAAAGCACCTAAGGACACCTAAGTGGGCAGAATTTCCCACTAACAAACCCATCTTCTTCACTTCCATTCTCCATAGCCGAATTGAAATTCCTTCCAAAACTCCATTGACGTCCATGTGTGGAGCTTCATCCACTCAAGATCAAGCCATGGAACCATCAAGTCTTCTTCATTAAATTGGAGTACAAACCTTGGGCAACATTTTGGGAGCAAGAAAGGGAAGTTTTGGTGGAGTGTTAAGGAAAGTCCATAAGAGGTAAGTGAGTATTTTTCAATCTTGCTTCATTAAACTTTGAGTGGATGTTGTAGGGAGTTGTTTTGTGGAAGAAATTTTGAAGTTGATGGATTAATGGAGAACCACCATTTCGACAACCACAGAAACTCATTATTTATAGCCTGTTTTTACTTGTTTATGGTTGTTTAAGATGTTGGTATAAGTGTTTATGTATATAGAAATAATTTGGATAATGTATACTAAGTGTATGTGTGATAGTGCACTTGGTTTTGGAAGCTTGGAAGCTATTTGAAGGAGATGTGCAAATTGGCAACTTTAAAGTGTAGTTTAAAATGTGTGTTTCATGGTTTGGTTTATTGGATTATGTTGTTATTGATGGCAGCATGTATATGTGTATAATGGTTTGGAATTGGGTATGTAAATGGGGTATGTTCATGTGGCTAAATGGTGTAAATGGACTTTGGAAAATTCTGTGTTATAGTGTGCATATTGAGAATGGTTACAAGCTGTCCAAAATGACCAAAATGTGTTGTTAAATGTGTTAATGGTAAGATACAAACCAGAATTGGCATGAAAGAAGTAATTTGGTAAGTGTTGAATATGTAATTGGTAAGTGATAAGGAGTGTGTAGTAGGGCAGTGTATGTTTTAGCTTAGAAACTTAAGTGTGTGACCCCAATTGGTATGAGACCAATTGGAAGTGAAGCTAAGCACAAAAATTGCCAACTTTCATGAAGGAAGCTTACCTAAATTCTGCCTAAAAGGTGACTTGAAAAATGACCAAATCCAGATTAGTAACTTGAAAGCCTGAAAATTGACCATTTGAGCAGTAGTTAGTATTTTGACCATAACTTACTCAAAACAGGTCCAAATGACCTGAAATTTTTACCATGAATAGTTTACACAGATCTACAATTCTTATGAAGACACCAAAGCCCAGAAATGGCCATAACCAAGCCAAATAGCTTACAAAACTTCAGGTACCAAAACTGGTCGAACCAAAAGTGACCTAAAAATGACCTAAGCCTACCATTTTAGTGCATTCTGTCCGGTATTGGTAAATTGACTATATCTTTGTGTACACAACTTAGAATGACCTGAAATTTTGCCTCGCATGCAATAAAACATTGATCTACAAGTTTGTAGTTTGGGCCGAAACTCGAAAACTAAGGGAACTAGGTCGTCCGGCTAGGTCAAAATAGTACACCGAAATTCGATAAATTGCAATAAAATGCAATACACTTGGAAATGAAATTGGTAACATATACCAATACAAAAGGGCTATAAAATGTGACATATTGGTAACATTAGAATTGACTCACTTAGAGTGCATTAAGGGTCAACATTATAGGTTGACTAATGAAATGAATTGAAGGGAATAGTACCAAGAAAATTTAAATATTGGATTTTATTGTTAGAAACAAATTCATTGAGTACTGAAACACTTTAAATTGTGTGTTTCAGTTGAAAAGAAAATTAAGAAGCATAAAGAACACTGAGTCAGGGCCAAGAGGCATATATCAGAGGTCTGTGCACAATACTTTTTATATTCACTGCTTTTACCAGAAAATTTATTTGGAGAATTTAGTTATGAATAATTTTTTATTGTTTTAACTTTGGGAATCTTATTTGGAAATTATTGCATTGCTTACTTTGCAAATGGAAATTTTGAGATAAAATATGATTTGTGATTTGTATAAAATATTTAAATATTGTGATTTGGAATTATTTTGATTCACGCTTAGCATGACAATATTACTATGTTCTTCCTCCATTTATGGGGTGAGTGTGATTATATTTCTCCCTCTTTGACTTACCAGTCTGAGGTGAGTGTGGATGAGTACTCATTATCAAACTAGCTTCCTCCTTCATTGATTTCGATTATTGGGGTGAGTGTGCCTTGTCGTGATGTACACACGGCTTGTTCGGAAAAATTTGTGTCATGGCCTAAATTGTGTTATTGATTGGCAAACTGTGTTATTCAGTTATTTGATCAAATTGTGTTATTGATTGGCAAAACTGTATTATTCAGTTATTTGATTAAATTCTGTTATTGATTAGCAACACTGTGTTATTTAATTGTTTGATCAAATTTGTGTTATATGAGCTTTGAAAAAATTGTGAATTGTTTAGATTGTAAATTGTCAACAAAAGTTTTACATACCGCATTTTAAATTGTTATTGTGCACCACTGAGTAAATTTTACTCAGCGATAGCTTTTTTATTGCTATCGCAGGTAGACAAATAGACAGAGCAGCATAGTAGGCTGCTTGTACCACATTTTGAGATTTCGCCAGGTATATCGAGTATACCATATTCTATAGTTTTATTGTAATGTATGTGCACTGTATGTATATATTGTACTTAGTCTTGAGCAATTGTAAACTAAAATTATAAACTATTTGGCCTGTAAAAGTGTTGTGATAAATTTATCTTATCTCAGTTTTTTTGGAAACACTGGAAAATTGATTGTTGAACTGAGTTGATATTGTTGAGAAATTTATTGTGTTGAACAAATTATTGGAGTTTGGGATTAAGGAATTATATATTTGAAGTGCTTTTTACAGGTTTTTGAAGAACTGTTTTATTCAAAATACAGATGGCACTCTGCCAAAATTTTTACAGAAATTGTTAATACTTCAAATGTGTTATTTGGTTTCACTTCAGTTAAAAAAAAAATTTTAACACCTGTCAATAGTGCTCACCACTATAAAAAGAAGTAAGAAAAGTTTTAAAATCCCTTGTAGTGTATTTAATGGGTTATCAGTAGACGAAGTTGGTAATTCGCTAGGTATACTACGGGATCATGTTATGCCTTACGGAGCGGTAGGGTGTGACAGAAATGGCAATAAATGTTTGGTAAATTGCTAAGACAGTTTTGAAACCACAGTGTCATGATCATATATTTGAATGCCTCACTAGAATGACTAGTGGGGGAAATTAGTTTTGAATTTTGATTCCTTCTCTAGCTAAAGTGCTGAGGTGTGTGCCAATAGAAGAAGAAATTTGTGTGGGTACCCATATATTTGAGCTAGCTAGCATTGTGATTTCTCATAAGCCTATGGCTATTGAGATGAATATTGTTTCGAATGGCATGATATAACTGTGTGTTTTTATGAAATTCGTTTTGAGACTTCCTAAATGAAATTGTTTGGACTAAAAATTTATAAATCATGTTCAGTTCAATATTTGAATAAATGTGATTTGAATTATGCATAAATGTTATTTTAGTATGTTGTACATCACTGGGTCATAGTACTCAGTGATAGCTGTTATTGCTGTCGCAGATATAGAGACTAGAGGAGCAGCAGAGTGAGCTACTGAGGATCTAGAGCCACATTCCTAAAGTTTTGTTAGGTATATTTTATACCCTAATTGTAATATTTAGTTTGATGTATGTACATGTACAAACTGGTCATGAGTAGTTGTATAAAGTTTGTAATAATATTAGTATGTATTTTCTTATGTATATTTTGGATGATGAATGTAAATTGTTTTTACTTTAATGAAAAATGAATGGAATTATTGAGTGTTATTTTCTATGACAATTGAATTGAGAAATGATGTTTAATTGTGTTGAGGTAGTAATGAGTTTGATGAATTAAGATATTGGAAGTGTTTTTACAGGTTTTTGAAGAACTGTTTTCTTAAAATACAGACGGCACTCTGCCAAAATTTTTCCAAAATTTGCGTAAAAATAAAATGGACAAAAAAATTTGAACTAGTTTTTAAACTTCTATTAAATGTAAGAAAATGCTCACCACTTCCAAAAAGTGAGAAAATGATTTTAAAATCCCTTGTAAAGTACTTAATGCGTTATCAGTAGGTGAAGTTCGATAGTTCATTAGGTATTTTACGGGATCATATTATGCCTTACAGAGGGGTAAGGTGTGACAGATCTAATGCTCATAATTATGTCCATTTTACGTCTAATTAAATTGTTTAATTAGAGTTTTAATCACACAATTAAATTTTGATTCAAATCTGAAATTTTTAAATTTGTTTGAATGTGATTCAAATCTGAATTTTTAAATTTGTTTGAATGTGATTAAAATCTGAATTTTTTAAATTTGTTTGAATGGTATTCAAATCTGGATTTTTAAGTTGAATATGAGATATTCAATTTAATTTAAGTTTTTAAATTTGTTTGAATGTGATTTAAATATGAATTTTTAAACTTATTTGAATGTGATTCAAATCTGAATTTTTAAATTTGTTTGAATCATATTCAAATCTGGTTTTTTAAATTGAATATGAGATATTCAATTTAATTTAAGTATGTATGTTTTATTTAATTGTTAAATAGTGATATGCGTGATGGATAATCATGGACAATAAAAGACTAATGTGATTGGATTTATTTCTTCTATGTTGCTTTGGGTTGTAAATTAATTAATTTATTTTAATTTATTTTGGGCATGTATTATAAATGTTGTAATATTTTTGGGTTGTAATTTCATTTATTTAGTTCTTGTAAATTCACCTTGGTATGCCAAGGATTACTATGTAATTGGATTGCAAGTGAAGGAACGGAAGCGTGAAAAACACAAGTTTATACCACTGAATTCAAAAATTTTCACCTAGGGTCACATGCACCATGCAAGATTTATTTTTATCTATTTGATTTCAATGATAAACAACATATTAAAACTCTTTTAATATGTTTTTTGGATCTGTATTTGCCATTTAAGATTTTAAAATTAATCAGATTAATTTTAGAACCCTAGATTAAATCAAGAACGATTACACTAACCTCTTGATGTCTTTGCCGCGTGTCTGCGCCTTTGAGATTCGTCTTCAGGACACCAGATGTTGTCCCTCTAGCTTGTCCACACCAAGAACACCTATGGCAGCCCTTGAACAGCTTCTAAAGCCTTTTCTATTAATTAGAAATTCAAGTTCTGCCTTTTAAGAGATTAGAGATGCAAACAGGACACTAGAAACAATTTCTAGTGTTCTTAATTCAAGAGATTGATGGCTAATCTCTTTGAATTGATGAGAGATGAAGAAGAATGGCTGGAGAGGCTCAAAGTGGCGTGACATATGAGAGGAGAGGCTGCTGGTTATGTTTTCTTTTCATAACCACACTTAAATAGCTAGGTTAACACATTAAACCCTAGCCACATGTCACCTTTTGATTAGCTCTAGGTTTAAGTGACCCAATCACATTGTGCCAAGTGTCAAACCTATATTTAATCTTGATTTTAATCATCTTACATGATTAAAAATATTTGGCAAGCTTATGTGTTATGCCATGTGTCACCATCTCATGGTGCCACGTGTCACACTGTGAAATGACCAAAATGCCCCTATGTCTTAATTTTGAGTTCTTAACCCAAAATAATTATTTTCTTCTTCTAATTAATTTATATCAAATATAAATTAATTAATTAATCTCTATTAATTAATTTCTCATCAATTAAATTCATATTTAAACACTTTAAATATAAATTTAATTTATACTACACATCCAATAATCTAGATTTGGTTTCAAGTCATGCTAGGGACTTTGCAATTTTATTGCAAACCAAATCTATTTAATTAATCAATTAAACTCTTTAATTAATTAATTAAATCATATTTAAATAGGTGATAACTTGTGTATGTGTGTGACTTACTAGGCTCATCACTAATTGGCAATGAGACATGATATCAACTCTTAATATCATCGTAACTCTTTCTTACCATAAATGATTTCTCTAAATCATTTTATGAACCTCATAGACCATGGTTAACACCTAGCATAGCATGCCATGGCCACCCAATTAGTAATAAGATTTACCTTAAATGAACCTATAATCATATGTTACCATGCACTAGAATCTCTCATTACAAAATCCCAACTCAAGCCGAGTCATGGTTTATGTCAAACTCCATTTGCTATGAATATTATGTTCTCTTTTAATTCCAGTTCTTGATTAAAAGATTTTTCTCATCGAAACTCTTTCTCAATAAATCTATCTGTCTGCCAGAACTTGAAACATCAAGAACAATTAAATGAACATAGGATTTTATCTCTATTTACTTAGAGGAACAGATTCCTTCTTGATCAACACCTACCTCCATATATAACTAGCAGAGCCAACACATGCCCATATACCCATACATAGTACAAGTATGAAAGCAGTTATCAAACTCAAACTACCTATATACAAGATAACTGTGCTATCTCGTGTCTAAAGATTATATGCATCGATATGATTTATGACAAAACATTGACAAGAGTAAACTCCATGTGCTTGTCATAAGTGTCACCGGTTCGCCTACTTATCATTTATAAGTGCCTATCATGTTTGTTATATGGCATGAGACTCACCATTCCATCTTATTTATATCTCATATAAATAACTTGGGAACAAACATGAATACAATCTTTCTCGGATAAGTCATGTCCTTATTATGAAGTATCCTCGATTGTGAACCTATTTATGATACTTTGTGCTAGAAATATTGTCACTCATATTCTTAACAACTTAAGAATAATATTTCTAACAAAATATCAATGGACCTTTTCTATTACACATAAATATATTATGTAAACGGAAAAGTGGAAATGCCTTTTATTATTAAAAATATGTACAAGATACATACTAAATGATATGCTCTAGGGCATACTACTAACAATCTCCCACTAGCACTAGAGCCATTCATTACAATATCTTAGACCTATCTTCTCAAGATGTCGGTCTAACTGAGTCTGTGACATAGGCTTAGTGAATGGATCAGCTGGATTTTCAGCTGATGTTATTTTTCTGCATGGCTATATCGCCTTGCCCAACTATATCTCTGATAATATGGTAGTGCCTTTCTATGTGTTTGGATTTTGGGTGAGACCTTGGTTCCTTAGTCAGTATGATCGCTCCATTATTGTCACAGTAGTGGAACCGCTGACTCAATGGAAGGAACTACTGTAAGTTCATCACGAACTTCTTTATCCAAATGACTTCTTTTGCAGATCCGATGCGGAATATACTCACCTCGATGAGTGGAATCTGCAATGTGCTCGTTTGGAACTCTTCCAACCGATCGCACCTCCATTACAAATGAACACATATCCAGAGGTAGACTTTCTATCATCGATATCTGATTGGAAATCAGAATCAGTATAACCATCCAATTGCAAGTCTCCACCTCCATAAATCAAGAATAAATCCTTAGTTCTTCTCTAGTACTTAAGGATATTCTTGACAGCTATCCAGTGTTCCAAACCTGGATTGGATTGATACCTGCTAGTCAAACTAACGGATATGCGATATCCGCCTAGTACACAACATTGCATACATTAAACTTCCAATAGCCAAGCATATGGAATCACGCCATCTTATCTCTTTCTTCGTGTGTCTTTGGAGACATCTCTTTAGAAAGGTGGATACCATGTTTCACTGGTAACAATCCTCTCTTGGAATCAAGCATGTTAAACCTCTTTAACACCTTTTCCAAGTATAGACTTTGGGATAAACCAATTATTCTTTTCGCTCTATCTCTATAGATGCGAATCCCAAGAATATAGGTTGCCTCCCCTAAGTCTTTCATGGAGAATGTATTTGACAACCATACCTTTATAATGTCAACATACCTGTATCATTACCCATCAACAATATGTCATCCACATATAAGACAAGGAAAGTGATAGCACTGTCACTAACCTTCTTATATACACATGGCTCATCCTCATTTTTGATAAAACCAAAAGATTTAATGGCTTCATCAAAACGGATGTTCCAACTCCTCGAAGCTTGTTTCAACCCATAAATGGATCGCTTTAGCTTGCATACCTTGGAACCATCTTGGGATTCAAATCCCAAAGGTTGTTCCATGAAAATGTTTTCTTCAATGTATCCATTGAGAAAAGCTGTTTTGACATCCATCTGCCAAATCTCATAATCATAGTATGCAGGTATTGCTAATAAAATCCTAATTGATTTAAGCATGGCAACAAAGTAGAAAATCTCCTCATAGTCTATTCCTTGCCTTTGGCGAAACCCTTTCGCTACTAGCCTTGCCTTATAGGTCTCTACCTTTCCATCAGAACCAATTTTCTTCTTGAAAACCCATTTGTTCCCTATAGGTACAATACCTTCAGGTGGGTCAACAAGATCCCAAACTTGATTCTTATACATGGAATCAATCTCGGATTTCATAGCATCAATCCATTTTGAAGAGTCTATATCTGATATAGCTTCTTCATAGGTAAGTGGATCATCTCCATGATCTACTTCTTCATGAGTAGACAACTCTTGTTCTTCTTCATGAAGAAAACCATATCTCTGTGTTTTGTGAGATACCCTGGTTGTTATACGAGGAACAGCTGTAGATGTTTCATCTTTGGGTTTAGGTTGACTAGATGGATCTATATCCATCTCGACCGTTGGTTGGTCGAATTCTCCAATTCTAACTCTATTTGCCTTCCTTTGCCTCCTTCTTGAACAAACCGTTGTTCAAGAAATGTGGCATCTCTACTTATCACAACCTTTTGTGAAGTAGGCAAATAAAAATAATATCCAAAACTATCTTTTGGATATCCAACAAATCGACCTTTTCTAACTGGTCTCCAATTTATCGGTGTTCGCTTTTTGATATAAGTGGACAACCCCAAATCTTAACATGCTTAAGACTTGGTTTTCTTCCATGCCATATCTCATAAGGTCCGAAGAAAGCGATTTTGATGGAATCCTATTCGAATATACAAAGTCGATTCTAATGCAAATCCCAAAAGAAGATTGGCATATCAAGATAGCTCATCATACTACATACCATATCCAATAGGGTCGATTTCTCCTTTCAGATACACCATTCACCGTGTGGCGTTCTGGAGGAGTCACCGAGAAACAATGCCATGCTCTCTCAAGTATTCATCAAATTCAGTACTCAAATAATCACCTCCACGATCTGATCGAAGAGCTTTAATATTCTTTCCTGTTTGATTTTCTACTTCAGATTTAAATTCTTTGAACTTTTCAAAAGATTCATGTTTGTATTTCATCAAATACAAATACCCAAACCTTGATTTATCATCAGTAAAGGTAATAAAATAATGAAAACCCCCTCTAGCCATTTCTTTAAATGGACCACATACATCACTATGTATTAGCTCCAAAATATTTTCAGCTCTTAGCCCTTGTCCAACAAAGGGTGATCTAGTCATTTTACCCTGAAGGCAAGATTCACAAGTTGGAGTAGGCTCAGAGCCTAATGAGCATAGAATCCCCATTTTCTCCAATTTTGCAATCCTATCTTCTGTAACATAAAATAACCTTAAGTGCCAAATATATTTTGAACCTGAGTTGGTTTTCACCATGGCATTGCATTAATTTAGATTGCTATACTCTGGGCAGTGGAAACACTTTCTTCGCAATGGAAACAATTTCTGTTGGCAATGGAAACACTTTCTTCGGCAATGGAAACACTTTCCTTTGCCTTTGTCAGCTTTGGTCTTTGTTTTCTGTTTAGCTATTTTCTTAGAAGGACCAGGAATCTGAGATTTCTTTTTCTTATTGACCTTCTTCTTGTTGGACTTTCCAGCAGAAGAAGATGCAACCAAAGCCACCTCTTTCCCTTTATTGCCTAGCATATTCTTTTGGGCAATAACCAGTATGTTGAGTAATTCAGTTAAGGTGCATTCCTGTTTAGTCATATGGAAATTTGTCACAAAATTCCCAAAGACTCGTGAAGGGATCAAGGATCAAATCCGTTTGTAGTTGGAAATCCATGTTGAAGTCAAGATGTTCCAACTGCTCAATCAGCCGAATCATCTTGTGGACATGATCCCCAACATTCTGTCCCTCAGACATCCTCATACGGAATAACTGTTTAGATATCTCATACCTAGCATTCCTGTTGTGCTCACCATACAACTCTTGTAGGTGAAGGAGGATCTCACTAGCACTCTGCATGTTCTAATGTTGCTTCTGTAACTCATTACTCATGGAAGCAAGCATGTAACACTTAGCTCTCATATCATGCTCCTTCCACTTGTCCAAAGTATCATGTTCCTCTTGTGTGGCCTCTGGAGGTAAGGGACCAGGAACATTTGAATCTAGAACATATCCTATATGTTCAAGGTTCAGGACAAGTTTCAAATTTCTTAGCCAATCGCATGATTAGGTCCTGTCAACTGTTGTGATCAATTATTCTTTCAAGGATATTGTATGGTTGTTGTTGTTTTGTGCTCATTTTTATCATAAAATTAACTGCAGAAAATAACCAGATTAATTAGTAAATGTATCATGTAATTAACCAAAATGATTATGGTCTTTTAATCAAATTGGTCCTCCCACTAACTTAGCGAATCCTACACTTCCAAAGTAGAAAACGGAAATCCTAGTTGGATGGATTTCTAGTGGGTGATTGAATTCTTATAATTCTATTGATCATCCTCAGGTACATCCATTATTGGAATTACAATAAACTATAAGTGAGCAACTCCTTGCCCATCACATCTCATGTGAGGTTCAATCTTTTACTAGCCCCTAATGCTCAAAATCTCAGGTACATCCAATATTGACTTATCTTGCATTAGTTAAGTTGATCCCATTGAGCCAGAATTATGCAAATAATTTTAATGTCCTCAGTACATCCAATATTGGCCCACAAACCATTGACATATTTACAACATCTCATGCTTAACAATTATTCTTAAGAAAATCTCTTAAATTAATTGCATCTCATGCAACTATTTAAAATTTCTTAAAATAATTGCCCCAATGGAGGGCTTATGTTATAATTACTTTAATTATAGCATTTCCAACTTAATCATTTGTTTGGAAGATTTTATAGCCATCCTAATTACTATTAAGGTCTCACTTTGCACATTATCCATTTAGCATGCATATATGATATAATTGCATACATTCCCATACATCTCATGCATTCATGGATAAGCGATAAATATGGTATGATCATGGACTTTCTAAGGGATTCAATTCGAGCCACCAAGAATTGAATCGGGGCATTCCTAGGTGCATTTCATTCATTCATTTTACAAGAGTTGCTGAAGGAGTACATAATCAACACTTGATATTGAATTCCTCCCACAGGTCCCACCAATGCTCTTGACCTCCTTGAACTTCTTGCAATCCAATATTACATAGTAATCCTTGGCATACCAAGGCGAATTTACAAGAACTTAAATAAATGAAATTACAACCCAAAAATATTACAAACTTAATAATACATGCCCAAAATAAATTAAAATAAATTAATTAATTTACAATCCCAAAGAAATATAAAAGAAATAAATCCAATCACATTGGTCTTTTATAGTCCATGATCATCCATCATGCATATCACTATTTAACAATTAAATAAAACATACATTCTTAAATTAAATTGAATATCTCATATTCAACTTAAAATTCAAGATTTGAATATGATTCAAATAAATTTAAAAATTCAGATTTGAATCTCATTCAAACAAATTTAAAAATTCAGATTTGAATCACATTCAAACAACTTCAAAAATTCAGATTTGAATCACATTCAAACATTTTTTAAAAAAATCAGATTTGAATCACATTCAAATATTTTTAAAAAATCAGAACTGAATTTTATTGAATCAATTTTAAAAAATCAGATTTAAATATGATTCAAACAACTTTAAAAATTCAGATTTGAATCTCATTCAAACAACTTTTAAAATTCAGATTTGAATCATATTCAAACATTTTTTAAAATTCTGATTTGAATCATAATTTAATTGTGTGATTAAAACAACTAATTAAACACTTTAATTAGTCAAAGAATAGGCCTTAGATCATACAACAATTGCAGAATTAAAAGCCAAACCTTGAATCACCCATGGAACCATTGTTGCCGCCACCAATGGTGGCTTCTCCATGTGTGACGCCACATCTCATGATCCAACCAGCAATGAATCTCTTGATCTCATGATCAAACACACAATTAAATTATATAATCAACAATCTAAATGGCAAATATAGTGGCTCGATACCAATTGAAGGAACAGGCGTGAAAAACACAAGTTTATACCATCAATTCAAAAATTTTCACCTAGGGTCACATGCACCATGCAAGATTTATTTTTATCTATTTGATTTCAATGATAAACAACATATTAAAACTCTTTTAATATGTTTTTGGATCTGTATTTGCCATTTAAGATTTTAAAATTAATCAGATTAATTTTAGAACCCTAGATTAAATCAAGAACGATTACACTAACCTCTTGATGTGCCGGCGTGTGCGCCTTTGAGATTCGTCTTGAGACACCAGATGTTGTCCCTCTAGCTTGTCCACACCAAGAACAACTATGGCAGCCCTTGAACAGCTTCTAAAGCCTTTTCTATTAATTAGAAATTCAAGTTCTGCCTTTTAAGAGATTAGAGATGCAAACAGAACACTAGAAACAATTTCTAGTGTTCTTAATTCAAGAGATTGATGGCTAATCTCTTTGAATTGATGAGAGATGAAGAAGAATGGCTGGAGAGGCTCAAAGTGGCGTGACATATGAGAGGAGAGGCTGCTGGTTATGTTTTCTTTTCATAACCACACTTAAATAGCTAGGTTAACACATTAAACCCTAGCCACATGTCACCTTTTGATTAGCTCTAGGTTTAAGTGACCCAATCACATTGTGCCAAGTGTCAAACCTATATTTAATCTTGATTTTAATCATCTTACATGATTAAAAATATTTGGCAAGCTTATGTGTTATGCCATGTGTCACCATCTCATGGTGCCACGTGTCACATCGTGAAATGACCAAAATGCCCTATGTCTTAATTTTGAGTTCTTAACCCAAAATAATTATTTTCTTCTTCTAATTAATTTATATCAAATATAAATTAATTAATTAATCTCTATTAATTAATTTCTCATCAATTAAATTCATATTTAAACACTTTAAATATAAATTTAATTTATACTACACATCCAATAATCTAGATTTGATTTCAAGTCATGCTAGGGACTTTGCAATTTTATTGCAAACCAAATCTATTTAATTAATCAATTAAACTCTTTAATTAATTAATTAAATCATATTTAAATAGGTGATAACTTGTGTATGTGTGTGACTTACTAGGCTCATCACTAATTGGCAATGAGACATGATATCAACTCTTAATATCATCGAACTCTTTCTTACCATAAATGATTTCTCTAAATCATTTTATGAACCTCATAGACCATGGTTAACACCTAGCATAGCATGCCATGGCCACCCAATTAGTAATAAGATTTACCTTAAATGAACCTATAATCATATGTTACCATGCACTAGAATCTCTACATTACAAAATCCCAACTCAAATTTGAGTCATGGTTTATGTCAAACTCCATTTGCTATGAATATTATGTTCTCTTTTAATTCCAGTTCTTGATTAAAAGATTTTTCTCATCAGAAACTCTTTTCTGAATAAATCTATCTGTCCTGGCCAGGAACTTGAAACATCAAGAACAATTAAATGAACATAGGATTTTATCTCTATTTACTTAGAGGAACAGATTCCTTCTAGATCAACACCTACCTCCATATATAACTAGCAGGAGCCAACTCATGCCCATATACCCATACATAGTACAAGTATGAAAGCAGTATCAAAATCAAACAACCTATATACAAGAGAACTGTGCTATCTCGTGTCTAAAGATTATATGCATCGATATGATTTATGACAAAACATTGACAAGAGTAAACTCCATGTGCTTGTCATAAGTGTCACCGGTTGACCTACTTATCATTTATAAGTGCCTATCATGTTTGTTATATGGCATGAGACTCACCATTCCATCTTATTTATATCTCATATAAATAACTTGGGAACAAACATGAATACAATCTTTCTGGATAAGTCATGTCCTTATTATGAAGTATCCTCGATTGTGAACCTATTTATGATACTTTGTGCTAGAAATATTGTCACTCATATTCTTAACAACTTAAGAATAATATTTCTAACAAAATATCAATGGACCTTTTCTATTACACATAAATATATTATGTAAACGGAAAAGTGGAAATGCCTTTTATTATTAAAAATATGTACAAGATACATACTAAATGATATGCTCTAGGGCATACTACTAACAGCAAGAAGATCAAGGAGGTCAAGAGCATTGGTGGGACTAGTGGGAGGAATTCAAGATCAATTGTTGATTATGTACTCCTTCAGCAACTTTTGTAATATGAATGAGTGAAATGCACCTAGGAATGCCCTGATTCAATTCTTGGTGGCTTAGAATTGAATCCCTTAGAAAGTCCATGATCATACCATATTTATTTATTATCCATGAATGCATGAGATATATGGGAATGTATGCAAGTATATGATATATGCATGCTAATTGGATAATGTGCAAAGTGAGACCTTAATAGTAATTAGGATGACCACAAAATCTTTCAAACAAAAGATTAAGTTGGAAATGCTATAATTAAAGTAATTATAATATGGGCCCTCCATTGAGGCAATTATTTTAAGAAATTTTAAATACTTACATATGATGCAATTAATTTAAGAAATTTTCTTAAGAATAATTGTTAAGCATGAGATATTGTAAATATGTAAATGGTTTGGTGGCCAATAATGGATGTGCCTGAGGACATTAAAATCATTTGCATGTTTACTGGCTCAATGGGATCAACTTAACTAATGCAAGATAAGTCAATAATAGATGTGCCTGAGATTTTGAGCATTAGGGGCTAGCTAAAGGATTGAACCTCACATGAGATGTGATGGGCAAGGAGTTGCTCACATATAGTTTATTGTAATTCCAATAATGGATGTGCCTGAGGATGATCAATAGAATTATAAGAATTCAATCACCTACTAGAAATCCATCCAACTAGGATTTCCGTTTTCTACTTTAAAAGTGCAGGATTCACTAACTTAGTGGGAGGACCAATTTGATTAAAAGACCATAATCATTTTGGTTAAATACATGATACATTTACTAATTAATCTGCTTATTTTCTATAGTTAATTTTTTGATAATAATGAGCACAGAACAATCACCACCATCCAATATCCTTGCAAGCATACTTGATCGTAATAGGTTGGAAGGACCTAATCTATCTAATTGGCTAAGAAATTTGAAACTTGTCCTGAACCTTGAACATATAGGATATGTTCTAAACTCACAGGTTCCTAGTCCCTTACCTCTAGAGGCCACACAAGAGGAACATGAAACTTTGGACAAGTGGAAAGAGCATGATATGAGAGCAAAGTGTTACATGCTTGCTTCTATGAGTAATGAGTTACAAAAGCAGCGTGAGAACATGCAGAGTGCGAGTGAGATCCTCCTTCACCTACAAGAGTTGTATGGTGAACATAGTAGGAATGCCAGGTATGAGATATCTAGGCAGCTATTTTGCATGAGGATGTCTAAAAGACAAAATGTTGGGGATCATGTCCACAAGATGATTCGACTGATTGAGCAGTTGGTACATCTTGACTTTAACATGGATTTCTAACTATAGACAGATTTGATCCTTCAGTCCCTTCCTGAGTCATTTGGGAATTTTGTGACAAATTTCCATATGACTAAACAGGAATGCACCTTGGCTGGTGTACTAAACATGCTAGTTATTGCCCAAAAGAATATGCCGGGCAATAAAGGAAAAGAGGTAGCTTTGATTGCATCTTCTTCGATGGGAAGTCCAACAAAAAGAAGGGCAATAAGAAAAAGTAACCTCAGATTTCTAGTCCTTCCATGAAGATAGCCAAACAGAAAAATAAAGATCAAAGCTGACAAAGGCAAAGGAAAGTGTTGCCACTGCCAGCAGGATGGGCACTGGAAAGGAACTGCCCAGAGTATAGCAATCTAAAAGAATGCAATGCCATGATGAAAATCAACTGAAGTTCAAAATATATTTAGCACTTAAGATTAGGTCATATTGCAGAAGATAGGATTGTAGAACTGGAGAAAATGGGGATTTTATCCTCATTGGTCTCTGAGCCTACTCTAACTTTTGAATCCTGCCTTTAGGGCAAAATGACTAGATCACCCTTTGTTGGACAAGGACTAAGAGCTAAAAATATTTAGGAACTAATATATAGTGATGCATGTGGTCCATTTAAAGAAATGGCTAGAGGTGGTTTTCATTACTTTATTACATTTACTGATGATAAATCAATGTTTGGGTATTTGTATTTGAAGAAATACAAACATGAATCCTTTGAAAAGTTTAAAGAATTTAAATCTGAAGTAAAAAATCAAACAGGAAAAAGTATTAAGCTCTTCGATCAGATCGTGGAGGTGAATACTTGAGTACTGAATTTGATGAATACTTAAGAGAGCATGGCATTATTTCTAGCTGACTCATCCAAGAACACCACAGCCTAATGGTGTATCTGAAAGGAGAAATCGTACCCTATTGGATATGGTACGTAGTATGATGAGCTATACTGATATGTTAATCTCCTTTTGGGGATTTACATTAGAATCAGCTTTATATATTTTGAATAGGATTCCAACAAAATTAGTATCTTCCACACCTTATGAGATATGGCATGGAAGAAAACCAAGTCTTAAGCATGTTAAGATTTGGGGTTGTCCAGCTTATATCAAAAAGCTAAACATTGATAAATTGGAAACCAGGTCAGAAAAGGGTTGATTTGTTGGATATCCAAAAAATAGTTTTGGATATTATTTTTATTTGCCTACATCACAAATGGTTCACATTTCTTGAACGACAGTTTGTTCAAGAAGGAGGCAAAGGAAGGTAAATAGAGTTTGAATTGGAGAATTCTGACCAACCAACAGATCAGATGGATATAGATCCATCTAGTCAACCTACACCTATTGATAAAACATCTACAGCTGTTACTTGTAGATCAACCAGGGTATCTCACCCACCAGTGAGATATGGTTTCCTTCATGAAGAAGAACAAGAGTTATCTACTCATGAAGAAGTTGATCACGGAGATGATCCACTTACTTATGAAGAAGCTATATCAGATATAGACTCTTCAAAATGGATTGACGCTATAAAATCCGAGATTGATTCCATGCATAAGAATCAAGTTTGGGATCTTGTTGACCCACCTGAAGGTATTGTACCTATAGGGGACAAATGGATTTTCAAGAAGAAAATTGGTTCTGATGGAAAGGTAGAGACCTATAAAGCAAGGCTAGTAGCGAAAAGGTTTTGCCAAAGGCAAGGAATCAACTATGAGAAGATTTTCTCGCCTGTTGCCATGCTTAAATCAATTAGTATTCTATTAGCAATAGCTGCATACTATGATTATGAAATTTGGCAGATGGATGTCAAAACAGATTTTCTCAATGGATACATTGAAGAAAATATTTTCATGGAACAATGTAGGGGTTTTGAATCCCAAGATGGTTCCAAAGTGCGCAAGCTAAAGCGATCCATTTATGGGTTAAAACAACTTTCGAGGAGTTGGAACATTCGTTTTGATGAAGCCATTAAGTCATTTGGTTTTATCAAAAATGAGGATGAGCCATGTGTATATAAGAAGGTTAGTGATAGTGATGTCACTTTCCTTGTCTTATATGTGGATGATATTCTTTTGATGGGTAATGACACAGGTATGTTGACAACTGTAAAGGTATGGTTGTCAAACACATTCTCCATGAAAGATTTAGGGGAGGTAACCTATATTCTTAGGATTTGCATCTATAAAGATAGAGCGAAAAGAATAATTAGTTTATCCCAAAGTCTATACTTGGAAAAAGTGTTAAAGAGGTTTAAAATGCTTGATTCCAAGAGAGGATTATTACCAGTGAGACATGTCTGAAGAGATGTCTCCAAAGACACCGGAAGAAAGAGATAAAATGGCCAGGATTTGATATGCTTCAGCTATTGGAAGTTTGATGTATGCAATATCGTGTACTAGGCCGGATATCGCATATGCTGTTAGTTTGACTAGCAGGTACCAATCCAATCCAGGTTTGAAATACTGGATAGTTGTCAAGAATATCCTTAAGTACTTGAGAAGAACTAAGGATTTATTCTTAATATATGGAGGTGGTGACTTGCAACTGGTTGATTATACTGATTCTGATTTCGAATCAGATATCGATGATAGAAAGTCTACCTCTGAATATGTGTTCATTTGTAATGGAGGTGCAGTCAGTTGGAAGAGTTCTAAATAGAGTACAACTGCAGATTCCACTACCGAGGCTGAGTTTATTGCTGCATCAGATGCTGCAAAAGAGGTTGTTTGGATATAAGGAACCCCGGTCTCACTATAAATCCAAACACAAAGAAAGGTGCTACCACATTATCAGAGAGATAGTTGGGCAAGGCGATATAGCCATGCAGAAAATGGCATCAGCTGAAAAATCCAGCTGATCCATTTACTAAGCCTTTGTCACAAGCTCAGTTAGACTGACATCTTGAGAAGAAGGGTCTAAGGTATTGTAATGAATGACTCTAGTGCTAGTAAGAGATTGTTAGTAGTATGCCCTAAAGCTTATCATTTAGTATGTATCTTGTATATGTTTTATTAATAAAAGGCATTTTTCACTTTTTCATTTACATAATATATTTATGTGTAATAGAAAAGGTCCATTGATATTTTGTTAGAAATTATATTCTTAAGTTGTTAAGAATATGAGTGATAGTATTTCTAGCACAAAGTATCATAAATTGGTTCACAATCGAGGATACTTCACAATAAAGACATGACTTAACCAGAAAGATTGTATTCATGTTTGTTCCCAATGTATTTATATGAGATATAAATAAGATGGAATAGTGAGTCTCATGCCATATAACAAACATGATAGGCACTTATGGATGATAAGTAGGCCGAACCAGTGACATTTATGACAAGTATATGGAGTTTACTCTTGTCAATACATTGTCATAAATCATATAAGTGCATAAAATCTTTAGACCTGTGATAGCACAGTTATCTTGTATATAGATAGTTTGAGTTTGATACTGCTTTCATATTTATATTGTGTATGGGTATATGGGCATATGTTGTCTCCTACTAGTTATATATGGAGGTAGGTGTTGAAAGAACGGAAGAGTGAAAAACACAAGTTTATACCATTGAATTCAAAAATTTTCACCTAGGGCCACATGCATCATGCAAGATTTATTTTTATCTATTTGATTTCAATGATAAACAACATATTAAAACTCTTTTAATATGTTTTTTGATATGTATTTGTCATTTAAGATTTTAAAATTAATCAGATTAATTTTAGAACCCTAGATTAAATCAAGAACAAACACACTAACCTCTTGATGCACTGCAGTGTATTTGCGCCTTTGAGATTCGTCTTCAGGACACCAAATGTTGTCCCTCTAGCTTGTCCATACCAAGAACACTTATGGCAGCCCTTGAACAGCTTCTAAAGCTTTTTCTATTATTTAGAAAATCAAGTTCTATCTTTTAAGAGATTAAGGATGTAAACAGGACACTAGAAACAATTTCTAGTGTTCTTAATTCAAGAGATTATTTGCTAATCTGTTGGATTGATTAAAGAAGAAGAAGAAGAGAAGAATGAGAGCTTCTAGGTGGCGGCACCAAGAGAGTGGCTGCTGCTTGTGTTATTTTCCTTTTCATAACAACACTTATATAGCTAGATCAACACATTAAACCCTTGCCACATGTCACCCTTTGATTAGTTCTAGATTTAATTGACCCAATCAATTGTGCCAAGTGTTAAACTTATATTTAATCTTGATTTTAATCATCTTACATGATTAAAAAATATTTGGCAAGCTTATGTGTAATGCCATGTGTCACCATCTCATGGTGCCACATGTCACCCTGCGAAATGACCAAAATGCCCATGTGTCTTAATTTTGAGTTCTCAACCCAAAATAATTATTTCTCTTCTTCTAATCAATTTATATCAAATATAAATTAATTAATTAATTAATCTTTATTAATTAATTTCTCATTAATTAAATTCATATTTAAACACTTTAAATATAAATTTAACTTATACTGTACATCCAATAATGAAATATAATGGTGCTGAATTGTGGGCATTTTGTATAATTGCCATAGAAGTGTATGTGTAATATAAGTGTTAATGTACAATGAATTTGGGTGGATGTAAATGTTGAATTTTAATGGTGTATTGTGTGCATTGAGCACTTGAGTGTTCTACCCAAAATACTTGCTAGAATTGTGTACAATATATATAGAAGTGCTATTATTGAATATTGAAGTATTGAGAGGAGGAGGATTGTTAAAATTGGAAGTGTGATGTTCAAATGTAGGTTGTGTATGTTGGCAGCACCTAAATTAGGTCATAAGTGCAAAACTATGAACCCAATTGGTATGAGGCCAATGGGGGGTGAAACTAGACACTAAATAGGTCAACTTTTATGTAGAAATGTTGCCAAAATTCTGCCTAGAAACTTACCTTAAAAATGACCAAATCCTAAATGGCAACCTTGCAAACCTAAATTTTTTACCATATGAACAGTAGTCATTAGGATGACCATAACTCACTCAAAACAGGTCCAATTGACCTAAAATTTTTACCATGGATAGCTTAGACATAGAGCTACGATTATTATGAAGACACCAAAGCCCAAAAATGGCCAGAACCAAGTCAAATAGCTTGCACAAGTTCAGGTACCAAAACTGCCAAAACTAAAAGTGACCTAAAATTGACCAAATTTTGCACTAAAGGTGCAATCTGTCCAGCTTGAGTAAATTGACCATATCTTGGTCTATACAACTCAGAATGACCTGAAATTTTGCTCAGAGTGCAATAAGACATAGTGCTACAATTTTTCTTCTTTGACTAGAAGCTAAAAAATAAGAGAAATGGGACTTTAAGCTAGACAAATCTAGCACACAAAAATTGAGAATTTGACATTTACATACAATGATGCTTGAGGTAATTTGGCAATGAATGCTAACTTGTAAAAAGGGTAAATTGCATTATATTCACAGTATATTGAATTGTAAATTGTGATATGTTGATGCTAGAAACAACTTATCTATATTACCTATAAAGGTCAACATATGCATTGACTTATGAAATTACATAATAGCTAGTAAACTCTAGAAATTGAAGAATTAAACAATTAATTTATAATGTGCCCTAGTTTGCCTAGTTGACTAGTTTGGATAGGTTGGCATACCAATAGGATTCTGACAGCTGTTCTGTAAATGGCTTTATGCCATACTATGTTTTTACGGGTTATTATGCCACACTGTGACTTTAATAGCCTACGACTATATGTATTGTGTTATTATACTTGGCTTATCACCAGATTTATTATATGGCTTTTTAGCCATACTATTTGCACACCGGGAGACACTTTGTGACCGATGGTGTGACGACCCGAGGTACTAGGTACCCAGTGCCAGTATATCTGTTTATCCAGTCTGGTCAGTATATAGGCTATATGGGCAGTTAATTTAAGCACTATTAAATTCAAATAGCTAAATCCAGTCTTTTGACATACAGTACCACCAAAATTAGCAAAAATTGAAATGGTAGCAAATAAAAATATAAACAACTGTAAAGAATATCGATGTCATAAATTCATAAACAATTCATTTACTTTATTTTAGTGTATATTTCTTTATACTTGGCACCACTAAGCAAAATTGCTTAGCGTGTTGCTTTTGTAACGCGTAGGTATTGGAGACACAGCTGGGGAGCCCAATAGACCTACGACCGGGTGAGACATCAAATCTGCACAGGAGTCCAAACTCATCTGCACTACACTGCATACATGTTAGGACTTAGGATATCTTGTATTTTGTACTTCTGTTGTATTTTTGAAATTCGGCCTTGTATTTTGTAATATTATGAAAGCCCTAAAGTTTGTAATATTTTGCACATATTAAATAACATGAAGATTTTCTAGATATATTTAAATTATTATAGACTGTATTATGGAACTGGTTAATGACTGTAAAAGTCTTTACTGAGAAATTGGGACTGTGAAATGGTTGAGATTTTGATATTATCATATTGAACTGTTTTTAATAGGTTTGGAAGGACAGTTTGTCCGAAATACAGATGACACCTTGCCAGATTTCTATTACCATTTTTGAAACACTGATTTTATTAAAGTATGAAAATAATATCAACATGATACGAATATTACTTAAAAGACTTCTTAGAATCAAAATGAGTTCAGGAAAATAAGTTAATTCAAGACTAGGTGCTCCAGCACGCCGTGTAGCATGCCTTTCTCAGCTATACTATAGACGGGCAAAGGGTGTTACATACCTAGGTGTTGTCAGCTCTGTGAGTTAGATATTGATTATTTTTATAATTTTAATGTTATTTTATATTTATGTCATGCTCACACATTTTATAAATATATTTACATGATTAGTTAAATAAATAGGAGCACTCATTTTTGCTGCATAATTAATTCTTGCTTATTATTTATGTTTGTCGCCTTGAGGATTATTTGGAGTTGTATATTTGCTATATTTATATATGATATGTGATGGTTATGGATTGGACGGGTAGACGCAGCCAGTGTTAATCTCGTGAAGACCCGATCCTTATGAATATGGAAAGTCAAGGTGGGCATGGTTTTGAGTTGATGTCGCTGGCCCCATGCATGAATTTAAGCAAAAATTCAACTTGAATTGAACTCACTGGCAAGATTTTGATTAAGAAAGTTATTATAGGCAATTCACTCTCATATCTATGTATGGATGTGCTATACTGGGTATGTCTGTAACTCCAAATTATCTTCTTTTGTGAATATTAATTAAATTGTATGTTACATGTGTTGGATGCACATTTAATGGTAAGATTGCACTAGTTTTAGGTAGTTATAAAAATTACATCTATAATTAATATCTAAACTCTCTAAGTTGAATACTTATTCTTGTTCAATATTTTCTCCCTAGGTTACTGGAGGAGTGTCACACCTTATTCCTGGTAAGGCATGACATGTTCCCATAGCATACCTAATGAATTACCGAACTCCACCTACCGATAACCCATTAGTTATGCTACAAAGGATTTTAAAACAAATCATAGCTTTTTATCTTATCAATTCTTTTATGGAAAACTGCATGAGAATAGTTAAAATTCCATGTAAACATTCATTGGAAATAATGATAGATTAAATATTGCAAAAGTTACATTTTCATAAGTCTCAAAGTAAAATACAAAATAGTTACAAACTCAAAATGTGATAGTAATGCAATGCTTTTAATTACAAACTACTCAATGTCCGTACATCCATACATATAGGTACAAAATACATCAAAATGAAATTACAGGGGTATACCTATGATGTATACCCACATTCAAAACCAAAATACTGCTTCTAAGTCTCTCACTCAGCAGCCTTCTCCTTTCCCTTTCCTGCGACAGCATAAATAAGCTATCGCTAAGTATATCACTCAGTGGCGCACAACTAATAACTTTAAAACTTAAAATAAAGTAAAACTTGTCAAGGCATAATAAATCACATCCTTCTTAAGCATGAAAACATCACAATAGTTCTAAGTTCATAAGAGCCATTTACTGGAATAACATTTCAAATGAAAAATCACACTTTATAAATCATAATTCATAAGCATTAATGTTGCCAACATCAACACACAGTTTAGGCCATGACACAAAATTGCACGATCAGTGCCGTGTTATACACCACGACAAAGCAATCTCAATCTCACTAACCGTTATTAATGAGGGAAGGGCTGGCTAGCTAATGAGTACTCATGTAATCTTACCTCACTAACCGTTATTAATGGGAGACATAATCAATATCAATTATAAACCCCAAGTAGCCGTTACCACTGGGGGACTTCCGAAAGGGACTGTCATGCTAACTGTGGTTTCAAAATAGTTTCCAAAATTTTCCCAATAAACACATTTAAATTCATCATAATATCCATATAAAGGTGGCAACACCCAAATTTCTTAAATGCAAGAGAAAAACTATATTTCAATCAAAGTAAACTTGTTCAAAGCAAACTCATTCAAATAAACACATTCCAAATAATTTACAAGTTTAAAAACGAAGAAAAGATTAGTTGTGCATAAACCTTCAATGCTCTCCTTTCGCTTTACTCACTATTCCTTGTCCATCCCAACCTCTTTCTCTACTGAAAATAAACAAATAGAATGTCTCAATACGCATCTCAATTGCTTCCAAGAACTCATTACATGAATGTCTAATGCATCCCAAATTAGCTTTGCAAATTTTAGAGAGTTTTGGTTTTGGACAGCTTGGTGCCCCAATCTTTGAACCCAATTTTTACCTAGTTTCGATCATAATTTGGTGAGGTGTTCTTCATGAAAATTGTTCATCTGGGTCTTAACTTTATTTTCATTTTTGAATTGCCTAATTTGGAGCTGTATAGCTCAAGTTATGACCAAAACATGGTTACTATTTACTTTACTGTTCACCCTGCAGTTTCAATTCTGGCAAATTTAACGATCCAACTTCGTTCAGCAATTTGATCAAGTTAAGTCCATAATTTGGTCTAATGTTCTCCATACGAAATGTTCTACTATGAAATGTTCTACTATGTCTTAGGTTTCCATCGGTTCAAGAATCGCCTAAATTGAAGTTTTCTAAAGAGAGTTATGGCCATGCAAAGTTTACTATTCATATGGTCAATCTGCAGATTTCCAGATTTTCTACAGATTTGGTGATTCAAATTTGCTTAGCAATTTGATTGGGTTAAGTCCATAATTTGGCCTTAAGTTCTCCAAATGAAATGTTCTTCTATGTTTCAAGTTTCTATCAGTTTAAGAATCACCTAAATCAGAGTTTTCTAGAGAGAGTTATGGCCATGCAAGGTTTACTATTCACATGCCTAATTCTGCAGGTTCCGGAATTTTGTCTCCAAGTTCAAGCCAAGTTTTAGGCAATTTCTGGGCAGTTTCTGGGTTGTGTCTTTTCATGAAAATTCTACCCCTATGTCTTAAGTTTCATTTTCAATTGGTTTCACACCAATTGAAGTTGTGTAGCTTAATTTATAGGCGGTCAAACACACTGAACTCAGTGTGCAAATTCTGCCCTAGGTTCAAATTTTCATTTCTTCAATTATTCCCACTAACCAACCTCAATTCACATTTAATTCACCTAAAATGACTATAATTTAGCATTAACACATCAATGGCACTTCCTAGCACAAACCCCACAATTTTCAAAGACCAAAGTTTGTAATTTTCCCTAATCCTACCATTTCATTACTTCCATTCATTAACCTAATGTCAATTCAAACTAAATAAACCTCCAATGATCATAATTTAACACTACACACACCAATTTCACTCTCTAGCACCCAAGCTCCAATTTTTTTATGAACCCTAATCTCCCATAATTAAATTTATACATATTTCATGCAATTTCTTTGCCCCAATCATGTATACTACTTCAACTAAGCTTAATCTCCTCATCAATTTCATTCAAAAACATCAAACCCTAACTTTTCTCCAATTTGGCCAAAACCCCAGTTTAGATTCCATACATGTTTTCTTTCATTTTCTTATGAAATTTCATCATAATCTAACTTAATTTAAGGTTTGTATAACTAAATGAGCATTAAAGAACTTACTTCTTGATGACTTCCTTCCAACTCCCCAAATCTTCAATTTTCTTCTAATCTCTTATTTCCCCTTGCTTTTAATCTCTCAATCAAAGATTTCTTTGATATTTACTATATGTTAGATGGAAAACTCATGAAAGATAAGTAAGGGATTGAGCTTGGAGGATGGGTGTCTATGGAGGAGGAAGAAAGAAGAAGAAAGAAATAATGAAAGAGGGAGAGGGGAGGTGGGGCGACTATAATGCTAATGTCCTACCATATGCAGTGCAGATGTGAAGTGACTCTGGACCCCGGATGCAACTCTGAAGACTTACCCCGTCTGATGTCTGCTGGGCTCCCTAGCTAGGTCTCCAGTACCTGCGCGTGGCAAAAGTAACGCGCTAAGCAATTCTGCTTAGTGGTGACAATATAAAATAAAATAAAATATGATAAAACAAAGATGCAGAATGTGTGTTTACATTTTTGGTAGACTTAACTTTTGATATTATTTGCATTATTATATGATTAAAATTTTGATAAGGTTCATTAACATTGCCCGAGTAACCCATACTAATTGACTGGACTGGATAAACGGGTAAACTGGCACTAGGTACTAAGTACCTCGGACCATCGCACCATCGGTCACATTTTGTCTCCTGGTGTGCAACAGAACAGCTAATAAGCTGTAATAATTAACGGGGTTAAAACCCAAGTGTAATAATTCAAATAGCATAGCTAAAGGCTATTTTGTCACAAAATGGCATGGGAAGCCATGAAACACAAAATGGCATGAAGCCATATGCAGTACTGCTAACAGAACCCTATTGGCATGCCAAGCTATCCAAACCAATCTTGTTAGGTATACTAGGGCATTTTACACTTTTGAGTTTTATAATTTTTGAATTTCAAGTTTTGATGTTACTATTCACTTAGTTAGTCAACCAAAACATTGACTTTTACATAGACAATAGGTATATTGGTTTTTATACGTCCAACATACCACATTTTGAATTCAAAATTTGTTGGTATTGGTTGCCAATACCATTTCTAAGCTTAAAGTTAATTGAGCAGAATTTTCAGTTTTCATATCTTATTTTATTGTTCCATTTGTCATTTTTGCAGTGAGAATTTGGCAAAATGATCAACATGAAAGTTGTTCCTTATTTTGTCTAGTTTAATTTCCTTTTTTGAATCACTCCATTTGGATTTTTTGTAGCTCAAGTTATGGTCCAAAAACCACAACTGGCCAGATTGAAATTTTTCTGGACTGACCATATCTATAGTGCAATGAACAGTGATTACAACTCACTTGTTGGATAGGTTCTGGTCATAATTTTAGTTAGATTTCTTCATTAAATATGTTGGTCTATATCTCAACTTGTTGCTAGTAAAATTTCAGGTCAATTGGACTTTTCTACATTGAGTTATAGCCAAATGAATCACTGTTCATTTGGTCATTCTGCAGAAATAGACTACAGGTCACCCGGATTAGGGCAAGCTTTTGGTCCACTTGATTTGGTTTTATGGGCATAGTTTCTTCACCAAAGTTGTGCCATTATGTGTCTAGTTTCATGTTCAATTAGCCTTGCACCAATTGAACCTATACAATTCAAGTTATGGCTGCCCAAACCTGTTGGACTCAAGTCCAATTCTGCAAGTCACTCCATTTTGCAGGTCACTTTCATGGCAGCCACACCAAACCCAATCCCATCACTCAACACACTTCATTTTTTATTTAAACATAACAAAATGGTCACTAATTGACCATTAAGACCTATTTTCATCATCACATGGTTAAAATCCCATTTTTCCACCCTAAACCCTAACTCACACATTACCCTTCATGCATTTTCATTGCATTTCTTCAATCCACTTGGTAAATACATATTATGGGCAGCCATGATAGTCTTTTAATTTCATTAAACTCAACACCCCTAACCATGGATACCAAAAATCTAGGGTTTACATACAAATGGTATTCAACAATTTTTTTTCTTTGCAATTTACACATATTTAAAGTTCTTAACATGAATTTAAAGAAAAAATTCATGGTTAGGTCACTAACCTTTGTTGGAGAGTTTCCCTGTGACACCCCTTACCCGTGTACAGTATACCTGAGTAAGTAATGCCACACGGTGTATCGGCACACTCTAATATTCCTCAATTAATTTATATCATGCTTTTGCATATAATTTATGAAATACAATTTATTTAAGCCATTTATCAAAAGTATTATTCATTTAAGGTTCCGAAAATATTAAAGAAAATCCGGCGGAGTACCGGCTAAAAATGGAGAAAACCGTTCTTCGGAACCTGTGAAAACACTTCCAAATAATTTTCAAACAAACCCAACTTCAATTCATCAACAGAGTCTCAATATCAAAAACTCAACAATATTTCTCAATTTCAGTTCTCAATAGCCTTTTCATTTCTCAAACATCCATTTCTCAGGGTTCTCATATATATAAATAACAATTAAAAGCTCAAATTACTTCCATACGTAACCATAAATCTTTATTATTTACATGAGCCTCAAAATACATTACATAATCCCAAATACATATGAGAAAATAAAAATTTAATTACAAAATGACAAAATGACACCTAGTGCCCTACCAATGCACTGCAGGTAGTGAGGTGACACGGACACTGTGCAGATCTGCAGGATGAACTCACCCAGTCTGCGATCTACTGGGCTCACGATCGGGATCTCCAGTACCTACGCGTGGCAAAAGCAACGCGCTAAGCAATAATGCTTAGTGGTGCAATAATATAATAAAAGAAAATAGCAAGAAAATGAATATATAGTGAATGTGTATGATTCATTTGTTTAGTATGGTTATATATACATTAATTCAGTAACTTTGTTCACTTTCATTCATTTGGTTGCCCAAGTAACCTACACTAGACGACTGGACTGGATAACGGGTAAACTGGCACTGGGTATCAAGTACCTCAGGCCGTCACACCATCGGTCACATATGCATCTCCCGGCAGGCAATGAGCCTAACAAGTCAGAATATATCGTGCACAAGGCCAAAGCTCAATACAAAGTCAAAATGGCTAAAAGCCATAAAATCACAGAATGGCATATTGCCATGTGCAGTACTGCTAACTGAACCCTATTGGCATGCCAAACTATCCAAACCAATCATGTTAGGTATACTAGGGCATTTGAAACTTTTAAATTCTTCAATTTGTGAATTTCAAATTTTTAGTGTCACTATTCATCTTATTGGTCAACAAAAATGTTGACTTTTAGAATAAAAATATGTACATTGACTTTGGCACTCCCTACATACCACATTTGGCATTCCAAACTTGTTGGCATTAAGCATTTATACCATTTCAAAGTTTAAACCAACACAAGCAGAATTTTCAGTTTTTGTGAGTCAACTTCACTGTTCCATTGGACACTGTTGCTGTGGGAATTTGAAGAAATGTAAAACATGAAAGTTGTTCCTTATTTTGTCTAGTTGAATTTCCTTTTTTGAATCACTCCATTTGGAGTTTTGTAGCTCCAGATATGGTCCAAAAACCACAGCTGGCCGGATGTGCATTCTGCAGAAATTACCATATCTACAGTAACATGAACAGTGACTGCCACTACCATTTGGGTTAGGTTCTGGCTATAATTTGAGGTAGGTTCCTTCATTAAAGTTGTTTGTCTATGTCTTAAATTGTTGCTGTAAAAATTTCAGGTCAATTGACCAAATCTACAGTGAGTTATGGCCAAATGAACAGTTACTATTCATTTGGTCATTCTGCAGAATCAGTTGCAGGGTATCCGGATTGGGGCCAAGTTTTGGTCCTCTTGCTTTGGTCTTTTGGGCATGGTTTCTTCAGCAAAAATGTGCCATTATAAGCCTAGTTTCATGTCCAATTGGCCAAACACCAATTGGACTAACACAGCCAAAGTTATGGCTGTGTAATTGGACTGAAATTTTTGTCCATTTGCTGCTGTCCTAGGGCAGCTTGCAACCTCACTTTGCAATCCTATTTTCAGTCCATTTAATGGTCAACTTACCTAAAATGGTCACTAATTGACCATTAAAATGTGCTCTAACAATTTCCTAAGCCAAGTCAATTTTTCACTCTTCAAAACCCTAGTTCCATTATAGGTTTTCACAACACCTTAAATACTAGCTCCTTTCAATAATCACATGCACACATGGTTTAAACTTGATCTATAGCCCACTTTAAGTCCATCAAAACAATCAAAATAATTCCTTCACAAGGGCTGCCAAAAGTTCATAGTATGTATACACATAATTCTTGTTCATTTTAGTTGCAATTCTCACTCAATACAAGTTACAATTCATGAAAATAAGAAGTTTTAAGTGTCTAATGCACTAACCTTGATTAGGGCAGATTTTTCCCCACTCAAAACTTCACTTTCCTTCACTTTCTAGGCTGCCAAACACTTCCCCAAGAGGTGTGGTTAAGTTTTAATGAAGGGGCTTAGGGTTTAGTGGTGGAAACAAAGGAGAAATTGAGCTTGATTGAAAAAAAAATCAATGGAGGGAGGAAGATGGATTTCGGCTGCACTTGAGGAGAGAAGGATAGCTGCTGGTTTTTTGATGAATTTAGTCTTCAATTTGTCTCTTTATTAGTTAGTCAAATGAGGGCTTAATGGTGATTGGTTGGAAATTTTAAATGACATCACATTGATGTCATAAATTGCATATGTTGCATTTTTCTTTTCTTTCCTCCACTACTCATTTTCAATTTAATTTCTAGCAATATTTCTTCATATTTTATGTCATATTAATTATTTATTCAACTGGACAAGTCGGCCAAAAATCACCTCTGAAGGCGAAATGACCAAAATGCCCTCCGTTTGGCTTAACGGGTTAAAATTGTTTGTACCGATTGAAAAATTTTTCTAGGTATTTTCTTGGCATTCTAATGCCATGGGAACCTCAATAACCCTTCTCTGGAATCCCAAAAATTATTTTATAATTTTTCCCCCGGGTCTAGGGCTCCTCGTTATAGAACCGCAACTTCCTCTCGTTACCCATCGCTAGGCACCTACTGCTTAACTTGGTTGTATTTTATTTCTAAAATTTTTACTAAATTTTTCTTATTAATATTTGAGTTAATTATGGTCCCTCACTTAAGTTTAATTATTTTTCCGAACGTTCTAGCTGTCCAGACCGACACCGGTCACTGGAACAGTAGAATGTACGGAATGATTACCGGGAGGGTGTTACAACTCTTCCCCTCTAATTTAAATTTCGTCCTCGAAATTTACCTGATGCAAACAGTTGAGGGAACTGTTGCCTTATCGTCTCTTCACTTTCCCAAGTTGCCTCCTCGGTGTTGTGGTGCCTCCAAAGCACTTTCACCAGTGGAATCTGTTTGTTCCTCAACTCTTTCACTTCCCGAGCCAAGATCCATAGGGGTTCTTCTTCATATGTCAAATCCGGTTGTATTTCAATTTCTTCTCTGGAGATGACATATGAAGGATCTGAGCGGTATCTTCTGAGCATGGATACATGGAACACATTGTGGATCTTGTCCAGCTCTGGTGGTAAAGCTAGCCTATAGGCCACTGGACCCACACGTTCAATGACTTCATATGGGCCAATGAACCTAGGGCTTAACTTACCTTTCCTTCCAAACCTCAGTACTTTCTTCCACGGTGACACCTTGAGGAACACTTTGTCGCCAACCACATATTTTATTTCTTTTCTCTTCAGGTCGGCATAAGACTTCTGTCTGCCTGAGGCAACCTTTAAGTTGGCTTTGATTGATTTTACCTTCTCCTCAGCCTGTTTCACCGTGTCCGCCCTACCGATTTGTCTCGCCAATTCACCCAAAGACACCGAGTTCTACATTTTCTCCCATACAATGCTTCATACGGGGCCATTTGGATACTAGCTTGGTAGCTATTGTTGTATGCAAATTCTGCCAGTGGGAGGTATCTATCCCAGCTTCCCTCAAACTCAATGACACAACTCCTCAGCATATCCTCAAGGACCTAACAAGTATTTCACGTTATTGTTATCATTTCAATTCAATATTTGTATCAATTTCATTGGTTTCAATTATTTACCTGGATTACTCTTTCAGATTGCCCATCCGTCTGAGGATGGAAAGCTGTGCTGAAATGGAGTTGTGTACCCAAGGATTCATGCAACTTCTTCCAAAATCTCGATGTAAACCTTGGGTCTCGATCAGATATGATGGAAAGTGGAATTCCATGCAGTCTAACTATCTCACTGATATACAATTCTGCTAACCTCTCTAGTGAGTAGTCAGTCCTAACTGGCAGAAAGTGTGCTGACTTCGTCAAAATGACCAAAATGCCATCCGTTTGGCTTAACGGGCCAAAATTATCTTTACCGATTGAAAATTTTTTCTAAGTATTTTCTTGCCATTCTAATGCCATAAGACCTCAATAACCCTTCTCTGGAGTCCCAAAAATTATATTATAATTTTTCCTAATTTTTTTTTCTTAGTAATTATTTGAGTTAATTTTTAGTTCCTCACTTTAGTTTAAATATTTTTCCTAACGTTCTAGCTGTCCGGATCGACACTGGTCACTGGAACAGTAGACTGTACAGACTAGCTTAAATGAGGATGTTACAACTCTTCCCCTCTAATAAAAATTTCATTCTCGAAATTTACCTGATGCAAACAGTTGAGGGAACTGTTGCCTCATTATCTCTTCATTTTCCCAAGTTGCCTTTTCAGTGTTGTGGTGCCTCCAAAGCACTTTCACCAGTGGAATTTGTTTATTTCTCAGTTCCTTCACTTCTCGAGCTAGGATTTGTATAGGTTCTTCTGTGTATGTCAAGTCCGGTCGGATTTCAATCTCTTCAATGGAAATGACATGTGAAGGGTCTAAGCAATATCTTCTCAGCATGGAAACATGGAATACATTATGAATTTTATCCAGTTCTGGTTGTAAAGCTAGCCGATAGGCCATTGGTCCCACATGTTCAATGACTTCATATGGGCCAATGAACCTAGGGCTTAACTTACCCTTTCTTCCAAATCTCAGTACTTTCTTCCATGGTGAGACTTTGAGAAACACTTTATCACCAACTGCATACTCTATCTCTTTTCTCTTCAGGTCGGCATAAGACTTCTGTCTATCTGAGGCAACCTTCAAGTTAGCTTTGATTATCTTCACTTTCTCCTCAGTCTGTTTCACCAGGTCTGGTCCTACTAGCTTATCTTCGCCCAATTCAATCCAACACACTGGGGTTCTACATTTCCTCCCATACAGTGCTTCATACGGAGCCATTTGAATGCTAGCTTGGTAGCTATTATTATATTCGAATTCTGCCAGTGGGAGGTATCTATCCCAACTCCCCTCAAACTCAATGACACAACTCCTTAGCATATCTTCCAGGATCTATCACATAATTCACAGTGTTACTATCATTTCAATTTATTAATTGCAAAAATTCAATTAGGTCTTAGGTTTACCTGGATTACTCGTTATGACTGTCCATCCGTCTGAGGATGAAAAGCTGTGCTAAAATAGAGTTGTGTGCCCAAGGCTTCTTGCAACTTTTTCTAGAATCTCGATGTAATTGTAATGATCGGGCTCCAACCACTAGAGGAATTGTCCGCTTTGGCCATAAGCCTCATGGTTTTGTCCTATAGGTGGAATGGAGAACTTCCCAGGAGGTCACCCATCCTAGGATTTCTCTCAAGCGAGCACACTTAACCCTAGAGTTCTTCCAACTCTCCAGGCCATTTCACCAAAAGGCGCCTCTGCCTGAGGTTGAGCTCCTTCTGGGTTGGCAAGTATTTTAGGCTCTTGTGGTCCGTATAGATGTAGCATTTTTCACCATATAAATAATGCCTCCATATCTTTAGTCCAAAGATAATTGTTGCTAACTCTAGGTCATGTGTAGGGTAGTTCTATTCATGTGGCCTTAACTGCCTAGAAGCATAGACGACCACTTTCCCCTCTTGCATCAATACACACCCTAGCCCATTATGTGAGGCATCACTGTAGACCACAAAGTCTTTTCCTGACACTGGCTGTGTTAACACTGGTGCTTCTGTCAACATAACCTTCAGCCTCTCAAAACTGGCTTGGCAGTTGTCGTTCCAGCCAAATTTCACATTTTTGTGCAACAACTTGGTCATTGGGGCAGCTATAAGAGAGAACCGCTTCACAAATCTTCTGTAATACCTAGCTAGCCCCAAGAAACTTCTGACCTCAGTTGTATTTCTGGGAGGCTTCCATTCCATCACTACTTCTATCTTTTTAGGATCCGCTCTAATCCCCTCAGCTGATACTATGTGTCTAAGAAAAGAGATCTCACTCATCCAGAAGTCACACTTGGACAACTTAGCATACAACTTCTTTTCTCGCAGGGTTTGCAGAACAATCCTCAAATGTTCATCATGTTCTTCCCTGGTCTTGGAATACACCAGAATATCATCAATGAAGACCATTACAAACCGATCTAAGTATGAATGGAAGATACGGTTCATAAGGTCCATAAATGCTGCTGGTGCATTTGTTAACCCAAACGGCATCACTGGAAATTCATAGTGTCCATACCGAGTTCTGAATGCAGTTTTTGACACATCTGCATCCTTTACCCTTAACTGATGATACCCTGATCTGAGATCAATTTTTGAAAATACACCGGCTCCTTTCAACTGATCAAACAGATCGTCGATTCTGGGCAATGGATATTTGTTCTTCACAGTTACTTTATTTAACTGCCGGTAATCAATATACAATCTCAAAGTTCCATCCTTCTTTTTCACAAACGGCACCGGAGCTCCCCATGGTGACACACTGGGGCGTATGAACCACTTATCAAGCAACTCTTGCAACTGAGTTTTCAACTCCCTCAATTCAGTGGGTGCCATCCTATAAGGAGCAATAGAAATGGATGCTGTACCTGGCATTACCTCAATAGCAAACTCGACTTCCCTTTCTGGTGGTAAACAAGGCAACTCTTCAGGAAATACATCTGGGAAGTCTCTCACTGTGGGTATATCACTCAGGTTTGGCTTAGCTTGTCTAGTATCAACCACGTGTGCTAGGTAAGCTTCACAGCCTTTTCTCATCAATCTTCTAGCAACTGTGGCTGAGATAACATTGGACAGGAAATCTGTCCTTTCACCCATAATAGTAATCTCATTACCCTCAAAAGTTTTCAGAGAAATCCTCTTCAATTTGCAATCAATTATTGCCTGATGACGTGACAACCAGTCCATACCCAAAATCACATCAAACTCGTGGAAGGGCAACTCAATTAGGTCTGCCGAGAATTCATACCCCTGAATCCTCAATGGGCAACCTTTATATACCTTATTCACTACCACACTGTGGCCTAGCGGATTTGTGACCAGAATGTCTTGATCACTCTCCTCTACTGGAACTCCCCTCTCTATGGGTAGTTTGATGCAAATGTAGGAATGAGTGGATCCTGGATCCACCAATGCATGTACAGAAGTGTTGTAGAGGGAAAACATACCCCTGATGACATCTAGGGCATCTTGCTCCTCCTGAGCTCTGATGACATAAGCCCTGGCTGGTATTCTAGTGTTTGGCCTCTTAGCTGACTCAGATGCAGGCCTCAGTGATGGACCAACTGCCTCAGGTTTACCGGGCTTCCTACCCCTTTGTGGTGCAAAAGCAGGTCTGTCAGTTTGTGTTAGAGCAACTATAGTAGTCCTCTTCGGACAATTCTTGATCTGGTGTTCTATCGATCCACACCATAAGCATGCACCGGTCACTAGCCAACAATCCCCCTTGTGCCACTTCTGACAGTATTGACAAGCAGAAGATGCAGGGGCTGGTCCTCTAAACACCGTCCCTGGGGAGCCACCCATTAATGGTGTGGACTGGCCTCTCCTAGGTGTGAACTGTGGTCTGGGCCCCTGAGATTGACCCTGACCTTGTGGTGGTCCTAAACTCTGAGCAGGAGGACCCTTACTCTTCTTACTGGGAGCAGAAAATGTACTGGACTGACCCGGACCCCTCTTCAGTTGTCTTTCCCTTCTATTTTGTTCATTGATTCTGACCCTTTCTACTTTTGATGCAGCATCTACTAGCTTAGCAAAATCCATAATCTCCAGTGCTGTGATCATGACTTTGATGTTGTCATTGAGCCCTTCTTCAAACCGTCTGCACCTCTCTGCCTCTGTAGGGACTATCTCCCTCCCATACCGGCTCAGTCTAACAAACTCACGCTCATACTCAACCACTGATAATTGCCTCTGTCTCAGATTGATAAATTCTCTTCTTTGCTCTTCTAAATACACTTTGCTCACATATTTCTTCCTGAACTCTATGAGGAAGAATTCCCAAGTGATCCGTTCAGGTTGCACCTCACTGGTTACTGTGTCCCACCACTGATATGCATCATCCTGAAGTAGGGATACAGCACCCATCAGGTTCTGCTCAGGGGTGCAATTTAGCTGTTTTAGCACTCTGATGGTTATATCCAACCAATTCTTTGTGGCCATGGGATCATCTTCCCTCTTCCCAAAGAAGTCCACAGCCCCATGCTTCCTCAATTTCTCCAAATGAGATTTTTGTGCTACTAGTGGAGGTTGTGGCTGTGGTTGTGGTGGTGGAATTGCCCCCATCATTTGTCGATAAAACTCGGTCATTTGTTAGTGCAAACTGAGGTTGGGCATGTGCCTCAGCTGCTGGTGGAGCAGATTCTCCCCTACCCCCAGACTCAGCCCTTGGTGGAGCATGACTCTCCACATCTTCATCAACTGCTCTTTGCGAAGCAGGATCCATATCCTATTCAAAATAAGAAAACAAATAAATCTACATTAGTGTCACCTCAACACTTATAAATGCAATGCAATGGTATGTACTCTATCTAGGCCCAGAAACGCCTAAACCGATGCTCTGATACCACTAAATGCGACACCCCTTACCCGTCTACAGTGTAGCCGAGCAAGTTATGCCACTCAGTGTGCCAGAGCACCAATTTATGTTTTTATTACAATTTATCCCTTTATAATTCATTTATTTTTAATTTTGATAAATCTGAATTTATCCGCAAATTTTATAGAAAATTCGACAGAGTGCCCGCTGTAAATTGGAAAAACAATTCTTCTGAACCTGTTTAAAAACACTTCCAAAATAATTTCCAAATCCAAACTCTATTATACACATTCAAGTCAATCTCAAAATCTCAATCTCAAATCACAATACTATTTTCAAAACTTTTCTGTTCACTTCATCACTTGAAGCATATTCACAATTAATTCTTAACCTTTCATTTATCAACATACATTATGCAAAAGATCTCAATAATATGAAATTTCATATATTTACATTAATACATAATTACAGGAGTTTATAGTTACAATCCAAACTAATACAAAATGCAAAAATACAAAAGGGCCACCTATAGTCCTAATGTCCTACCATATGCAGTGCAGATGTGAGGTGACTCTGGACCCCGAATGCAGCTCTAAAGACTCACCTCCTCTGATGTTTACTAGGCTCCCTAGCTAGGTCTCCAGTACCTGCGCGTGGCAAAAGCGACGCGCTAAGCAATTTTGCTCAGTGGTGACAATATAAAATAAAATAAAATATGATAAAACAAAGATGCAGAATGTGTGTTTACATTTTTTATAGACTTAACTTCTGATATTATTTGCATTATTATACGATTAAAATTTTGATAAGGTTCATTAACATTGCCCGAGTAACCCATACTAATTGACTGGACTGGATAAACGGGTAAACTGGCACTGGGTACTAAGTACCTCGGACCATCACACCATCGGTCACATTTTGTCTCCCGGTGTGCTCTGAGCGACTAATAAGTTGTAATAATTTCTTGAGGTTAAAACCCAAGTGTAATAATTCAAATAACATAGCCAAAGGCTATTTTGTCACAGAATGGCATGGGAAGCCATGAAACACATAATGGCATGAAGCCATATGCAGTACTGCTAACAAAACCCTATTGGCATGCCAAGCTATCCAAACCAATCTTGTTAGGTATACTAGGGCATTTTACACTTTTGAGTTTTACAATTTTTGAATTTCAAGTTTTGATGTTACTATTTACTTCATTAGTCAACCAAAATGTTGACTTTTGCATAGACAATAGGTATATTGGTTTTTATACTCCCAACATACCACATTTTGCATTCAAAATTTGTTGGTATTGGTTACCAATACTATTTCTAAGCTTAGAGTTAATTGAGCAGAATTTTCAGTTTTCCTACCTCATATTTCCTGTTCCATTTGTCATTTTTACAGTGGGAATTTGGCAAAATGATCAACATGAAAGTTGTTCCTTATTTTTTCTAGTTTAATTTCATTTTTTGAATCACTCCATATGGAGTTTTGTAGCTCAAGTTATGGTCCAAAAACCACAACTGGCCAGATTAAAATTTTTCTGGACTGACCATATCTACAGTGCAGTGAACAGTGACTGTAACTCACTTGTTGGATAGGTTCTGGTCATAATTTGGGTTAGGTTTCTTCATGAAAGTTGTTGGTCTATATCTCAACTTGTTGCTGGTAAAATTTCAAGTCAATTGGACCTTTCTACATTGAGTTATGTCCAAATGAACAATCACTATTCATTTGGTCATTCTACAGAAATAGACTGCAGGTCACCGGGATTAGGGCAAGCTTTTGGTCCACTTGATTTGGTTTTATGGGCATGGTTTCTTCACCAAAGTTGTGCCATTATGTGTCTAGTTTTATGTCCAATTAGCCTTGCACCAAATGAACCTCTACAATTCAAGTTATGGCTGACCAAACCTCTTGGACTCAAGTCCAATTCTGCAGGTCACTCCATTTTGCAGGTCACTTTCATGGCAGCCACACCAAACCCAGTCCCATCACTCAACACACTTCATTTTTTATTTAAATAGAACTAAATGGTCACTAATTGACCTTTAAAACCTATTTTCATTATCACATGGTCAAAATCCCATTTTTCCAACCCCAAACCCTAACTCACACATTACCCTTCATGCATTTTCATTGCATTTCTTCAATCCACTTGGTGAATACATATTATGGGTAGCCATGATAGTCTTTTAATTTCATTAAACTCAACACAATCAAACCCTAACTATGGCTACCAAAAATCTAGGGTTTACATACAAATGGTATTCAACAATTTTTTTTCTTTGCAATTTACACATATTCAAAGTTCTTAACATGAATTTAAAGAAAAATTCATGGTTAGGTCACTAACCTTTGTTGGAGAGTTTCCCTAGCTTAGAAAACTTCTTGATTTTTCTTTCTTTTTGCTGCCCAAAGCTTTCTCAAGGTGCTAGGATAATTTTTTTATGAAGAAGGCTAGGGTTTTGGAGTGAGATTTGGTGAGGTTGGGAGCTTAGGTGAGCTTTAATGGAGTTTTTCCTTCCTCTCTCTCTCTCTCCACGTTTTTTGCTGCCCCAAAGGTTGAAGAAGCAACTGATTTTTCTTTCTTTTTCCTGCCCATTTTACCTCTTTTATATATGTTTATGCCATGTGTCAAGATTAGGTTGGTTGGGTGAGTTTTAATGACATCATGATGATGTCATAAATCCATTTTCTTTTATTTCTTCTCCATTTTTTGTCTATTTAATTGCAATTAAATTTTTTGACAATATTTATTTATATTTTATGTTAAATAAATTATTTATTTAACTGGACAAGTTGGCCTAAAAATCATCTCTGAAGACGAAATGACCAAAATGCCCTCCGTTTGGCTTAACGGGCCAAAATTGTCTTTACCGATTGAACAATTTTTCTAAGTATTTTCTCGGCATTCTAATGCCATAAGACCTCAATGACCCTTCTCTGGAGTCCCAAAAATTATTTTATATTTTTTCCTAAATTTTTTTTCTTATTAATTATTTGAGTTAATTTTTAGTTCCTCACTTTAGTTTAAATATTTTTCCTAACGTTCTAGCTGTCCGGATCGACACTGGCCACTGGAACAGTATACTGTACGGACTAGCTAAAATGAGGATGTTACAAACATGATCCCGTAGAATACCTAATGAACTATCGAACATCACCTACCGATAACTCATTAAGTACCCTACAAGGGATTTTAAAACCATTTTCTTACTTTTTGGAGGTGGTGAGCATTTTCTTACATTTATTAGAAGTTTAAAAGCTAGTTAAAATTTTTATCAATTTTTATTTGTCCGCAAATTTTGGAAAAATTTCGGTAGAGTACCATTTATATTTTAAGAAAATAGTTCTTCACAAACCTATAAAAATACTTCTAATAAGTTATTTCATCAACTCGACAACTACCACAAAAAACTTCAACATCATTTCTCAAACTCCAAAATTCAAATCAATAATTCACAACTCAATATTTCTATTTATTTTTCATTAAAGTAAAAATAAATTACACTTATCAACCACTTTACATTAGCAAATCCAAAATGATATTATTACAACTTTATACAACTGCTCATGACGAGTCTTTACATATACATACAGTTACATACACAAATATAAACATTACATTCTGGGTATAAATTTATACCCAACAAAACTTCAGGAAAGGTGCTTCCAAGACCCTCAACAGCTCACTCTGCTGCTTCTCTAGTCTCTATAGCTGCGATAGCAATAACAGCCATCGCTGAGTACTATGACTCAGTGGTGTTCAACATACTTAAATAATATTTATGCATAATTCAAATCACATTTATTCAAATACAGTACTGAAAATGAAAGACAAATGCAAAACATGATTTATAAACTTTTAGTCCAAACAATTTCATTTAGGAAGTCTCAAAACAATTTCATAAAAACACACAGTTATATCATGCCATTCGAAATATATTCATCTCAATAGCCGGAGGCTTATGAGAAATCACAAGGCTAGCTAGCTCAAATATATGGATATCCATTCAAATTTCTTCTTCTACTGGCACACACCTCAATACTTCAGCCAGAGAAGGAATCAAAATTCAAAACTAATTTCCCCCACTAGTCATGCTAGTGAGGCATTCAAATAAATGGTCATGACACTGTGGTTTCAAAACTGTCTTAGTAATTTACTAAATATTTATTGCCATTTCAAACACATACAAGTAAACTTTCAACAATTTAAGTCCAAAGCATAATAACCATTTCAATAAAATTGAGTCACAATTTAATATCTCAATTCATTCAAAACAATTTATAGAAGAAAATTTATAGAAATTCTATGTTGTGCACAAGCCTTATACGAGTCGCCTCTTGGCCTTGACTCCATGCTTCGGGTTCTTTCCCGATATTCTTTTCAACTGAAACACATAATTTCATAGTGTTTCAGTATCATAATTTATCATAAATCCAAAAATAAATTCAAATCTATTTATACCTAGCTTTAATATGCTTAACTTGATGTTCATTAAAATTTACACTTCGGGGTTACTATTCATGATACTATTCAAGTCCTTTTGTTGACTTTCTAATGCTTAATAGGTATGGGAATTTCAATTTCACCCACATACCACATTTTGGTTACCTAATTTGTTGGTTTTGATTGTTTTCTCAAACTTTAAGTTTCTTAGGTGAAACTTCCAAAATTTCAAATTTGGTGCCCTGTTTTGAAATGTTCAATTGGTCATGTTGTTGTGGTAATTTGGCTAAGTTTTCTTCATAGAAGTTGTTCCTTGTTGTCTTAAATTTATTTCCCTTTTTGAATAACTCCATTTGGAGTTTTTTAGCCTAAGTTATGGCTATTTGAACATGGCTGGCCGGATTTAGTATTACCCAGAATTCTGGACAAATTCTTGGTTATTGGCAGTTTTTGTGGGTTGACTGCAGGTGATTTTTCAAATAGGTTATGGTCAAAATTTGGGTTTTTTTTCTTCATGAAAGTTGTAGGGCTATATTTCAGCTTTCTACTGGTAAACATTCAGGTCATTTGGGCCTTCCTAGGCCAAGTTATGGTCATTTACGTAACTACTGTTCATTTGGTCATTTTTGTATAGGTTAGTGTGCCCAATCCGGATTTAACCTAATTGTTCACTTAGTTATGGTCACTTTCTGTGTATCATTCCAAAATAAAAAATGTGTCATTTTGTGTCTAGTTTCATTCTCAATTGGACTCACACCAATTGGGTTGGTAAATTTTCAGTTTTGGTCCCTGAAAGGGACCTAGGTCAAGCTGCCTACAGATTGACCCTCACCAATCCGAATTTAAACTTGTTTCCAACAATTCATACACATCACAAATGGTTACAATTGACCATTTCTCAACTTAAATAAGGTCAATAACATCATTTGGCCAATTCTCAAATTTTTCTTCAATTTTTCACATTTTCAAGACCCTAGCTACACACAAAGTTCAATCTAATGCAATTTAAAGTGTGTATTCATGTTCTACATACCTAATTTACCTCAAATAACCATTCAAAATCATCGAACTCATTCATATCAAACCCTAACCCTAGCTGGATGAATTTCCTATTTACTCCCCCAATAATTGTTTTGTTTTGATTTTTAAGTTGAAATCTAATTTAAATTAACTCAAAACATGTGTTTTAAACTAAAAATTCCAATTTAAATTCTTACCTCAACTTTGGAGTTTCACTTCCTCAATTTTTTCCTTTTCTCCTCCCTTTTTCTTCTTCAATCCTCTTGTCTAGTTGAGATAGGAAGCTTTTTAGGGTTTAGGGTTCACTTTGGAAGGTTAAAATCAAGTTATGCAAGCTTGGAAATGGGGTTTCAATGGAGTTTTTGAGAGAGAGAAGTGAGACAGAGATGGGGACATTTTTTTGAAGAAGAACAAATGATTTTCTTTTTTTTTATGTCATTTATCTCTTTAAATTAGCCATTTGACTTTGTCTAAATTTGTAGGAAAAAGTAAATTAATTTTGACATCATAATTGATGTCATCACATGATGTAATAAAACTTTTACAATTTCTTCTCTTTTTTTATTTTTCCTTAGTTCTTTAATTTAATTCTTGATTCTGAAATTTTCTTTTCTCTAATTTTATTGGACAGTTAGGTCAGGAGTCAGCTCTAGGGGTGAACTGACCAAATTGCCCCTCGCTGGTTCAATCCGGTTTACAAGTTGTTCGATATTTCTTTCGAATCCTTGACCTAATTATTTGACCTGCTTAACAATTCTTTTCTGTGATTTTCTCTTTTTCACTATGCTCGCAATAGTCCTAAGGACCGCGGCATCATATTTTTTGGTTCGAAATTTGAGTTTAGACTGACCTCGTAGTCATTTCCGAGAAGGTCACCTATCGCTGTGACTCCCGGCTTATTTAACTTTTTATGTTCTGTTTTTCTTCTTTATACTTAATTATTTAGCAATTACTAATTATTTACGTTCTGGGCTTAACTAGGTGTCTTAGACGTGGTTCTACTTCTCTTACTTGTCCGGACTGACACTGGTCACCGAAACAGTGAAATATACCAAGCTATACAAATAGGGGTATTACAAGGATTTTGTCTTCTTTTATACCTATTTTATTTCTTTTAATTAACAATTGAATTTAATTATTAAAAGCCCATAAGTCGTAATTTTAAATTTTGTCTTAATGAAAAAAGAAAATTTAAGTTTTCACTTCTTAAATTTAGCCTTACACATTTTTACTTGAATTTTTCCTTAAAAATTTATTCATAATTCAATTTATTATTTTTATTTACTTAAATTGACATTTTGGTCAAAAGTCAACTCTTGAGGTGAATTGACTAAAATGCCCCTCATCGGGTCATAATCCTTCTTTTTATAATACCCGATGAGTCCTTAGATTTTTTTTATTCACTTGAATTTTTATTGTGTCTATCTCAATTAATTTTTCATTTAATTTTGGTCCTCAAGGTGTCTTTCTAAAGGAGCGCAAGCATGAAAAACAGAAGCTTATACCATTGAATTCAAAAATTTTCACCTAGGGTCACATGCATCATGCAAGATTTATTTTTATCTATTTGATTTCAATGATAAACAACATATTAAAACACTTTTAATATGTTTTTGGATCTGTATTTGCCATTTAAGATTTTAAAAATTAATCAGATTAATTTTAGAACCCTAGATTAGATCAAGAACAAATACATTAATCTCTTGATGCAATGCAGTGTATTTGTGCCTTTCGGATGCGTCTTTAGGACACCAGATGTTGTCCCTCTAGCTTGTCCACACCAAGTTCACCTATGGCAGCCCTTGAACAACTTCTAAAGTTTTTTTTATTAATTAGAAAATCAAGTTTTGCCTTTTAAGAGATTAAAGATGTAAACAGGACACTAGAAACAATTTCTAGTATTTTTAATTCAAGAGATTGTTTGCTAATCTCTTGGAATAGATGAGAGAAGAAGATGAAGAGAAGGTAGAGCCTCTTGGGTGGCAACACCAAAGAAAATAAATGCTGATTATACTTTTTCTTTTCATAACAACACTTATATAGGTAGGTCAACACATAAAACCCTTGCCACATGTCACCCTCTGATTGGTTCTAGGTTTAATTGACCCAATCACATTATGCCAAGTGTCATACCTATATTTAATCTTAATTTTAATCATCTTACATGATTAAAAACATTTGGCAAGCTTATGTGTAGTGCCATATGTCACCATCTCATGGTGCTACTTGTCACCCTGTGAAATGACCAAAATGCCCCTGTGTCTTAATTTTGAGTTCTCAACCCAAAATAATTATTTCTCTTCTTCTAATCAATTTATATCAAATATAAATCAATTAATTGATCTTTATTAATTAATTTCTCATTAATTAAATTCATATTTAAACACTTTAAATATAAATTTAACTTATACTATACATCCAATAATCTAGATTTGGTTTCAAGTCATGCTAGGTACTTTACAATCTAATTGCAAACCAAACCTATTTAATTAATTAATTAAACTCTTTAATTAATTAATTAATTAAATCATATTTAATTTGATGATTACTTATGTATATGTGTGACTTACTAGCCTCATCACTAATTGGCAATGAGATATGATATCAACTCTTAATATCATCAGAACTCTTTTTTACCATAAATGATTTCTCTAAACCATTTTATGCACTTCATAGACTATGGTTAACACCTAGCATAGCATGTTATGGCCACCCAATTATTAATAAGATTTACCTTAATTGAACCTATAATCATATGTTACCATGCACTAGAATCTTTCTATTACAAAATTCCAACTCAAGCTGGAGTCATGGTTTATGTCAAACTCCATTTGCTATGAATATTATGTTCTCTTTTAATTCCAGTTCTTGATTAAAAAGATTTTCTCATCAGAAACTCTTTTTGAATAAATCTATCTGTCCTGGCCAGAAACTTGAAACATCAAGAATAATTAAATGAATATAGGATTTTATCTCTATTTACTTAGAGGAATATATTCCATCTTGATCAACCCCTACCTCCATATATAACTAATATGAGCTAACACATGCCCATATACCCATACACAGTACAAGTATGAAAGCAGTATCAAACTCAAACCACCTATATACAAGATAATTGTGTTATCTCAGGTCTAAAGATTATATGCACTGATATAATTTATGGCAATGCATTGACAAGAGTAAACTCCATGTGCTTGTTATAAGTGTCACTGGTTCGGCCTACTTATCATGTATAAGTGCCTATCATGTTTATTATATGGCATGAGACTCACCATTCCATCTTATTTATATCTCATATAAATATCTTGGGAATAAACATGAATACAATCTTTCTGGATAAGTCATGTCCTTATTATGAAGTATCCTCGATTGTGAACCTATTTATGATACTTTGTACTAGAAATATTGTCACTCATATTCTTAACAACTTAAGAATAGAATTTCTAACAAAATATCAATGGACCTTTTCTATTACACATAAATATATTATGTAAATGGAAAAGTGAAAATGCCTTTTATTAATAAAAACATGTACAAGATACATACTAAATGATATGCTCTAGGGCATACTACTAACACTTTGAATAGTACTAGTCAAAGACAAAAAAATGATACTATTCATAACATGGAGGTTCGGGGTGTTACAATTCTCCCCTCTTTAAAAACAAAATTTCATCCTCAAAATTTACCTGGTCTCATTCTCTGAATAGTTGTGGGTGCTGCCTTCTCATGTCCTCCTCACACTCCCATGTAGCCTCCTGGCTTGAATGATGGTTCCATAGCACTTTGACTAGAGGTATCTATTTGTTCCTCAACTGTTTTACCTCATATGCCAAGATCTTTATTGGCTCTTCATCATATGTCAGGTCTGGATTTACCTCAATCTCCTCTACTGGCAAAATGTGAGAGGGGTCTGATCTGTACCTCCTTAACATGGAGACATGGAAGACATTGTGAATCTTTTCCAACTTCGGAGGCAATGCAAGTCTATATGCCAATGGACCCACTCTTTCTAAAACCTCATACGGCCCAATGAAGCGAGGACATAGTTTCCCCTTTCTACTAAACCTGATGTTCCTCTTCCATGGGGAAACTTTCAGGAACACCTTGTCACCCACACTTTACTGAATATCTCTTCTCTTTAGGTCAATATAGGAATTTTGTCTATTCGTTGCAACTTTGAGTCTGTCTCTAATGAGCTTAACCTTTTCTTCCGTCTGCTGCACTAATTCTAGGCCAATCAACTTCCTCTCATCCACTTCATCCCAACGCAAGGGAGTTCTACACTTTCTGCCATAAAGTGCTTCGTATGGAGGCATCCCGATGCTTGACTAATAACTGTTGCTGGAGGCAAATTCAATTAAAGGCAAGTGTGTGTCCCAACTCCCTTCAAACTCAATCACACAAACCCGAAGCATATCCTCCAAAATCTGAATGATCCTTTTAGATTGGTCGTCTGTCTGTGGATAGAATGCTGTACTGAAGTTTAATCTAGTTCCTAGGGCTTTTTGGAGACTACCCCAGAATCTAGAAGTGAACATTGGGTCTCTGTCCGACACAATAAACACTGGCACTCCATGTAACCTCACCACATCATCAATGTACAGTTTGGTTAATCTTTCCAGGCTGTAATCCATCCTCACTAGCAAAAAGTGTGCAGACTTGGTCAATCTATCAACAATAACCCAAACCACATCATGATTCTTTTGTGTACATGGAAGTCATGTCATGAAATCCATAATGATTCTTTCCCATTTCCATTCGGGAATTGGCAATGGCTGTAGCAACCCTGCAGACACTTGGTGTTCTGCCTTTACTTACTGACAAGTTAGGCATTTAGCAACATATTCTGCAATGTCTTTCTTCATTCCTCTCCACCAATAGTGCTCTTTCCCACTTCTGAACATTTTGGTTCCACCAGGGTGCATTGCAAAAGGTGAATCATGTGCTTCCTTTAAAATGGTCTGCATCAGTTCAACATTCTCACAAATACACATTCTACCCTTATATAACAACAAGCCCTCATCATTTACTGATAATTCTAGTTTCTTGCCATCCCGAGCCTCTTCCATTAACTTCACATACTTATCATCCTTCTGTGCAATCGCTTTAATTTGTTCTGCCAGCATTGGCTTAACTTGCCAAGTAGCTACCATCTGCCCATCTTCATTAATCTCCAAATTAGCATGCAATGTCCTTAACTCATGCACCATGAACAATGGAGAAACCATCAAACCAGCTATAGTCTTACGACTTAAAGCATCAGCTACAACATTAGCTTTTCCAGGCTGATAGTCTATCAAACAATCATAATCTTTTATCAGCTCTAACCATCTCCTCTGCCTCAAATTTAACTCCTTTTGTGTGCCCAACTACTTCAAACTTTTATGATCTGTGTATATATAATATCTCTCCCTATACAAGTTATGTCTCCAGATCTTTAAGGTAAAGACAATGGCTGCCAGCTCCAAGTCATGTCTAGGATAATTCCTCTCATGCGGTTTAAGCTGGCGTGAAGCATAGGCAATGACATTCCTATCTTGCATCAACACACAGCCCAATCTATTATGAAAAGCATCACTGTATATGGTATACTCCTTACCCAAAGTGGGTAAGGTTAAGACTGGAGCTTCAGTTAAACGCCTCTTTAACTCATCAAAACTTTCCTAGGACCGATCATTCCACTGAAATTTTACATCCTTTCTAAGTAGCTTGGTCAGTGGAGATGCTAGCATGGAGAATCCCTTCACAAATCTTCATTAATACCCGGCTAAACTAAGGAAACTCTGAACTTTCGTGACATTTCTAGGTGGCTTCCAATTAAGAATGGCTTCTACTTTGCTAGGATCCATCTGGATACCCTCTGTAGATACAATATGCCCCAAAAATGTAATCTTCTTTAGCCAATACTCACATTTCGACAGTTTGGCATACACCTGCTTCTCCTTCAAAGTCTGCAATACTATCCTTAAGTGCTTGTCATGTTCCTCTGCATTCTTTGAGTACACCAAAATATCATCAATGAACACCACAACAAACTGGTCCAAATATGGCCTGAAGATAGTGTTCATCAAGCCCATAAAAGCAGCTGGAGCATTAGTCAACCCGAATGGCATTACCAAGAACTCATAGTGGTCATACCGAGTCCTAAAGGCAGTTTTAGGAATACTTTGCTCCTGCACCCTCAACTGGTAGTAGCCTGATCTCAAGTCAATTTTGGAGAGTACAGTTGCATCCTTCAACTGATCAAACAAATCATCGATCCATGGCAGAGGGTATCTATTCTTTATGGTCACCTTATTCAACTGTCTATAGTCTATGCATAGGCGAAGAGTACCATCCTTCTGCTTCACAAATAATACTAGTGCTCCCCAAGGTAACACGCTAGGGCGGATGAAACCCTTATCTAATAATTCCTGCAATTGCACCTTCAACTCTTTCAACTCAGCAGGTGCCATCCTATAAGGAATGATGGAGATTGGCTCCATACCAGGTATAGTCTCAATTTTAAACTGCACCTCTCTTTTTGAAAGCAATCTCGGCAATTCTTTCGGAAAGACATCCGGAAAATCCCATACCATAGGAATATCTTTAAAATATGACTCCCCACCTGGGTCTCTATCACATGAGCTAGATAAGCTTCACATCCCTTTCTAATAAACTTTCTAGCAAGTGCAGCTGAAATGATGTTGGATGGCAATAACTGCCTATCCCTGTGTATCACTGCATTTGAATACTCGGGAAGACCAAAAGTGACTGTCTTCAGTCTATAATCGATCATGGCGTGATGCCTGGCTAACCAATTCATGCCCAAGATGATATCATAATCTCAGAAGGGCATTTCAATTAAGTCTGACAGGAATGTATGTCCTTGGATCACCAAAGGACAATCTTCATAAAATTTATTCATCCTAACCTCTTGTGTTAAACGACTAGTCACTAGCACATCATAATCCAATTTCACATAAGGAATAGCAACAGAGCATGCAATACTGGCACTAGCATAAGAATGTGTAGAACTAGGGTCAAACAGCACATATACATCTCTATCAAAGATGGTTGTCTAGTTAAGTAAAAAATTATTATGATATAAAATATGAATAAATATTGCTAAAAATTAAATTGAAATTGAATAGAAAATAAAGAAAGAGAAAATAGAATCAAATACCCAATTATGACATCATGCATATGCAAGCATGATGCAATAAAATTTGTGGGCCAATTAGGATTCAACAAGCACACATTAAAACAATTAAAAGGACATAAAATTTGAAAAAAATCAGTTGTCTTCCTCCCTTGTTTCAGCCAGTCGAGACCCTTCCTTAAACCTTTTCCACCATTAAAGCTTTCTCAAAGCTTATATCCCTTGCAATTCTACCATAAAAACCCTAGCCTTCTTCACAAAAAATTAACCTAGCTCCTTGAGGAAGCTTTAGGCAGTAGAAATTTGAAGAAAAAATTGAAGTTGTAACAAGCCCAAAGAGTATCCAATTCAAGGTTAGTGCACTAAACAATTTCTTTTCTTTCTTTAATCTTGTAAACATGCTAAATTAAGTAGAAATTATGTGAAATTAAAAGAAAAACTTGAGTAAATGAAATCTCTAAATTTGACAGCCATGAGAAAGTTTAAGGATTGTTGGTTTTTGAAGAAAGTAAGTGGCTTAATTATGTTATTGATGAGTATAGATGATAGATAAAGTGATTTGGTATGAGTTTTGTGTGTGTATGCTATGAATTAGAAATTGGAGTTAGGGTTTGAGCATGAAATTAAGACTTTGATCATGCAATGGTGAAAGTAAGTTTTAATGGCCAATAGTGACCATTTGGGTATGTGTGAATGAGAAATGAAGTGGTTTGTGTAGTGGGAATTGAAGTTAGTGTTGCTGCCTTGGCTGACCTGCAGGACTGACCATGAGTCCAGCAGGTTTGGGCAGTAATAACTGGAGTTGTAGAGGTTCAATCGGTGCAAGGCCAATTGGACATGAAACTAGACACATAATGGCACAACTTTGGTACAGAAACCTTGCCCAAAAAACTAAACTAAGTTGACCTAAAAATTATCCTAATCCGAGTAACCTGCATTCTGCTTGGGCAAAATGACTAAATGAACAGTGTTTATTAATTTGGTCATAACTCAGTGTAGAAAGGTCCAATTGATCTGAAATTTTACTAACAGAAAGCTGAGACATAGACCTATAACTTTCATTAAGAACACAAATCACAAATTCTAACCATAACCTAGTCAAATTGCCAACCAAACTTAGGTTACCAAATCTGGCAGAACCAGTTTTTCCCAGAATTTTGGATTCTATCCAATCCGGCTAGTTATGGTGTTTAGGCCATAACTTGAGCTACAAAACTCCAAATGGAGTGATTCAAAAAAGGAAATGTAACTAGACAAAATAAGGAACAATTTTCATGAAGACGATTTTGCCAAATTCCTACTGTAAAAATGACCAATGGAATAGTAAGCACAAGGCTTGAAATCTGAAAATTTGAACAACTAGCACTAAGCTTAGAAATGGCATTGGCAACCAATACCAACAATTTTAGAATGCAAAATGTGATATGTTGAGAGTATTAGAACCAATGTACCTATTGTCTATGCAAAAGTCAACATTTTAATTGACTAATAAAATGAATAGTAACACCTAAACTTAAATTTCAAGAAATGTAAAGTTTAAAAGTGTAACATGCCCTAGTACACCTAGCGAGATTGGTTTGGATAGGTTGGCATGACAATAGGGTTTAGTTAGCAGTACTGCACATGGCATTATGCTATTCTGTGATTTCATGGCTTTTAGCCATTCTGACATTGTGTTGAGACTTGGCCTTATGCCTTGTAACACCCTCACTGTAGCAATTCCATACATTCTACTGTACCGATGACCGATGTCAGTTCGGACAGCTAGAACGTCTGGAAAAAATAATGAGACTAGAGTGAGGAGTCATAAATAACTCAAATATTAATAAGTAAAATTAAGAAAAAAATTTTAGAAATAAAATACAATCAAGTTAAATGAGCCGGTGCCCTAGCGATGGGTAACCCAGTGAGAAGTTGCGGTTCTCACAACTAGGAGCCCTATACTCAGGGAAAAAATTATAAAATAATTTTTGGGACTCCAGAGAAGGGTTATTGAGGTTCTTATGGCATTAGAATGCCAAAGAAATGCTTAAAAAAAATTTTCAATCGGTACAGATAATTTTAGTCTGTTAAGCCAAACGGAGGGCATTTTGGTCATTTCACCTTCAGAGGTGATTTTTGACCGACTTGTCCAATTAAGTAAATAATTATTATGATCTAAAATGTGAATAAATATTGTTAAAAATTTAATTGAAAATGAGTAGAAAAGAAAATGAAATAAAATATAAATTATGGCATCATTATTGTGTCATTAAAGGTCCTCCACCAATCATATTGTAACACACACCTTATAAACTAATTAAAAAGGGATAAAATGAGTTAAAATGAAAAACAACAATCTGTTGCCCTTCTTCTTCAACCAGCCGAAATTCTCTCCCTCTCTATTCTCCATGGATGCTTTTACTTCTCTCTAAAAGTTCCTTGTAAACACACCATAAAATCACTTGTTGATTTCACAAAAATTGCTCCTTGCAACTAGAACAAGCCTAAGGCAGCAAAAGAAAAGGAGAGAGATTTTTCTTCAAGCTTGGGTTGACACACACAAAGGTTAGTGCTTTAACTTATAGTTATTTCTGTGTTTTAAGAAAGAAATTAGTAAATCCTACAACTAGGTGCCATAGGAAATTATAGATGAGTGAAAATCTGGAATCTGTACAGTATATGCGTGAATAGTAAATTTTAAAAATTCATAACTGGAGTTAGGGATCTCAGATCAGGGTGATATTTATGTCAAAAGAAACCTTAAGGAATGTTCTAAAACTTTGTAGTTTTATGGCAGACCTGATTCTAATGTTAGGTTAGGGTTTGAGGACAAAACATTTTATTGCTCAGATGTGGACTATGTTCTGCTGATTTCCTACAACAGGACAGCCACATTCAATAAATCATAACTTGAGCAACAAAACTCGAAATGATGTGATTCTTGAGTCCTCGAAACGCTTATTGAATTCTCTAAAACCTTGTAGTTATGGCCAAGAGCTAATTGTGGTAGCTGCTGGTTGATATTTTTGCATTTCCTTACTACTATCCTGCATGTACTGGATTCTGGACAGGTTGCACCTTTTTAATTAGTTCTGCAAATTCCGATCTGATTTTGATGTGATTCCAATTGGAGATTGAGTTAAACATATGAAGGTTGATTTCTGGAAAATATGGTCTTGAAATCTTGTTTCTATAAATTATGGTGATTATTTTTGCACCCTGTTTCTGCATGCTGATTGTGCACTGAGTGCACTATTCATTCTAGTAACATGTATATTGCATGAGCTAGAAATTTTAGAGGAAAAATGATTAAGCATGCTTTGATTTAATGAAGTTACATGTAGAAATTAATAAGGTGGAGGCCCATTTCTGGTCTAGAAATGAGTGACATGAGGAAATTGAGTGAATGGGCTGCCCTTGGTGACCTGCAGGACTGGGCATGAGTCCAGCAGGTTTGGGTAGCAATAACTTGAATCGTAGAGGTTTAATTGGTGCAAAGCCAATTGGAGATGAAACTAGACACATAATGGCACAACTTTGGTGAAGAAACCATGCCCAGAAAACCAAACCAAGTGAACCAAAAGTTTGCCCTAATCCGGGTGACCTGCAGTCTGCCTGGGCAAAATGACCAAATGAACAGTGTTTAGTCATTTGGCCATAACTCAGTGTATAAAGGTCCAATCGACCTGAAATTTTACCAGCAACAAGCTGAGATATAGACCAACAACTTTCATGAAGAACACAAATTCAAATTCTGATCATAACCTAGTCAAATTACCAACCAAACTTAGGTCACCAAATCTGGCAGAACCAAATTGCCCAGAAAATCTGGGTACAGGTCACTCCGGCCAGTTATGGTCAAATGACCATAACTTGAGCTAAAAAACTCCAAATGGAGTGATCAAAAAAAATAAATTCAACTAGACAAAATAAGGAACAACTTTCATGTTGATCATTTTGCCAAATTCTCACTGCAAAAATGACTAATGGAACAGTAAACCTAGGGCATGAAATCTGAAAATTTTGAATAACATAAGATAAGCTTTGAAATGGTATTGGAAATCAATACCAACAAAAATAAAATGCAAAATGTGGTATCTTGGTGAACTTAGGTTCAATAAATTTATTATGTATTAAAAAGTCAACAATTTGAGTGAATAGTAATGTGAATAGTAATACAAAGACACAAAGTATAATAACTAAATTGGTAGAGGAAATTAAGGTATGAAATTTGGAATCCATGAAACATTCATGGATTACTTGGAATAGAAATAGTAATTCACCTAAATGGCTTAATGAACATTTAAGTTATGTGAGTATATAGTTAAGATTTATTTCCATTACTAGTAGGTCTAATAAAACATAAGTAATACCACTTGAATATGAAATGACATTAACCTAAATGGATTGTTGAGTATAAATGGGATGAGGTTTACATTAGGATTTATGTTTCCATTACAAATAAGATAATAACACCTTGTATGAGTTATGAATTCATATAAATATTGTAATGAATAAATGAATCACATGAAAATATGAATGGAACATTAGTTTTCTTTATAAGAGAAAGGAAGAATGTTTTGAGTACAATGGTATATGAACACCATTGTTATGAATTGTGGTCAATATGAATGATGTAAGGAATGTATGAATATTATGATGAATGTATAAATTATGAAATTTATCATGAAATAATGAAGTCATAAAACACAATATATTAATATTTAATGATATTATGTGCCCTTGTATTGCCTAGACATGTGTGTCAGATTGGATAGTTTGGCATGCGAATAGGGTATTGTTTTAGCAGTACTGCGAAAGGCTTTATGCCTGTATTCATGGCTTTATGCCCGCATTCATGGCTTTATGCCCGCATTCATGGCATTATGCCAACATTCATGGCTTTTACACCCGATTCTGTGTTATCATGGCTTTTTAGCCATACTGACTGCATACGTGGTTGACGTTCTGCGTCCCATGGTATGACGGCCCGAGGTACCGCGGTGTCCAGTGCCAACGACCCGTTATCCAGTTTAGTCAGCCTGTCATAGGTTACTTGGGCAGTGAAATTTATAGAAATAAGTTAAGAATACTAGCAATTAAAAATATTAGAAATTAAATAAAATAAATGAGTAAGATGACCTAAAATAAATTGGAATGGTTATTTATTAGAAAGAATCGAAATGAACTGGACCGATATTAAAATTTACTTATTACGAGATAATCTGAGACAACCTAGCAAGTATAGAGAAAATGCTAAAAGATTAGCAAAGAAAATTATAACATAAATAAATATTGCAAATGTGACTTATATAATAATATAAGCATAAATTTATTATTTTCAGATCATTTTTCTTTGTACATTATTACTGTACATTGGCAAAATAAACACTTTCAAAGAAGACTAAATTAGGATAAAACATATTAAATTTTAGAAACCGCATGTGAAGTATAAATAAATCTTAATTATTTGAATTATGTTTTATTTCTATCTTTATTTGTATATTATTTCCTTGTTATATTATTGCACCACTAAGCAGCAATGCTTAGCGCGATGGAATTGTTTCCTTCGCGCAGGTACTGAAGCTAGAACCCAATGGATGTTTGACTGGGAATTTTGGGAGTTCTGATCTGCAAAAGTGTCTGAAGTATTCAAGGTTGTCACCTCCTCAGCAATGCATGTAGATAGGGCTCAAATTAAGCATATCATATATTTTGTGTATGTTATTTATTTCTTATATTGACATGTAAATTAGTAAATTGTAATTAATTTGTATATCATGTAAATTAAGGATTTATTTAATTATTACAAATGATGTAAATTAATGCAAATTTGAGAATTTTGCTGTAAGAATGGAGCATGAATAAATTTGTACAAATGAGTATAGGTTTGAATTACATAATGATTTTTCAAATGATGATATGAGTATGGATGAGATTATACTTAGAAAATATTGGTGAATTTTCAAATAGATGAATAGTAAAACACGTCAAACGAAAATAAAATAGGGGAAACTCCGTTAGTTTCTCCATCAAAAAATAATCGATATTAAATATAACGAGAACAAAATTTTTAAAGAAATAAAGTAAGATAATTTAGGGTGCTCCGTCACCGAATGTAGCACGCTTTGTTCGGCTACACTGTAGTTGTAACACCCCAAAGTTCGGTAGTGCGTTCTACTGCTCCGGTGACCAGTGTTATCCGGACAGCTAGGATGCCTAGAACTACACTTTGACATGAGGGAGGAGACATAAAATAATGAAATACAAGAAAAACAAAAGAAAAATAATAGCAAAGAAAGGTAATCAAGTTAAACGAGCCGGGAAACCTAACGATGGGTGACCGCACTGGGAAGTCATAGCGTGGACCGTTGACTAGCCTGATCATGCGGGAACCACGGAAAACATTTTTAGGACTTAAATAGACCCTTATTGAAGAATAAATATCATTAGAAAGATCAAAGAAAAATTAAATAATTAGTACAAAGAAAAGTGAGAAATCGAAAAACGGACAAAACCCGGTGTTACCGAAAAATCGGGAATGCAACCCGAACAGAGGCATTATGGTCATTTGACATCCCGAAGTGTCTTTTGACCTAAATTTCCATTAAAAATAAATAATATTACACTTAGAAAATAAAATTAAAAATTAGTTTAGTGGTACCTAAAGTAAATAGCTAAAATCATGGGTTAATGTGGAATAAATGCACAATTGGCTTATTATATGATTATTTGGAGTTAGTGGACCATTAAAGGATTAATTAAACACATAGTGGGGCAGGTGTACTTCCATTACACCATCAGAAAATTTCATCTTCTCCATTGTACCAAAGTTGCCGTGAATGAAGGTGAGAGAAAACTCCATGGGCGTTTCATGCAAGCTCACTTAACCTCCCCATTTTCAACTCCAATCCCTTAAGTAGCTTCATGAAAAATTGTCTACACATCACAAGGAAGAGTTTGATACCAATTTTAAGAAGTTTAATCAAGGTTTGGCAAGTTTCAACCATAAGGTAAGTTAGTATTTTTGAAGATAGCTTTGTTAAGTTTTGTGTGCATGTTATGGGTGTTGGATTTGTGAAGAAAATTTTTGAGTTTGAAGAGTATTGAGATATCCATTTTTGGGCAGCCATGTAATCATGTATTGATGAAGTATTTGTACATATAATTGATGAGAATTATGTTGGTTGTGATGATTTAATAACCTAGTGAATTACTTCATATTTATATGGTGATTTTTGGCACTTGGATTGGAATTGATGAATTGTAGGACAATTTGGTGTTGAAGAAGATTTTCGGCAGCTTGGGGACACTTGAATAAATGTATGTATTCATGGAAGTGTTGGCAGAATATTGACATAGAAGGATTAATGGATATGTATATGAACTTGTTGTGTAAAGAGTATGTAAAAACTAGTAATGTTATGTGTATGTGTAATTGTGTTTGGACTTTGGGAATTAGAGTTATATTTGGTGTATTGAAGATAATTGTAATCTGCCCAAAGTGATGTTAATGTAAAGTAATATATAGTTTTGGTAATGTACCAAAACAGATTTGGTAGGGAAGTAAACATATTGCAAGGTAAATGTGTGTAATTGATGTGTGTTAAGCAAAGTAACCAAGGGCAGTGTACATTTTAGCCAATAAGTTTAAATGTGTAACCTCAATTGGTATGAGACCAATTGGAGGTGAAACTAGGCACAAAATGTGCCAACTTTCATTGAGAAAACATACCAAAATTCTGCTTGCAAGGTGACCTAAGAAAATGACCAATTCGGATTAGGTACAATTAGGACCTGAAAAATGACCAATTGGGCAGCAGTGAGTGTTTAGGCCATAACTCACTCAAAACAGGTCCAATTGACCTGAAATTTTAACCATGAATATTTAAGACCCATACCTACAAGTCTTATGAAGACACCAAAACCCAGAAATGACCAGAAGCAAGTCAAAAAGCTTGCACAAGTTCGGGTCCAAAAACTGGCCGAACCAAAGTTGACCAAATTGACCTAAAATTGACCTAATTTGATGCCATTTGACCAGCAATAGTGTAATGACCATAACTTGGTCTACTTAACTCGGATTGACCTAAAATTTTGCCCCGCGTGCAATAAGACATAGATCTACAAGTTTTTAGTTTTGACCGAAACCCAAAAACCGAGGGAACTAGATCTTCCAGCTAGGTCAAACTAGTATCCCGAAATCCAGCAATTTGCAATAAAATGCAAGAAAACGCAATATACATAGAATTGAGTTTGGTAACACGTACCAATCCTAAAACATTATCGAATGTGACATATTAAGGACACAAAAACCTAATTTACCTAAAACGCATCGAGGGTCGGTATATTAGGTGATTAAGCAAATAAAGGTATTCAGTGAATTGTTTATCGAACATTATCGTTAGAGGCAAATTAATTTAGCACTGAAACACTTCAAATTGTGTTTCTCAGTTAACAAGGACTCAGCAAAAGGGAAAGAAATACTGAGTCAGGACCAGGAGACAAATATCAGAGGTTTGTGCACAACAACTATTTCTTTTGAATTATTTTCAATTGAAATAAATATTGACTATTTGTATATTATTGTTTTAAATTATGGAAATGTATTTGAATGAATATTTATTGCTTGAAAATCATTGTAAATGATTTGAAACTGTGAGAAATTGTTTGAATGACATTGATGGATACTTATTGATTTAAAAGCATTGGAAATGGTTTGAAACCACAGCTATCATGTATATTGATTGTATTCCTCATTAGCTTGTCTAGTGGGACGAATTGAATTCCCTCTCTGGCTAAAGTGTTGAGGTGTGTGCCTGTTGAGGACGAATTGGATGAGTACTCATATTTTTGCTAGCTAGCCATGTTATTCCTCATTAGTCATTGACTTTTGGGACGAATTGAATACCTCATTAGCCATCGGCTTTTGGGACGAATTGAACTATGGATCATGATTAAGTTGTGTGTGATTTATTGATATGTATTATGAGATTGTGAAATGGATTTAAACTCTCATTGACATATACTGTCTTTTGAATTCAAACATGATCTAACTTATGAAAATTATTGTGATATTGACAAATGGAGTTTAAATTCTTGTTGACAATTACTGTCTTGAATTTAATTATGATTTCAAGTATCCACTATTTACATGACTTATGAATTGTGAATTAAATTGTATTTGGTTAATGTTGTGCACCACTGAGACATTGTCTCAGCGATAGCTTTTTATTGCTGTCGCAGGTAGAGAGACAGACAGGGCAGCAGACTAGGCTGCATATACATCCAAATGAGGGATTACAGTACAATGAGTATACCAATATTTTGCATTTTGTACTGTAATGTATGACACTGTATGTACATTTTGTTTTTGGTTTTGAGCAGTTGTAAATTCAAATTGTACCTTGAAGTTGTAAATTAATTATGAGTTATTTGACTTGTGAAAATTGTAGTATATTTCCTTATCTCAGACTTTGAAAAATTTCTATGGAATTGAGTTGATAAATTGTTGTGTTGAGAAATGTATTGGAGTTGAGATTTGGAAAATTATTGAAGTGCTTTTTACAGGTTTTCTGAAGAACTGTTTTGTCCAAAATACAGATGGCACTCTGCCAAAATTTTTACAGAAATTCCAAATAAACCAAACGAGTTAGTTGTTTCACTTCAGATCACCAAATTTTTTAATACCTGTAAATAATGCTCACCACTGTAAAAGAAGTAAGAAAAGTTTTTAAAATCCCTTGTAGTGTATTTAATGGGTTATCAATAGACGGAGTTGGTAATTCATTAGGTATACTACGGGATCATGTTATGCCTTACAGAGGGGTAGGGTGTGACAGTAGTCGGGTGAGGGGTGTTACATCCCTAATGTTATTACAACTTATTAGCTGTTCTGTTGCACACCGGGAGACACACATGTGACTGATGGTGTAACGGCCTGAGGTACTTGATACCCGAGGTACTTCAACAGTTTGGTATACAACTGCTTCTCCTTTAAAGTCTGCAATACTATCCTTAAGTGCTTGTCGTGTTCCTCTGCATTCTTTGAGTACACCAAAATATCGTCAATGAACACCACAACAAACTGGTCCAAATATGGCCTGAAGATAGTGTTCATCAAGCCCATAAAAGTAGCTGGAGCATTAGTCAACCCGAATGGCATTATTAAGAACTCATAGTGGTCATACCGAGTCCTAAAGGCAGTTTTAGGAATACTTTGCTCCTGCACCCTCAACTGGTAGTAGCCCGATGTCAAGTCAATTTTGGAGAGTACAGTTGCATCCTTCAACTGATCAAACAAATCATCGATCCATGGCAGAGGATATCTATTCTTTATAGTCACCTTATTCAACTGTCTGCAGCCTATGCATAGGCGGAGAGTACCATCCTTCTGCTTCACAAATAATACTAGTGCTCCCCAAGGTAACACGCTAGGGCGGATGAAACCCTTATCTAACAATTCCTGCAATTGCACCTTCAACTCTTTCAACTCAGCAGGTGCCATCCTATAAGGAGTGATGGAGATTGGCTCCATACCAAGCATAGTCTCAATTTTAAACTGCACCTCTCTTTTTGAAAGCAATCTCGGCAATTCTTCCAGAAAGACATCCGAAAAATCCCATACCATAGGAATATCTTTAAGATCTGACTCCCCACCTGGGTGTCTATCACATGAGCTAGATAAGCTTCACATCCCTTTCTAATCAACTTTCTAGCAAGTGCAGCTGAAATGATGTTGGATGGCAATAACTGCCTCTCCCTGTGCATCACTACGTTTACATAATTGGGAAGACCAAAAGTGACTGTCTTCAGTCTATAGTCAATCATGGTGTGATGCCTAGCTAACCAATTCATGCCCAAGATGATATCATAATCTTGGAAGGGCATTTCAATTAACTCTGATAGGAATGTATGTCCTTGGATCACCAAAGGACAATCTTCATAAAATTTGTTCATCCTAACCTCTTGTTTTAAAGGACTAGTCACTAACACATCATAATCCAATTTCACACAAGGAATAGCAATAGAGCATGCAATCTGGCACTAGCATAAGAATGTGTAGAACCAGGGTCAAACAGCACATATACATCTCTATCAAAGATGGACAAATTACTAGCCACAACATCTGATGTCTCAGCTTCCTCCCTCTGGCGCATGGTGTACACCCTAGCTGATGCACCACTTTGCTCTAGATGGTTCGTTATGCCCTGGCTGCTAGAAGTGTTACCTCTACCCCTGCCTCAGCCTCTACTAGCTGTCTGTTGTCCTCTGGAAGCAAAACCTTGAATAGATCCCTCAGTGGTGGTAGGCGGCCCAGACCTGCGAGCACTAGTGCAATCTATAGCAAAATGCCCACTTCCACCACAGTTTTAACAGGATCCTATGGCCTTATAACATACTCCTCCATGATTCCTGCCACAGATTTCACAGGTACGAGCAGGAAAGGAACCCTTAGATGTCTACTGTCTGGATCTAGGTGGCCTCTACCCTGAGAATCTTCCCCTACTAGATTCTCTGTTACTTGGTCCCCCAAAGCTCTTTCACTTACCCGGATTGCTACTTGAACTCTGACCTAAAGTCTTTCTAGTTTTCACTTTTTCTTCTTTTCCCTTTTTAACAGCCCCTTCTAACTCAATCCTCTCTAATTCCAAGGCTTGGGATTTCAATTTTGAGAAGTTCTCATGTCGGAACCCAACCACTTGCATTCGTAAGATAGGCCACAATCTGGCTTCAAAGCGCTTGCATCTGTCTCTACTAGTGGTGACTAAACTCCCAACATAGTGACTCAGGTAAGAGAACTCCCCCTCATACTCTGCCACAGTCCTATCACCCTGCTTCAGACTCAGGAACTCTTGTAGCTTCATATCCACATACGTGTCCGGAACATACTTCTATCTAAACTCCCTTAGAAAATCTTTCCATGTCAGAACTAGAGGGTCTACCATGTAACACCCTCCCTGTAGCAACTCCGTACATTTTACTGTTCCAGTGACCAGTGTCGGTCCGGACAGCCAGAATGTTCGGAAAAATATTTAAACTAAAGTGAGGAACCATAATTAACTCAAATATTAATAAGAAAAATTTAGGAAAAATTTTAGAAATAAAATACAACTAAGTTGAATGAGCCGGTGCCCTAGCGATGGGTAATCCAGTGAGAAGTTGCGGTTCTCGCAACTAGGAGCCCTAGACCCAGGGGAAAATTCATAAAATAATTTTTAGGACTCCAGAGAAGGGTCATTGAGGTTCCTATGGCATTAGAATACCAAGAAAATGCTTAGGAAAAATTTTCAATCTGTACAGACAATTTTGGTCTGTTAAGCCAAACAGAGGGCATTTTGGTCATTTCGCCTTCAGAGGTGATTTTTGGCCGACTTGTCCAGTTGAGTAAATAATTATTATGACATAAAATGTGAATAAATAATGCTAAAAATTAAATTGAAAATGAGTAGAGAAGAGAAGAAAAGAAAATGGAAGAAAATACCAATTATGACATCATATGATGTCATTAAACACTTACCCACCAATCATATTTAATCAACACTTAAATTAACTAATAAAATGTGGATAAGAATACATTAAAAACTCAAAAAACTCAGCAGCCATCACCTTCACAAAAATTCGGCCGTATCCCTCAAACTCAATACCCATTCCACCATTGACAGCTTACCAAAGCTTTATAACCCACCCAAATCTCACTTAAAACCCTAAGTCCACTTCAATAAAATTTGTCTCTACATCTTGAGCAAGTGTTTGGCTGCCAAGAAAGCCAAATAAACTGAAGGAATTTTGAGTGGAAAAATTCTGCTCACAAGGTTAGTGTCCAATCTCCTCCTTTCCTTGCTTAATTCATGTTTAAGGGCATAAGTCAAGTGGAAATTGTCATAAAAACATAATATAATTTATGTGTATTTATCTATACAATTTCTACAGCTTAGGGATGTTAAAGATTTCATGAATTTCCTTGAAACAAAATGGTGTGTGAGCTGCCTTGACATGAGATGAGTGTTTAAACATTTAAGTGCAAGTGAAATGTATATATGGAACTAGAAAAATTGGAGACTTGAACAAAATTAGGTTTTGCTCATATAATGGTATATGAAAATTTTAATGGTCAATTAGTGACCATTTGACTATATGTGAGGAGGAATTGAAGTGATTTAGGATAATGAAATTGAGGTTAGGCAAGCTGCCCTTGGTGACCTATAGGGCTAGGCATGAGTCTAGTAGGTTTGGGTAGCAATAACTTGAATTTTAGAGGTTCAATTGGTGCAAGGCCAATTGGATATGAAACTAGACACATAATGGCACAACTTTGGTGAAGAAACCATGCCCAGAAAACCAAACCAAGTGGACCAAAAGCTTGCCCTAATCCGGGTAACCTGCAGTCTGCCTGGGCAAAATGACCAAATGAATAGTGTTTGGTCATTTGGCCATAAATCAGTGTAGAAAGGTCCAATTGACCTGAAATTTTACCAAAAATAAGCTGAGATATTGACCAACAACTTTCATGAAGAAACCTAATCCAAATTATGACCAGAACATATTCAAAAGATGAGTTGCATTCACTGTTCATTGCACTATAGATATGGTCAATCCATAAATTCTGGATAGAATTTCAATCCGGCCAGTTGTGGTTTTTGGACCATAACTTGAGCTACAAAACTCCAAATGGAGTGATTCAAGAAAGGAAATGCAACTAGACAAAATAAGGAACAACTTTCATGTCGATCAGTTTGCCAAATTCCCACTGAAAAATTGACCAATGGAACAGTAAAAACAAGGCATAAAAAGTGAAAATTCTGCCCAACTAACATTAAGCTTAGAAATGGTATTGGCAACCAATACCAACAAATTTTGAATGCAAAATGTGGTATATTGATGATATTAAAACCAATGTACCTATTGCCTATGCAAAATTCAACATTTTTGTTGACCAATGAATGGAATAGTAACACTAAAAACTTAAATTCCAAAATTGTGAAACTTAAAAGTGTGAAATGCCCTAGTAAACCTAACAAGATTGGTTTGGATAGCTTGGCATGCCAATAGGGTTCAGTTAGCAGTACTGCATATGGCATTATGTCATTCTGTGATTTTATGGCTTTTAGCCATTCTAACATTATGTTGATACTTAGCCTTGTGCCTAATGTTATTACAGCTTATTAGCTGTTCAGTTGTACACCGGGAGATACATATGTGACCGATGGTATGACGGCCCGAGGTACTTGATACCCAGTGCCAGTTTACCCGTTTATCTAGTCCAGTCGTCCAGTATAGGTTACTTGAGCAACCAAAAATGAAAGTAAATAAATTTAATGAAATTATGAATATAACAAGTACAAAATAAATATGATTACCAATAATGATCGAGAAATTGTCTACATAAGATATCAGGACATGCACTGCATATTTAATTTTTATTATTTCTTTTTATTTTATTATTGGCACCACTAAGCATTATTGCTTAGCGCGTTGCTTTTGCCACATGTAGGTTTTGGAGAGACCGACCGAGAGACCAGTAGACCACAGATTGGGTGAGACCTTCTACAGCTCTGCATAGTGTCCGTGTCACCTCACCGACGTCAGTGCATTGGTAGGACACTAGGTTTCATTTTGGTTATTTTGTAATTAACTTTTATTTTCTCATATGTAATTGAAACTTATGTAATGTATTTTGGTATTAATGTAAATAGTGGAAATTGTGTTTATGAATGAAAAAGTGAATATTTATTTATGACTTTTACATGATTATCATATGAGATGAATGATTGAGAAATGGAAATGTTGTTGAAAAAAATATTGAGATTTTGTTGATGAAATGGAGTTTGGGATCGATTGAAAATATTGGAAGTGTTTTTCATAGGTTCCGAAGAACTGTTTTCTGCATTTTTAGCCGGTACTCTGCCAGATTTTCTATAAAATTTGTGGAACCTTAAATAAATTTATGATTTCAATAAATGACTGAAATAAATGACTGAAATGAATTATATTTCACAAATTGTACTCCATAACTATGAAAAAAAAAATAAATTAGGAAGAATAAAAATGATTGAATTAAAATAAGGTGTTCCGGTACACTGTGTGGCATATCTTGCTCGGCTACACTGTAGACAGGTAAGGGGTGTCACATACCAAGCTGCGAGGAATGGTCTTCCACCATTCATAAGCGTCCCCTTGCAATAAAGAAGTGGAGTATTCAAACTTCAAATCATCTGTGCAGTGTAATTTCTTGAATACTCTCTCCATTCTCTCAAGCCATTGTTCTGCTTCCAATGGGCCCACAGTACCTTTGAACTTTATCGCCCCATACTTCATTAACTTTTCATATTGTCTGGCTGGAGGTGGTGGTTGCACTGGAAGCTCTTGCACAGGAGCTAGGACTGGAATATTGACAGCCATTTGCTAAAATAGTGCAAATGACCGCTAAGCGAACTAAGCGTAAAATCGCATAAAGTGGACGGTGCGGTGACCCATCGCATTCTCGAGGAGCCGGGCCTCCCTTGTACCTCACTGCATCGATTGCTCTACTGTGTGATCCCCCTCTTCCATACTGAATCACAAAGAATTCTACTCCCTGGACAACCAATACAAGGAGATTTCTCTCCATTAGTCCATATTTATGATGTAATGCACTACATGTATCAATTAATGACAATTGAGCAGTTGTACTTATCAAAAATTTTCAAACATGCAATTTCAAAACTTGTATAAAAACCAAAGCTCTGATACCACTGAAACATGTAACACCTTATCCCTGGTAAGGCATGACATGTTGTAATACCCTTCCCTATAGCAACTCCGTACATTCTACTATTTCAGTGATCAGTGTCGGTCCGGATAGCTAAAACATCCGAAAAAATATTTAAACTAAAGTGAGGAACCATAATTAACCCAAATATTAATAAGAAAAATTTAGGAAAAATTTTAGAAATAAAATACAACAAAGTTAAATGAGCCGGTGCCCTAGTGATGGGTAACCCCGTGGGAAGTTGTGGTCTTCGCAATTAGAAGCCCTAAACCAGGGAGAAAATTCATAAAATAATTTTTGGAACTCCAGAGAAGAGTCATTGAGGTTTTATGGCATTAGAATACCAAGAAAATGCTTAGAAAAATTTTTTGATCGGTACAGACGATTTTGGCTTAATAAGCCAAACGAAGGGCATTTTGGTCATTTCGTCTTTAGAGATGATTTTTGGCCGACTTGTCTAGTTAAGTAAATAATTATTATGACATAAAATATGAATAAATAATGCTAAAAATTAAATTGAAATTGAATAGAAAATAAAAAAAAGAAAATAGAATCAAATACCTAATTATGACATCATGCATATGCAAGCATGATGCAATAAAATTTATGGGCCAATTGGGATTCAACAAGCACACATTAAAACAATTAAAAGGAGATAAAATTTGAAAAAAATCAGTTGTCTTCCTCCCTTGTTTCAGCCAGCTGAGACCCTTCCCTAAACCTTTTCCACCATTAAAGCTTTCTCAAAGCTTATATCCCATGCAATTCTACCATAAAAACCCTAGCCTTCTTCACAAAAAATTAACCTAGCTCCTTGAGGAAGCTTTAGGCAGTAGAAATTTGAAGAAAAAATTGAAGTTGTAACAAGCCCAAAGAGTATCCAATTCAAGGTTTGTGCAATAAATAATTTATTTTCTTTCTTTGATCTTGTAAGCATGCTAAATCAAGTAGAAATTGTGTGAAATTAAAAGAAAAACTTGAGTAAATGAAATCTCTAAATTTGATAGCCATGAGAAAGTTTAAGGATTGTTGGTTTTTTATGAAATTAAGTGGATTAATTATGTTATTGATGAGTATAGATGATGGATAAAGTGATTTGATATGAGTTTGGTGTGCGTATGCCATGAATTGGAAATTAGAGTTAGGGTTTGAGCATGAAATTGAGACTTTGATCATGCAATGGTGAAAGTAAGTTTTAATGGTCAATTAGTGACCATTTGGGTATGTGTGAATGAGAAATGAAGTGGTTTGTGTACTGGGAATTGAAGTTAGTGTTGGTGCCTTGGCTGACCTACAGGACTGACCATGAGTCCAGCAGGTTTGGGCAGCAATAACTAGAGTTGTAGAGGTTCAATTGGTGCAAGGCCGATTGGAAATGAAACAAGACACATAATGGCTCAACTTTGGTAGAGAAACCTTGCCTAGAAAACCAAACTAAGTTGACCTAAAAATTACCCTAATCCGGGTGACCTGTATTCTGCCTGGGCAAAATGACCAAATGAACAATGTTTATTTATTTGGTCATAACTCAGTGTAGAAAGGTCCAATTGACCTGAAATTTTACTAGAAGAAAACTTAGACATAGACCTACAACTTTCATGAAGAACATAAATCCAAATTCTATCCATAACCTAGTCAAATTTCCAACCAAACTTAGGTTACCAAATCTGGCAGAACCAGTTTTGCCTAGAATTTTGGATTCTGTCCAATCCGGCCAGTTATGGTGTTTAGGCCATAACTTGAGCTACAAAACTCCAAATGGAGTGATACCAAAAAGAAAATGTAATTAGACAAAATAAGAAACAACTTTCATGAAGACAATTTTGCCAAATTCCTACTGTAAAAATGACCAATTGAACAGTAAACACAAGGCTTGAAATCTAAAATTTTAAACAACTAGCACTAAGCTTAGAAATGGTATTGGAAACCAATACCAACAATTTTAGAATGCAAAATGTGGTATGTTAGGAGTATTAGAACCAATGTACCTATTGTCTATGCAAAAGTCAACATTTTAGTTTACTAATGAAATGAATTGTAACACCTAAACTTAAATCTCAAGAATTGTAAAGTTTAAAAGTGTAACATGCCCTAGTACACCTAGCAAGATTGGTTTGGATAAGTTGGCATGCCAATAGGGTTCAGTTAGCAGTACTGCACATGATATTATGCCATTCTGTGATTTCATGGCTTTTAGCCATTCTAACATTGTGTTGAGACTTGGCCTTGTGCCTAATGTTATTACAGCTTATTAGCTATTCTATTGCACACCGGGAGACACACATGTGACCGATAGTGTGACGGCTCGAGGTACTTGATACCCAGTGCCAATTTACCCATTTATCCAGTCCAGTCATCCAGTATAGGTTACTTGGGCAACCAAAAATGAAAGTTGATAAATTTAATGAAATAATGAATATAACAAGTACCAAATAAATAAGACTGCCAATAATTATCAAAATTTTGTTTGCATGAGACATCAATACACTCATTGCGTATTTATTTTTTTATTTCTTCTTTTTATTTTTTTATTGGCACCACTAAGCATTATTGCTTAGCGCATCGCTTTTTGCCACGCGTAAGTTCTGGAGAGACAGACAGAGAGCCCAGCAGACCACAAACTGGGTTTGGTCACAAATCTGCCTAGCGTCAGAGTCACCTCTCATCTACAGTGCATCAGTGGTAGGACCTTTAGGTCCCTTTTGAAATTATGTTTTTGCATTTTGTATTAGGTAGTAGTTTGTGATTTGTAAATTATGAACTCATGTAAATCATAAATTTATGTAATCATATGTTGATGTACATATTTTAAAGAATTTTGTTAATTAATATACTTTGAGAATATCTACATGAAATTTTAGTTGATTTTGAATTTGAATGAAATTGTGGATTAATGTTGAGAACTTGAAATGATTGCTAATGTTGAGACCATGTTGATGGTTATTGGAGTTTGAGAATGATTGGAAATGATTATTGGAAGTGTTTTTTACAGGTTCCGAAGAACTGTTTTCTCCATTTTTAGCCGATACTCTGTCGGATTTTCTATAAAATTTTCGAAACCTCAAATAAATTATAATTTCAATAAATGACTTAAATGAATTATATTTCATAAATTGTACTTCATAACTATGAAAAAAATAAATTAGGAAGAATAAAAAAATGATTGAATTAAAATAGGGTGTTCCGGTGTACTGCGTGGCATATCTTGCTCGGCTACACTGTAGACGGGTAAGGGGTCTCACATTTAGTGGTATCAGAGCACAGTTTAGGCGTTTCTGGGCCTAGATCGAGTCCATACCATGCATTGCATTTGTAAGAGTCGAGGTGACCCTAATGCAGATCTGTTTGTCTATGTTATTTTAAATAGGATATGGATCCTACATCACAGAGGGCAGTTGAGGAGGAAGTGGAGAGTCATGCTCCACCTATAGCAGCTGAGACTGGGGGTAGGGGGGAACCTGCTCTACCAGCTCAAGCAAAGCCTGCTTAGCCTCCACAGGCCATGTTCTAGCAAATGGCCAAATTCTTCAGAAAAATGGCTGGGGTAATGCCACCAGCACCACCACCTCCACAGCAGAAATCACACCTGGAAAGACTGAGAAAATTTATAGCAGTGGACTTCTTTGGCAAGAGAGAAGATGATTCTGTTGCAGCCAAGAACTGGTTGAACAGAACAGGAACGGTTTTAAAACAACTCCACTACACTCTAGAGCAAAATTTAGAAGCTGTTGTATCTCTGTTGCAAGATGATGCCTACCAATGATGGGATACAGTGTCTAGTGAAGTGCAGCTAGAAGTAATAACTTGGGACTTCTTCCTCTCAGAATTTAAGAAAAAGTATGTGGGTAGTGTATACCTGGAAGAGAGAAGAAGAGAATTCATTAACCTGAGGCAAAGATAGCTGACAGTGGCCGAGTATGAAAAGGAATTTGTCATACTGAGCCGCTACAGAAGGGAGATAGTCCCTAATGAAGCCGAAAGGTGTAAGAGATTTGAAAAATGATTAAATGACAACATAAAGATCATGATTACTGCCTTGGGAATCACAGACTTCACCAAGTTAGTGGAAGCTATAATAAAAGTTAAAAAGGTCAGAATAAGTGAGCAGACCAGAAGGGAGAGACAGCAGAAGAGGGGCCCAGGTTAGTTTAGTTCATCTCTTGCACCTGGGAAGAAGTTCAAAGGTCCACCTATATAGAGTTCAGGTCAACCACAAGGTCAGGGTCAGTCTCAAGGGCCCAGGCCACAGTTCACCCCTAGGAAAGGTCAGTCCACACCATCAGTGGGCAGCTCTCCAGGGACGGGGTTTGGGGGACCAGCCCCAGCATCTTCTGCATGTCTGCATTGCTTGAAGTGGCATAAGGGGAAGTGTTAGAGAGTGACTAGTGCCTGCTTAAGGTGTGGGTCGACAGAGCATCAGTTGAGGAACTGTCCACACAGAACTACTACAGCTGCTCCAACACAAGCAGACAGACCTGCTCCTGCACCACAAAGGGGCAGGAAATCTGGTAAATCTGAGGTAGTGGGACCATCACAGAGGCCTGCATCTGAGCCAGAGAAGCTCGAGGCGTACCACCCGCCGAGCCTATGCCATAAGAGCTCAGGAGGAGCAAGATGCCCCGGACGTCATCAGGGGTACGTTCTCCCTCTACAATACATCTATGTATGCATTGATGGATCCAAGGTTTACTCATTCATACATCTGCATCAACTTACCCGTAGAAAGGGGGATACTAGTAGGGGAGAGTGACCAAGACATCCTGGTCACTAATCCATTAGGCCACAGTATAGTGGTGAACAAAGTGTACAAAGGTTGCCCGTTAAGGATTCAGGGGTATGAATTCTTGGCAAACCTGATTGGGTTGCCTTTCCATAAGTTTGATGTGATTTTGGGAATGGACTGGTTGTCACGTCATCAGGCAATGGTTGATTGTAAATTGAAGAGAATTTCTTTGAAAACTTCTGAGGGTAATAAGATCACAGTTGTAGGGGAAAGGACAGATTTCTTGTCCAATGTTATATCAGCCATAGTTGCAAGAAAACTGATGAGAAAAGGCTGTGAAGCCTACCTAGCACATGTAGTGGATACTAGGCAGGCTAAGCCAGATCTGTGTGACATACCCACAATAAAAGACTTCCCAGATGTGTTCCCTGAAGAATTGCCTGGCTTACCACTAGAAACGGAAGTTGAATTTGCTATTGAGATACTGCCGGGTATAGCACCAATCTCTATTGCTCCTTGTAGGATGGTGCCCACATAATTGAAGGAACTAAAAATCCATTTACAAGAGTTACTGGGTAAGGGGTTCACATGCCCCAGTGTGTCACCATGGGGAGCTCCAGTGCTGTCTGTAAAGAAGAAAGATGGGACTTTGAGGTTATGCATCGATTATCCGCAGTTGAATAAAGTAACTGTGAAGAATAAATATTCGTTGCCTAGAATTAATGATCAGTTTGATCAGTTGAAGGGAGCAGGAGTATTTTCCAAAATTTATCTCAGATCAGGGTATCATCAGTTGAGGGTGAAGGATGCAGATGTGCCAAATACTGCATTCAAAACATGATATGGGCATTATGAGTTCCTAGTGATGCCCTTTGGCCTAACAAATGCACCAACAACATTCATGGACCTTATGAACTGGATCTTCCATCCATACCTAGATCAGTTCGTAGTGGTCTTTATTGATGATATTTTGGTGTATTCCAAGACCAGGGAAGAACATGATGAACATTTAAGGATTGTTCTGCAAACCTTGAGAGAAAAGAAGTTGTATGCTAAGTTGTCCAAGTGTGACTTCAGGTTAAATGAGATTGCATTCCTTGGACACATAGTGTCAGCTGATGGGATTAGAGTGGATCCCAAAAAGATAGAAGCAGTGATGGAATGGAAGCCTCCCTGAAATACAACTGAGGTAAGAAGTTTCTTGGGGCTAGCTAGGTATTACAGAAGATTTGTTAAGGGATTTTCCTTAATAGCTACTCCAATGACCAAGTTATTACACAAGAATGTCAGATTTGACTGGAATGACAAGTGTCAGACCAATTTTGAGAAGTTGAAGGCTATGTTGACAGAGGCACCAGTGTTAACACAGCCAGTGTCGGGAAAGGACTTTGTGGTCTACAGTGATGCCTCTCATAATGGGTTAGGGTGTGTACTGATGCAAGAGGGGACGGTGGTCGCTTATGCTTCCAGGTAGCTAAGGCCACATGAACAAAATTACCCTACCCATAATCTAGAACTTGCAGCAATTATCTTCGCACTGAAGATATGGAGGCACTACTTGTATGGTGAAAAGTGCTACATTTACACAGATCACAAAAGCTTGAAATACTTGCCAACCCAAAAGGGGCTCAAGCTTAGATAGAGGTGATGGATTGAGTTCCTGAAGGACTATGATTGTGTGATTGACTATCATCCTGGGAAGGCAAATATAGTTGCTGATGCTTTGAGCAGAAAATCTATCACAGCTTTGAGATCATTGAATGCCCGTCTATCTTTGGCTCGAGATGGAGCTATTTTGGCTGAATTGCAAGTGAGGCCAAACCTGTTACAGCAAATTTTAGATGGGCAGAAGGTAGATGAGAAGCTAAAGGCTATTATGAGCAAAATCCTAAAAGGGAAAGAAACTGACTATGAAGTGAAAACAGATGGGTGTCTGTACTACAAAGGAAGATTATGTGTACCAGATGATGGGGAATTGAAGGCCAGTATTCTAAAGGAGGCACACACCAGTGTTTATGCTATGTACCTAGGAAGTACAAAAATGTATCATGATCTAAAACTTCAGTATTGGTGGCCTAGTATGAAGAAGGACATAGCTGACTATGTGACTAAATGATTAACATGTCAGCAAGTCAAGGCAGAACATCAAGTTTCATCGGGTTTGCTACAGCCTACACGCATACCTGAATGGAAATGGGATCGGGTCACCATGGATTTTGTAAGTGGTCTACCTCTCACCCAGAAGAAACATGACACAGTATGGGTGATAGTAGATAGATTGACGGTCAAGACACTTTCTCGCCGATTAGACCGACTACTCACTAGAGAAGTTAGCAGAATTGTATATCAGTGAGATAGTTAGACTGCATGGAATCCCACTTTCCATCATATATGATCGAGACCCAAGGTTTACATCGAGATTTTGGAAGAAGTTGCATGAATCCTTGGGTACACAACTCCACTTCAGCACAGTTTTCCATCCTTAGACGGATGGGCAATTAGAAAGAGTAATCCAGGTAAACAATTGAAACCAATTGAACTAACACAAATATTGAACTGAAATGATAATAATAACATGAAATATATGGCAGGTCCTTGAGAATATGCTGAGGAGTTGTGTCATTGAGTTTGAGGGAAGTTGGGATAAATACCTCCCACTGGCAGAATTTGCATACAGCAATAGCTACCAAGCTAGTATCCAAATGGTCTCGTATGAAGCACTGTATGGGAGGAAATGTAGAACTCTAGTGTGCTGGACTGAATTAGGTGAAGATAAACTGGTAGGGCCAGACCTAGTGAAACAGACTGAGGAGAAGGTAAAGCTAATCAAAGCCAATCTGAAGGTTGCCTCAGACAGACAAAAATCTTATGCCGACTTAAAGAGAAAAGAAATAGAATATATGGTTGGCGACAAAGTGTTTCTCAAGGTGTCACCATGGAAGAAGGTACTGAGGTTTGGAAGAAAAGATAAGTTAAGCCCTAGGTTCATTGGCCCATATAAAGTCATTGAACGTGTGGGTCCAGTGGCCTATAGGTTAGCTTTACCACCAGAGCTGGACAAGATCCACAATGTGTTCCACATATCAATGCTAAGAAGATGCTGCTCAGATCTTTCACATGTCATCTCCATGGAAGAAATTGAAGTACAACCGGATTTGACATATGAAGAAGAACCCATACGAATCCTGGCTTGGGAAATGAAAGAGTTAAGGAATAAGCAGATTCCACTGGTGAAAGTGCTTTGGAGGCACCACAACACTGAGGATGCAACTTGGGAAAGTGAAGAGATGATGAGGCAATAGTTCCCTCAACTGTTTGCATCAGGTAAATTTCGAGGACAAAATTTAAATTAGAGGGGAAGAGTTGTAATACCCTCCCTGTAGCAACTCCGTACATTCTACTGTTCTGGTGACCAGTGTCGGTCCGGATAGCTAGAACGTCCAGAAAAATATTTAAACTAAAGTGAGGAACCATAATTAACTCAAATATTAATAAGAAAAATTTAGAAAAAATTTTAGAAATAAAATACAACCAAGTTAAATGAGCCGGTGCCCTAGCGATGGGTAACCCCGTGGGAAGCTGCGGTCTTCATAGCTAGAAGCCCTAAACCAAGGAGAAAATTCATAAAATAATTTTTGGGACTCCAGAGCAGAGTCATTGAGGTTTTTATGGCATTAGAATACCAAGAAAATGCTTAGAAAAATTTTTCGATCGATACAGATAATTTTGGCTCAATAAGGCAAACGGAGGGCATTTTGGTCATTTCGTCTTCAGAGATGATTTTTGGCCGATTTGTCTAGTTAAGTAAATAATTATTATTGTCACACCCTACCCCTCTGTAAGGCATGACATGATCCCATGTATACCTAATGAATTGCCAACTTCGTCTACTGATAACCCATTAAATACACTATAAGGGATTTTAAAACTTTTCTTACCTCTTTTTACAGTGGTGAGCACTATTTACAGGTGTTAGAAAAACATTTTTTGAACTGAAGTGAAACAGCTAACACATTTGAAGAAATAATAATTTCTATAAAAATTTTGGCAGAGTGCCATTTGTATTTTGAATAAAGCAGTTCTTCAAAAACCTGTAAAAAGCACTTCAAATATATTTTTCAATCTCAAACTTCAACATTTAATCAACACAATATGTTTCTCAACTCAAAACCACAATAATTTTTCAATATTTTCAAAGGCTGAGATAAAAAAAAATATAGTACAAATTTTACAAGCCCAAAATAATTTACTATTTATTTTACTACTTCAATTTACAATTTTAATTTACAACTGCTCAAAACTAAGAGCACTATATACATACAGTGATCATACATTATAATACAAAATGTAAAATATGGTATACTCAATATACTCGATGATCTCTCACTGAAGCACTAGGAGCCTAGTCTGCTGCCCTATCAATCTGTCTACCTGCGACAGCAATGAAAAGCTATCGCTGAGTAAAATTTACTCAGTGGTGCACAATAACAATTTGAAATGCTATATATAAATCTTTTATTGATAATTCACAAATTAAATGATTCACAATTCTATTTCACAATTTACAAAGTTCATATAACACAAATTTGATCAAATAACTGAGTAACACAGTTTTGCTAATCAATAACACAGTTTGATCAAATAACTGAATAACACAATTTTGCAAATCAATAACACAATTTTGGGCCATGACATAATATTTTCCACACATGCCGTGTTGTACACCACGACAAGACACTCTCACCCTAATAATCGAAATCAATGAGGGAGGAAGCTAGCTATATAATGAGTACTCATCCACACTCACCTCAGACTGACAAGTCAAAGAGCGAGAAATATAGTGTACTTATCAGAGCACATGTAGGCGTTACATATCGCCATCCCTGCAAGCTCCTGGGTTTACGCGTGAGAGTTCCCAAGAATCGTAGGCGTTACGTATCGCCGTCCCTACTTTGCTCCGATACCACTAAACACAATTTATCTCAAAATTTCCATTTACAAAGTAGGCAACACAATAATTTCCAAATAATATTTCCAAAACCAAAACAATAAAAAAATTATTCATAACTCATTTCTCCAAATAAATTTGCTAGTAAAAGCAGTGAATATAAGAGTATTGTGCACAGACACAATTTAAAACTATAATATTCAATTAAATTTTTAAGTAGAAAATGAGAAGTCAAAATTATTGTGCACAAACACAATTTAAAACAATAACATACAAATAATCATAATTTATTTCAATTGAAAAAAATTCAAAAGAAATAACTATTGTGCACAAACACAATTTAAAACAATAACATACAAATAATCATAATTTATTTTAATTGAAAAATTCAAAAGAAATAACTATTGTGCACAAACACAATTTAAAACAATAACATACAAATAATTATAATTTATTTCAATTGAAAAATTCAAAAGAAATTACTATTATGCACAAACACAATTTAAAACAATAACATACAAATAATCGTAATTTATTTCAATTGAAAAATTCAAAAGAAATAACTAAAAATTCAAAAGAAATAACTATTGTCCACAAACACAATTTAAAACAATAACATATAAATAATCATAATTTATTTCAATTAAAAAATTCAAAAAAAATAACTATTGTGCACAAACATAATATAAAACAATAACATACAAATAATCATAATTTATTTCAATTGAAAAATTCAAAAGAAATAACTATTGTGCACAAACACAATTTAAAACAATAACATACAAATAATCATAATTTATTTCAATTGAAAAATTAAAAAAAAATAATTATTGTGCACAAACCTCTGATAACTGTCTTTTGGCTCTGACTTAGTGTTTCCTTCCCTTTCCCTAAGTCTTTGCTAACTGAAACACACAATTTGAAGTGTTTCAGTACTCATTTAAACTGTCTCTAAGAATAAGGTTCAATAATTAATTTATCGAATTCTATTATTTCCTTAGTCAACCTAAGATGTCGAACCTCGATGCAGTCTAGGTGAATTAGGTTTCAATGTTACCAATATGTCACATTTTATAGCCTTTTAGTGTTGGTATATGTTACCCAATTCATTTCCATATATGGTGCACTTTAGTGCAATTTGTCGGATTCCGGTATACTAATTTGACCTAACCGGATGACCTAGTTTCCTCAGTTTTCGGGTTTCGGTCAAAACTAAAAACTTGTAGATCTATGTCTTATTGCACGCGGGGAAAAATTTCAGGTCATTCTGAGTTATGTAGACCAAGTTATGGTCATTTTACTATTGCTGGTCAGAATATACCAAAATTGGTCACTTTAGGTCATTTTAGGTCACTTTTGGTTCGGCCAGTTTTTGGACCCGAACTTGTGCAAGCTATTTGACTTGCTTATGGTCATTTTTGGGCTTTGGTGTCTTCATAAAACTTGTAGATATATGTCTCAACTATTCATGGTAAACATTTCAGGTTAATTGGACTTGTTTTGAGTGAGTTATGGCCAAAACACTAACTGCTGCCCAAATGGTCAATTTTCAGGCCTTAAATGCACTAATCCGGATTTGGTCATTTTTCAAGTTACCTTACAAGCAGAATTTTGGTAAGCTTCCTTCATGAAAGTTGGCACATTTTGTGCCTAGTTTCACCTCCAATTGGTTTCATACCAATTGGAGCTACACACTTAGAGTTCTAGGCCAAAATGTACACTGCCCTATTGCACATTGTCCATCACTCATCAAGGATACATTTAACACCTACCAAATTACACATTCATGCCATTTCTGTTTTGTACCATAACCTAAACACATTTCACAACATATTTTTGGTCACTTTGGCAGCTTCTAACCACACTCAATATGCACCTTATAGTACAGAATTTTTCAAGTTCAAATTACAAACAATTTAATCACCTAACCTAGCTCATTTACATGTCCAACCTCACACCATCATACATATACACATGCTGCCATAGTAAGTACCACAATTCAACATTAATATTCCATAAGCCAAACCATGAAATAACATTTTTATGGTTCACCATTCAAACTGCCGATTCATACATCACTCTCCATTAATTTCCAAGCTTCCAAATTCAAGTACACATTTACATATACTTAGTATACATCACCCAAATTAATTCCTACAGACATAAACACTTAATTAACCCTTTAATCTACCATTTACAAGCAAGAATAAACTGCCCTTAAGGAGTTTCCATGGCTACCAAAAATACACATTTCCCTTTAAACATCAAACGTCAAAAATCTCTCCACAATTCAAGTACCCTTAACATCCTCACAAACTTTAATGAAGCAATAATCAAAAACACAAACTTACCACTTTGGAAACTCTTCAAAACCTCTCCAAAACTGGGTCTTCTTGTTGCCTATCTACTTTCCAAGGTGTATGGATAACTTTTAATGAAGGAAAGTGCTAAGAAAAAAGCTTGGATCACACTTGCATGGAGCTTTAAACCATGCGGCAATAGAGTTTCTTGGGAGCAAATTTCGGCTGGTTCTAAGGTTGAAGAAGATAATGAGTATTCTGCCCAAGATGATGAGTTAGTGGTCCACTTTCATGGGTGAGTGGAGCACTAAGTTAAAATTAAATATTAGTTTAATCTAAGGTTTCATTTTCCCACTTTAAGCTTCCCATTTTTTGCTATTTACAACAGGTACTACTAATTTAATTTTTCATGACATTTTCCAAGTGTAATATCATATATTTTTAATGGACATTTAGGTCAAAAGATAACTTGGGGTGTCAAATGATCACAATGCCCCTGTTTGGGTTGCATTCCCGATTTTTCGGTAACACCGAGTTTTGTCCGTTTTTCGATTTCTCACTTTTCTTTGTACTAATTAATTAATTTTTCTTTGATATTTCTAATGGTATTTATACTTCAATAGACATTTATTTAAGTCCTAAAAATATTTTCCAGAGTTCCCCGCGGTCCAGGGCTAGTCAACGGTCCACGCCACGACTTCCCAGTGCGGTCACCCATCGCTAGGGTTCTCGGCTCGTTTAACTTGGTTACATTTCATTGCTATTATTTTTCCTTTGTTTTTCTTGTATTTCATTATTTTATGTCTCCTCATCAATATCTAAATGTAGTTCTAGGCATCCTAGCTGTCAGGATAACACTGGTCACCGGAACATTAGAATGCACTACCAAACTTAGGGTGTTACAATTATGACATAAAATATGAATAAATATTGCTAAAAATTAAATTGATTTTTATGTTACTATTACTTAGACCGTTAAATCTAAGTAAATAATTACTGTTTATGTTACTGTTCACCCTGCAATTTCAGTTCTGGCAGATTTAACGATCCAACTTCGTTCAGCAATCTGATCAAGTTAAGTCCATAATTTGGTCTAATGTTCTTCACACGAAATGTTCTACTATGTCTTAGGTTTCCATCGGTTCAAGAATCGCCTAAATTGAAGTTTTCTAGAGAGAGTGATGGCCATGCAAAGTTTACTATTTATATGGTCAATCTGCAGATTTTTAGATTTTCTGCAGATTTGGTAATTCAACTTTGCTTAGCAATTTGATTGGGTTAAGTCCATAATTTGGCCTTAAGTTCTTCATATGAAATGTTCTACTATGTTTTAAGTTTCTATTGGTTAAAGAATCACCTAAGTCGGAGTTTTCTAGAGAGAGTTATGGCCATGCAAAGTTTACTGTTCACGTGCCTAATTCTGCAAGTTCTAGAATTTTGTCTCCAAGTTCAAGCCAAGTTTTAGGCAATTTCTGGGCAGTTTCTAGGTTGGGTCTTTTCATGAAAATTCAAGCCCTATGTCTTAAGTTTCATTTCCAATTGGTTTCACACCAATTGGAGTTGTGTAGCTTAATTTATGGGCTGTCAAACACACTGAACTTAGTGTGCAAATTCTGCCCTAGGTTTAAATTTTCATTTCTTCAATTATTCCTACTAACCAACCTCAATTCACATTTAATTCACCCAAAATGACTATAATTTAGCATTGACACATCAATGGCACTTCCTAGCACAAATCCCATAATTTTCAAACACCAAAGTTTGTAATTTTCCCTAATCCTATAATTTCATTACTTCCATTCATTAAACAATGTCAATTCAAACTAAATAAACCTCAAATGATCATAATTTAATACTACACACACCAATTTCACTCTCTAGCACCCAAGCTCCAATTTTCCCATGAACTCTAATCTCCCATAATTAAATTTATACACATTTCATGCAATTTCTTTACCCCAATCATGTATACTACTTCAACTAAGCTTAATCTCTTCATCAATTTCATTCAAAGACATAAAACACTAACTTTTCTCCAATTTGGCCAAAACCCTAGTTTAGATTCCATACATGTTTTCTTTCATTTTCTTATAAAATTTCATCATAATCTAACTTAATTTAAGGTTTGTATAACTAAATGAGTATTAAAGAACTTACCTCTTCATGACTTCCTTCCAACTCCCCAAATCTTCAATTTTCTTCTAATCTCTTGTTTCCCCTTGCTTTTAATCTCTCAATCAAAGATCTCTTTGATGTTTACTATAAGTTCGATGGAAAACTCATGAAAGATAAGTAAGGGATTGAGCTTGGAGGATGGGTGTCTATGGAGGAGGAAGAAAGAAGAAGAAAGAAATAATGATAGAGGGACAGGGGAGGTGGGGTGGTATGAATGGGAGAGGAAGGGAGAGTTTTGTCTTCTTTTATACCTATTTTATTTCTTTTAATTAACAATTGAATTTAATTATCAAAAGCCCATAAGTCATAATTTTAAATTGTCTTAATGAAAATGAAAATTTAAGTTTTCACTTCTTAAATTTCCCTTTACACATTTTTACTTGAATTTTTCCTCAAAAATTTATTCATAATTCAATTTATTATTTTCATTTACTTAAATTGACATTTTTGTTAAAAGTCAACTCTTGAGGTGAATTTACCAAAATGCCCCTCATCGAGTCATAACCCTTCTTTTTATAATACCCGATGAGTCCTTAGATTTTTTTTATTCACTTGAATTTTTATTGTGTCTATCTCAATTAATTTTTCACTTATTTTTGGTCCTCAAGGTGTCTTTGAATAGTACTAGTCACAGACAAAAAAAATGATACTATTCATAACTTGGAGGTTCGGGGTGTTACAAGGAACATTTTTATTTTAGAGTATAACCTAAATTTTTCTCCGCATGTTGTAGTGTTGTTTAGTTAGTAGTTTTTATTGTGTTCCTTTATTTATATAATTGTTTAAATCTTATAACTCCACTATGACACTAATAAATGTTGTATTAACAGATTTTAATTGTGACACCCCTTACATGTCTATAATATAGCCGAGTAAAATAGGTCACATAGTGTGCCGGAGCATCAAATCATATTTCCATTACAAGTTACCCTTTTTAAACTCATTTATCTACAATTTTGATTAATCTGAATTTTTTTTTTCCGCAAATTTTAAAGAAAATCCAGCAGAGCGTCGGCTATAAATTGAAAAAATAGTTCTTATGAACCTGTTTAAAAGACACTTCCAATAAAATTTTCAAATCCAGAACTCTATTATACACACATCTCAACTTAATCTCAAAATCTCAACACTATTTTCAGAATTTTTTTTTTTCACATCATCACTTGAAGCACATTTATGAATATTTCTCAACATTTCATTTTTTCAACATAATATACAGAAAATTTCGATAATGTGAAATTTCATATATTTACATTATCAAATAATTTCAAGAGTTTATAGTTACAATCCAAAACTAAAACAAAATGCAAAATACAAAATGCCACCGAAAGTCCTAATGTCCTACCAAGTGCACTGCAGATGAGAGGTGACTCTGGACTCAGTATGTAGCTCTGAAAGTTCAACCGGTCTGATGTCTGTTGGGCACCCCAGCTATGTCTCCAGTACCTGCGCATGGCAAAAGCGACGCGCTAAGCAATTCTGCTTAGTGGTAACAATATAAAATAAAATAACTAAAATAAAGTAAATATGTAGAATGTATGTTTACATCTTTGGTAAACTTAATTTCTGATATTTATTGCAGTATTATTCGATTAAAATTTGGTAAGATTTATTATCATTATCCGAGTAACCCATACTAGTCGACTGGACTGGATAAACGGGTAAATTGGCACTGGGTACTAAGTACCTTGGACCATTACACCATCGGTCACATTGTGTTTCCCGGTGTGCAACAGAACAGCTAATAAGCTGTAATAATTATCAGGGATAAAACCCAAGTATAACAACTCAATCAACATAGCCAAAGGCTATTATGTCACAGAATGGCACGTGAGGCCATAAAACACAGAATGGCATGAAGCCATATGCAGTACTGCTAATAGAACTCTATTGGCATACCAGCCTATCCAAACCAATCTTGCTAGGTGTATTAGGGGATGTTACACTCTTAAATTATACAATTCCTGAAATTCAAGTTTAGGTGTTACTATTCAATATATTAGTCAACAAAAATGTTAACTTTTACATGGAAAATAGGTATATTGGTTTTAATACTCCCAACATACCACATTTTGCATTCTAAAATTGTTGGTATTGGTTGCCAATACCATTTCTAAGCTTAATGTTAATTGTTCAAAATTTTCAGATTTCAAGCTTTGTGTTTACTATTCCATTAGTCATTTTTGCAGTGCGAATTTGGCAAATTGGTCAACATGAAAGTTCTTCCTTATTTTGTCTAGTTACATTTATTTTTTTAAATCACTCCATTTGGAGTTTTGTAACTCAAGTTATGGCCCAAAAACCACAATTGGCTGGATTACAAATATTTCAGATTTTTTGGATTGACCAAATCTATAGTATTTTGAGTAGTGATAGCAGGTCACTTTTTGAATATGTTATGGTCATAATTTGGGTTAGGTTTCTTCATAAAAGTTGTAGGTCTATATCTCAACTTGTTGCTAGTAAAATTTCAGGTGAATTGGGCCTTTCTACACTAAGTTATGGCTAAATAACTAAACACTGTTCATTTAGTCATTTTGCCCAGGCAGAATGCAGGTCACCCGGATTAGGGCAATCTTTAGGTCAACTTGTTTTGGTTTTGTGGGCACAATTTCTCCACCAAAGTTGTGCCATTATGTGTCTAGTTTCATGTCCAATTGGCCTTGCACTAATTGAACCTCTACAACTCTAGTTATTACTGCCCAAACCTACTAGACTCATGCCCAGTCATGCAGGTCACCAAGGGTAGCCACACTAAGCTCAATTCTCACTACACAAACCACTTCATTTCTTGTTTACACATAGCCAAATGGTCACTAATTGACCATTACAACTTACTTTAACCATTACATGATCAAAGTCTCCATTTCATACCCAAACTTTAACCCTAACATCTCAAATCATGCATTTAACTTGCATTTCACCATTTCACTTAAGGGACTAATGTTAAGGCAGCCATATTACCATTTCTAGTTCCATGAAATCCTCAAAATCTTACCACATCCAAGGCTGCCAAAAATGTGGGATGGGCATACACGTGTTATTTGTTAAATTTCTTTGTAATTTTGCACTCAATTATACTCCTTCAACATGAATTTAAAGAGAAAAACAAGTTTAAGTCACTAACCTTTAATGGAGCTAATCTCAAACTTGTAAAAACTCTTCTTTAACACTTCTTTTTGCTCCCAAAAGATTCACCAAGATGAAAGAGCAAGCTTTTGTGTTAACACGTAGGGTTTTTGTTGGAAGAAAACTAGGGAAAGCAAGCTTTTGGTGAGCTTGGCTATGGAGGAGTGAGGGAGAGCTTTGGGACGTTTTTTGAAGAAGGGAGAGGCTGCTGGTTTGTTCCAGATTTCTGCCCTCTTTTTTCTATTTTTAATGTATTATAATTGTCTTGCTTTAATTTGATTGGCCATAGCATTTTTAATTACCTCATGCTTACATAAGCATGAAGTAATAAATCCCATAATTTTCATTTTCTTTTCTTTCATTGCCTACTCATTTTAAAATAATTTTTCATCAATATTTTATGTCATATAATTCACTTACATAAATGGACAAGTTGGTCAAAAATCATCTCTGAAGACGAAATGACCAAAATGCCCTCCGTTTGGCTTAACGAGCCAAAATTATCGGTATTGATAGAAAAATTTTTCGAAGCATTTTCTTGGCATTTTAATGCCATAGGAACCTCAATGACCCTTCTCTGGAGTCCCAAAAATTATTTTATAAATTTTTCCCCAGGTCTAGGGTTGTTAACGGCCTTCACCGTCACTTCCCCTTCGAGTTACTCATCACTGGGGTTTTGGCTCGTTTAACTTTAGTGTATTTCATTCCTATAAATTTTCCTTGATTTTTATGAGCATTATTTTGTTTCTTTATAACTCCCTACTTTAGTCTAATTATAATTTCAAACATTCTAGCTGCCTGGACCGACATTGGTCATCGAAACAGTAGACTGTACGGACTAGCTAAAGTGAGGATGTTACAACTCTTCCCCTCTAATAAAAATTTCATCCTCAAAATTTACTTGATACAAACAGTTGAGGAAATTTTTGCCTCATCGTCTCTTCACTTTCCCAAGTTGCCTCTTCAGTGTTGTGGTGCCTTCAAAGCACTTTTACCAATGGAATTTGTTTATTTCTCAATTCCTTCACTTCCTGAGCTAGGATCCGTATAGGCTCTTCTGTATATGTCAAGTCCGGTTGGATTTCAATCTCTTCCATGGAGATGACATGTGAAGGGTCTGAGCGATATCTTCTCAGCATAAAAACATGGAATAGATTATGGATTTTATCCACTTCTGGTGGTAAAGCTAGCCGATAAGCCACTGGTCCCACACGTTCAATGACTTCATATGGGCCAATGAACCTAGGGCTTAACTTACCCTTTCTTCCAAACCGTAGTACTTTCTTCCACGGTGAGACTTTGAGGAACACTTTGTCGCCAACTGCACACTCTATCTTTTTTCTCTTCAAATCGGCATAAGATTTTTGTCTATCTGAGGCAACCTTCAAATTAGCTTTGATTATCTTCCCTTTCTCCTCAGTCTGTTTCACCAGGTCTCGTCCTACCAGCTTATCTTCGCCCAATTCAGTCCAACATACGGGAGTTCTACACTTCCTCCCATACAGTGCTTTATACGGGGCCATTTGAATGCTAACTTGATAGCTATTGTTATATGCAAATTCTGCCAGTGGGAGGTATCTATCCCAACTCCCCTCAAACTCAATGACACAACTCCTCAGCATATCCTCCAGGATCTATCACATAATTCACATTGTTATTATCATTTCATCAATTTGTAAATTGTGAAAATTCAATTAGGTTCTAGGTTTACCTGGATTACTCGTTCTGACTGTCCATCCGTCTGAGGATGAAAAGTCGTGCTAAAACAGAGTTGTGTGCCCAAGGCTTCTTACAACTTTTTCCAAAATCTCGATGTAAACCTTGGGTCTCGGTCAGATATGATGGAAAGTGGGATTCTATGCAGTCTAACTATCTCACTGATATACAATTCTGCTAGCTTCTCCAGTGAGTAGTCAGTCCTAACTGGCAGAAAATGTGCTAACTTCGTTAATCTATCCACTATCACCCATACTGCATCATGCTTCTTCTGGGTGAGAGGTAAACCACTAACAAAATCCATAGTGATCCGGTCCCATTTCCATTCAGGTATGCTTATAGGCTGTAGCAATCCTGATGGAACTTGATGTTCTGCTTTAACTTGCTGACATGCCAAATACTTAGTCACATAGTCAGCTATATCCCTCTTAATACTAGGCCACCAATAATGAGGCTTCAAATCATTATACATTTTTGTGCTTTGTGGGTGCATAACATAAACACTAGTGTGTGCTTCTTTCAGAATACTAGTCTTCAGTTCCCTATCATCTGGTACACACACTCTTCCTCTGTAGTACAGACACCCATCTGCTTTCACCTCATAATCAGTTTCTTTTTCGTCTAGAATTTTACCCACAATGGCCATTAATTTTTCATCTACCTTCTGCCCATCTTGTATCTACTGTAACAAGTTTAGCCTTACTTGTAACTCAGCCAAAATAGCTCCATCTTGAGCTAAGGACAGACGGGCATTTAGTGATCTTAAAGCTGTGATGGACTTCCTACTCAAAGCATCAATAACTACATTTGCCTTCCCAGGATGATAATCTATCACACAATCATAGTCCTTTAGGAACTCAATCCATCGCCTATGTCTAAGATTGAGCTCCTTCTGGGTTGGCAAATATTTTAGACTCTTGTGGTCTGTCTAGATGTAGCATTTTTCACCATATAAATAATGCCTCCATATCTTCAGTGCGAAGATAATTGCTGCTAACTCCAGGTAATGAGTAGGGTAGTTCTATTCATGTGGCCTTAACTGCCTGGAAGCATAGGCGACCACTTTCCCCTCTTACATCAATACACACCCTAACCCATTATGCGAGGCATCACTGTAGACCACAAAGTCTTTTCCCGACACTGGCTGTGTTAACACTGGTGCTTCTGTCAACATAGCCTTCAGCCTTTCAAAACTAGCTTGGCACTTGTAGTTCCAGCCAAATTTCACATTCTTATGCAACAACTTGGTCATTGGAGCAGCTATAAGAGAGATCCCCTTCACAATTCTTCTGTAATATCTAGCTAGCCCCAAGAAACTTCTTACCTCAGTTGTATTTCTGGGAGGCTTCCATTCCATCACTGCTTCTATCTTTTTGCGATCCACTCTAATCCCCTCTGCTGATACTATGTGTCCAAGGAAAGAGATTTCACTCATCCAAATGTCACACTTGGACAGCTTAGCATAAAGCTTCTTTTCTCGCAGGGTTTGCAGAACAATCCTCAAATGTTCATCATGTTCTTCCCTGGTCTTGGAATACACCAGAATATCATCAGCAAAGACCACTACAAACTAATCTAAATATGGATGAAAGATACGGTTCATAAGGTCCATAAATGTTGCTGGTGCATTTGTTAACCCAAACGGCATCACTAGAAATTCATAATGCCCATACCGGGTTCTAATTGTAGTTTTTGACACATCTGCATTCTTTACCCTCAACTGATGATACCCTGATCTGAGATCAATTTTTGAAAATACACCGGCTCCCTTCAACTGATCAAATAGATCATCAATTCTGGGCAACGGATATTTATTCTTCACAGTTACTTTGTTCAACTGTCGGTAATCAATACACAATCTCAAGGTTCCATCCTTCTTCTTCACAAACAGCACCAGAGCTCCCCATGGTGACACACTAAGGCGTATAAACCCCTTATCGAGTAACTCCTGCAACTGAATTTTCAACTCCCTCAATTCAGTGGTGCCATCTTATAAGGGGCAATAGAAATTGGTACTGTACCCGGCATTACCTCAATAACAAACTCGACTTCCCTTTCTGGTGGTAAACCAAGCAATTCTTCAAGAAACACATCTAGGAAGTCTCTCACTATGGGTATATCACACAGATTCGGCTTAGCCTGCCTAGTATCAACCACATGTGCAAGGTAAGCTTCACAGTCTTTTCTCATCAATCTTCTAGCAACTGTGGCTGAGATAATATTAGACAGGAAATCTGTCCTTTCACCTACAACTGAAATTTCATTACCCTCAAGAGTTTTCAGAGAAATCCTCTTCATTTTGCAATCAATTATTACCTAATGACGTAACAACCAGTCCATTCCCAAAATCACGTCAAACTCGTGGAAGGGCAATTCAATTAGGTCTGTCGAGAATTCATACCCCTGAATCCTCAACGGGAAACCTTTATATACTTTATTCACTACCACACTGTGGCCTAGTGGATTTGTGACCAAAATGTCTTGATCACTCTCCTCTACTGAAACTCCCCTCTCTAAGGGCAGTTTGATGCAAATGTATGAATGAGTGGATCCTGGATCCACCAATGCATGCACAGAAGTGTTGTAGAGAGAGAATGCACCCCTGATGACGTATGGGGCATCTTGCTCCTCCTGAGCTCTGATGGCATAGGCCCTGGCAGGTACTCTAGTCTCTGGCCTCTCAGCTGACTCGGATGCAGGCCTCAATGATGGACCAGCTGCCTCGGATTTATCAGGCTTCCTACCCTTTGTGGTACAGGAGCAGGTCTGTCTGCTTGTGTTGGAGCAGCTATAGTAGTCCTCTTCAGACAATTTTTGATCTGATGTTCTATAGATCCACACCGTAAACATGCACCAGTCACTCGCCAACAGTCCCCCTTGTGCCACTTCTGGCAGTATGGACAGGCAGAAGATGCTGGGGCTGGTCCCTTAAACACCGTCCCTGGAGAGCCGCCCACTGATGGTGTGGACTGGCCTCTCCTAGGTGTGAACTGTGGTATGGGCCCTTGGGATTGACCCTGACCTTGTGGTTGTCCTGAACTCTGAGTAGGAGGACTTTTACTCTTCTTACTGGGAGTAGAAAATGAACTGTACTGACCTGGACCCCTCTTCTGCTGTCTTTCCCTTCTAGTTTGCTCATTTATTCAGACTCTTTCTACTTTCGATGTAGCATCTACTAATTTGGCAAAATCTGTGATCTCCAATGCTGTTATCATGACTTTGATATTGTCATTAAGCCCTTCTTCGAACCTTCTGCACCTCTCTGCCTCTATAGGGACTATCTCCCTCCCATACCGGCTCAATCTGACAAATTCTCGCTCATACTCTACCACTGATAGTTGCCTCTGTCTCAAACTGATAAATTCTCTTCTTCTCTCTTCTAAATACACCTTACTGACATACTTCTTCCTGAACTTTGTTAGGAAGTAATCCTAGGTGATTTGAGTCGGTTGCACCTCACTGGTTACTGTGTCCTACCACTTGTATGCATCATCCTGAAGTAGGGACACAGCACCCTTCAGGTTCTACTCGGGGGTGCAATGAAGCAGTTTCAACACTCTAATTGTTCTATCTATCCAGTTTTCTGCTGTCATGGGATCATCCTCCTTCTTTCCGAAGAAATCCATAACCCCATGTTTTTGCAGTTTCTCCAAATGGGACTTCTGTGGTGCTGGTGGAGTTTCTGGCTGTGGCTGTGGTTGTGGTAGTGGTATTGCCCCCATCATTTACCGGTAGAATTCGATCATTTGCTAGAATAGTGCAAACTGAGGTTGGGCAGGTGCCTCAGCTGCTAGTGGAGCAGATTCTCCTCTGTCTCCAGATTCAGCCCTTGGTGGAGCACGACTCTCCACCTCTTTACCAACTGCTCTTTGGGAAGCAAGCTCCATTTCCTAATCAAAATAAGAAAACAAACAGATCTGCATCAGGGTCACCTCAACACTTACAAATGCAATGCAATGGTATGCACTCTATCTAGGCCCAGAAACGCCTAAACCGATGCTTTGATACCACTAAATGTGACACCCCTTACCTGTTTACAATGTAGCCCAGTAAAATATGCCACACAGTGTGTCGGAGCACCAAATCATATTTCCATTACAAGTTACCCTTTTTAAACTCATTTATCTATAATTTTGATTAATCTGAATTTTTTTTCCGCAAATTTTAAAGAAAATTCGGCAGAGTGCCGGCTATAAATTGGAAAAATAGTTCTTCTGAACCTGTTTAAAAGACACTTCCAATAAAATTTTCAAATCCAGAACTCCATTATACACACATCTCAACTCAATCTCAAAATCTCAACACTATTTTTAGAATTTTTTTTTTTTGTTCACATCATCACTTGAAGCACATTCATGAATATTTCTCAACATTTCATTTTTTCAACATAATATACAGAAAATTTTGATAACGTGAAATTTCATATATTTATATTATCAAATAATTTCAAAAGTTTATAGTTACAATCCAAAACTAATACAAAATGCAAAATACAAAATGCCACCCAAAGTCCTAATATCCTACCAAGTGCACTGCAGATGAGAGGTGACTCTGGACTCAGTATGCAGCTCTGAAAGTTCACCCGGTCTGATGTCTACTGGGCTCCCCAGCTATGTCTCCAGTACCTGCGCTTGGCAAAAGCGATGCTCTAAGCAATTCTGCTTAGTGGTGACAATATAAAATAAAATAACTAAAATAAAGTAAATATGCAAAATTTATGTTTACATCTTTGGTAGACTTAATTTCTTATATTTATTATAGTATTATTCGATTAAAATTTGGTAAGATTTATTATCATTGCTCAAGTAACCCATACTAGTTGAATAGACTGGATAAACGGGTAAACTGGCACTCGGTACTAAGTACCTCGAACCATCACACCATCGGTCACATTGTTTTTCCCGGTGTACAACAAAATAGCTAATAAGCTGTAATAATTATCAGGGATAAAACCCGAGTATAACAACTCAATCAACATAGCCAAAGGCTATTATGTCACAGAATGGCACGTGAGGCCATAAAACACAGAATGGCATGAAGCTATATGCAGTAATGCTAACAGAACCCTATTCGCATGCCAGCCTATCCAAACCAATCTTGTTAGGTGTACTAGGGCATGTTACACTCTTAAATTATACAATTCTTGAAATTCAAGTTTAGGTGTTACTATTCAATTCATTAGTCAACAAAAATGTTGACTTTTACATGGAAAATAGGCATATTGGTTTTAATACTCCCAACATACCACATTTTGCATTCTAAAATTGTTGGTATTGGTTGCCAATACCATTTCTAAGCTTAATGTTAATTGTTCAAAATTTTTCAGATTTCAAGCTTTGTGTTTACTGTTCCATTAGTCATTTTTGCAGTGGGAATTTGGCAAAGTGGTCAACATGAAAGTTCTTCCTTATTTTGTCTAGTTATATTTCGTTTTTTGAATCACTCCATTTGGAGTTTTGTAGCTCAAGTTATGGCCTAAAAACCACAACTGGCCGGATTACAAATTTTCTAGATTTTCTGGACTGACCAAATCTGTAGTATTTTGAGTAGTGATTGCAGGTCACTTTTTGAATATGTTATGGTCATAACTTGGGTTAGGTTTCTTCATGAAAGTTGTAGGGCAATATCTCAGCTTATTGCTGGTAAAATTTTAGGTCAATTGGACCTTTCTACATTGAGTTATGGCCAAATGACTAAACACTGTTTATTTAGTCATTTTGCCCAAGAAGAATGCAGGTCACCCGGATTAGGGCAATCTTTAGGTCAACTTGTTTTGGTTTTATGGGCATGGTTTCTTCACCAAAGTTGTGCCATTATGTGTCTAGTTTCATTTTCAATTGGCCTTGCACCAATTGAAGCTCTACAACTCCAGTTATTGCTACCCAAACCTACTGGACTCATGCCTAGTCCTGTAGGTCACCAAGGGCAGCCACACTAACCTCAATTCTCACTACACAAACCACTTCATTTCTTATTTACACATAACCAAATGATCACTAATTGACCATTACAACTTACGTTCACCATTACATAATCAAAGTCTCCATTTCATACCCAAACCCTAACCCTAACATCTCAAATCATGCATTTAACTTGCATTTCACCATTTCACTTAAGGGACTAATGTTAAGGTAGCCATACTACCATTTCTAGTTCCATGAAATCCTCAAAACCTTACCCCATATAAGGCTACCAAAAATGTGAGATGGGCATACATATGTTATTTGTTAAATTTCTTTGTAATTTTGCACTCAATCATACTCCTTCAACATGAATTTAAAGAGAAAAACACGTCTAAGTCACTAACCTTTAATGGAGCTAATCTCAAACTCGTAAAAACTCTTCTTTAACACTTTTTTTTGCTCCCAAAAGATTCACCAAGATGAAAGAGCAAGTTTTTGTGTTAACACCTAGGGTTTTTTTTGGAAGAAAACTAGGGAAAGCAAGCTTTTGGTGAGCTTGGCTATGGAGGAGTGAGGGAGAGCTTTGGGACATTTTTTTAAGAAGGGAGAGGCTACTGGTTTGTTCCAGATTTCTGCCCTCTTTTTTCTATTTTTAATGTATTATAATTGTCTTGCTTTAATTTGATTGGCCATATCATTTTTAATTACCTCATGCTTACATAAGCATGAAGTAATAAATCCCATAATTTTCATTTTCTTTTCTTTCATTGCCTATTCATTTTTAAATAATTTTCATCAATATATGTTCATATTTTATGTCATATAATTCACTTACATAAATGGACAAGTTGGTGAAAAATCATCTCTGAAGACGAAATGACCAAAATGCCCTCCGTTTGGCTTAACGAGCCAAAATTGTCTGTACCGATAGAAAAATTTTTCGAAGCATTTTCTTGGTATTCTAATGCCATAGGAACCTCAATTACCCTTCTCTGGAGTCCCAAAAATTATTTTATAAATTTTCCCTTGGGTCTAGGGTTGTTAACAGCCTTCACCGTCACTTCCCCTTCGGGTTACTCATCATTGGGGTTTCGGCACGTTTAACTTTAGTGTATTTCATTTCTATAAATTTTCCTTGATTTTTATGAGCATTATTTAGTTTCTTTATAACTCCCCACTTTAGTCTAATTACAATTTCAAATATTCTAGCTGCCCCGACCGACATTGGTCACCGAAACAGTAGACTGTATGGACAAGCTAAAGTGAGGATGTTACATTGATAATGGATTAAATATATTGGAGATTGTTGTAATATGCGTGGGTTGAGTTGTGCTTCCCATAATATAATTAAATTATTATTATTATTATTATTATTATTATTATTATTATTATTATTATTATTATTATTATTATTATTATTATTATTATTATTATTATTATTATTATTACTTACTTACTTACTTGTGTTTCGGCCTTGAGTTTGGGCATTTTTATGGCTTTACTAAAGGTTTCAAGGACCTAATATTAGTCAAGTTCTAGCGTCAGTCTGGCTCATGGAATTAGGTCGTGACTATGGTCTCATAATTAACCATGTGACACTTACTTTTGAGTTTTAATTTTTTTTTTTAAACAAAATTGGTTGAATTGACTTGTTTTATTTTTATATTTTATGATATAAATTTAATGGATGTATATGTTACATAAAGTATGGCCAACTTGTATTTAATTATATAGTACATGCAAATGGCAAAAAAGAAATAGGAATCAAGATCATTCATAGTAGGATGCTCAGTTATCTCATTCAAGGCTCCACCTCACAAATGATGACTCTCAAGAAGAAGCTAAACAATTATATCCTCTTCATTCATTATGTTTTCCACCAATGCAATCTGAGCCTTTAACTAAAGTTAGTAATTGAGGTAATATTTATTAAATGATTGTCTTTTTTTAATTAATATATGGGAAATACTAACTATCTATGTATTCTTTTTTTTTATCTTATGTATAGTTTCTGCTGTTTGAAATAAAAAGAGTCGAGGAAAGGGTAGAATAAAACTAAGACATAATACTCCTTTACAAATTTATGATAAAAGGAAAAAAAAATTTGTTATTGTTCATTTATTTATTAATGTAGCTTGCCGAGTGAATTGTATCATAGTTTTTATTCTTGCAAGTTCTGTAACATCCTCATTTTAGCTAGTCCATACAATCTACTATTCCGGTGACCAGTGTCGGTCCGGACAGCTAGAACGTTCAGAAAAAATCCTAAAGTGAGGAACCAAAAATTAACTCAAATATTAATAAGAAAAATTCAGGAAAAAATATAAAATAATTATTGGGACTCCAGAGAAGAGTTATTGAGGTTCTTATGGCATTAGAATGCCAAGAAAATACTTAGAAAATTTTTTCAATCAATATAGACAATTTTGGCCCGTTAAGCCAAACAGAGGGCATTTTGGTCATTTCGTCTTCAGAGATAATTTTTGGCCAACTTGTCCAGTTAAATAAATAATTTATATAACATAAAATATGACTAAATTTTGTTAAAAATTTAATTGAAATTAATTAGACAAGAAATGGAGAAGAAATGAAAGAAAATAGCACTATGACATCATAATGATGTCATTAAAGTTCTCTCACCCAATCTAACATTGACACATGGCATAAACTTGTTTAAAAGAGACCAAATGGGCTGGAAAACAAAAGAAAATCAGAATTCTTCTTCCTCATTTCTTCCTTGCCGTAAACCTATCCACCATTGCCAACCGTAGCAAGCTTTTTCAAAGCTTGATTTCCTTAGCTCTCACCCCACTAAACCCTATACTCCCAACACAAAAAAGTGTCCTTGCCCCTTGGTGATTCTTTTGGGAGCAAAAAAAGAAGAAAACAAGAGTTTTAGCAAGTGGGAAAATCTCACACCATAGAGGTTAGTGACTTAAACTTGAATTTCACTTTAAATTCATGTTTAATAATTATGAATGAGTGTAAATGACAAGGAAATTGATGGAATACCATTTGTATGTAAACCCTAAATTTTGGCAGCCATGGTTAGAGCCTGATTGTGTTGAGCTTAATGAAGTTAAAAGACCATCATGGCAGCCCAAAATATGTACCCACTAAGTGGATTGATGAAATGCAAGTTAAATGCATGATTTGAGATGTTAGGGTTAGGGTTTGGGTATAAAATGGAGACTTTGATCATATAATGGTTAAAGTGAGTTTTAATGGTCAATTAGTGACCATTTGGATATGTGTAAATAAGAAATGAAGTGGTTTGTGTAGTGGGAATTGAGATTAGGGTGGCTGCCCTTGGTGACCTATAGAATTGGACATGAGTCCAGGAGGTTTGGGCAGCCATAACTTGAATTGTAGAGGTTTAATTGGTGCAAGGCCAATTGGACATGAAACTAGACACATAATGGCAAAACTTTGGTGAAGACACCATGCCCATAAAACCAAACCAAGTGGACCAAAAGCTTGCCTTAATCCGAGTGACCTGTAGTCTGTTTCTGCAGAATGACCAAATGAATAGTAATTATTCATTTGGCCATAACTCAATGTAGAAAGGTCCAATTGACCTGAAATTTTACCAGCAACAAGCTGAGATATAGACCAACAACTTTCATGAAGGAACCTAGCCCAAATTATGACCAGAACCTATCCAACAAGTGAGTTGCAGTCATTGTTCATTGCACTGTAGATATGGTCAATCCAGAAAAATTTCAATCCGGCCAGTTGTGGTTTTTGGACCATAACATGAGCTACAAAACTCCAAATGGAGTGATTCAAAAAAGGAAATTCAACTAGACAAAATAAGGAACAACTTTCATCTGATCATTTTGCCAAATCCCACTACAAATATGACCAATGCAACAGTAAAGATGAAGCATGAAAACTGAAAATTCTGCTCAATTAGCATTAAGCTTAGTAATGGTATGGGCAACCAATACCAACAAATTTTGAATGTAAAATATGGTATGTTGGGAGTATTAAAACCAATGTACCTATTGTTTATGCAAAAGTCAACATTTTCATTGACTAATGAAGTGAATAGTAATACCAAAACTTGAAATTCAAAAATTGTAAAACTTAAAAATGTAATATGCCCTAGTATACCTAACATGATTGGTTTGGATAGCTTGGCATGCTAATAGGGTTCTGTTAGCATTACTGCATATGGCTTCATGCCATTCTATGTTTCATGGCTTCCATGCCATTCTGTGACATAATAGCCTTTGGCTATGTTATTCAAGTTGATATACTTGGGTTTTAACCCTGATAATTATTACAGCTTATTAGCTGTTCTGTTGAACACCTGGAGACACAATGTGACTGATGGTGTGATGGTCCGAGGTACTTAGTACCCAGTGCTAGTTTACCTATTTATCTAGTCCAGTCAATTAGTATGGGTTACTCGAGCAATGATAATAAACTTTACAGAGTTTTAAATGGATAATACTGCAATTAATAGCAGAAATTAAGTCTGCCCAAAAATGTAAACATACATTCTGTATATTTATTTTTATTTCATTTTATTTTATTTTATATTGTCACCATTAAGCAGAATTGCTTAGCGCGTCACTTTTGCCTTGAGCAGGTACTAGAGACCTAGCTGGGGAGCCCAGCAGACATCAGACAGGGTGAGCATTCAGAGCTGTATCTGGAGTCCAGAGTCACCTCACATCTACACTGCATAGGTAGGACATTAGGATTTTGGGTAGCATTTTATATTTTGCATTTTGTATTAGCTTTGGGTTGTAACTATAAACTCTTGCAATTATTTAATGATGTAAATATATGAAATTTCATATTATTGGAATTTTTTGTATATTATGTTGAGAAATATTTATGAATGTGCTTCCAGCAATGAAGTGAAAAGAAATATTTCTGAAAATAATGTTGTGATTTGAGATTGAGATTTTGAGATTGACTTGAATGTGTATAATGGAGTTTGGATTTGGAAATTATATTAGAAGAGTTTTTAAACAGGTTCAGAAGAACTGTTTTTCCAATTTACAGCCGGCACTCTGCCAGATTTTCTATAAAATTTGTGAAAAAATTTAGATTTATCAAAAAAAATTGTAAATAAATAAATTAAAAGGGATAAATTGTAATTAGAAATATAAATTGGTGCTCCGACACACTGAGTGGCATAACTTGCTTGGCTACACTGTAGACGGGTAAGGGGTGTCACATTTAGTGGTATCAGAGCATCGGTTTAGGCATTTCTAGGCCTAGATAGAGTACATACCGTTGCATTGCATTTGTAAGTATTGAGGTGACACTGATACAAATTTGTTTGTTTTCTTATTTTGAATAGGATATGGATCCTGCTTCGCAAAGAGCAGTTGAGGAAGAGGTGAAGAGTCGTGCTCCACCAAGGGCTGAATCTGGGGGCAGGGTAAAATCTGCTCCACCAGCAGCTGAGGCACCTGCCCAACCTCAGTTTGCACTATTTCAACAAATAACCGAGTTTTACCGGCAAATGATGGGGGCAATTCCACCACCATAACCACAGCCACAACCACCACCAGCACCACAGAAATCTCATTTGGAGAAATTGAGGAAGCATGGGGTTGTGGACTTCTTTGGGAAGAGGGAGGATGATCCCATGGCCGCAGAAAATTGGTTGGATAGAACCATCAGAGTACTGAAATAGCTAAATTGCACCACCGAGCAAAACCTGGTGGGTGCTGTGTCTCTACTTCAGGATGATGCATATCAGTGGTGGGACATAGTAACCAGTGAGGTGCAACCTGAACGGATCACCTGGGAATTCTTCCTCACAGAGTTCAAGAAGAAATATATTAGCAAAGTGTATTTAGAAGAGCAAAGAAGGAAATTTATCAGTTTGAGACAGAGACAGTTGTCAGTGGCTGAGTATGAGCATGAGTTTGTCAGACTGAGCAGATATGGGAGGGAGATAGTCCCTACAGAGGCAAAGAGGCGCAGACGGTTTGAAGAAGGGCTCAATGACAACATCAAAGTCATGATCACAGCATTGGAGATTACGAATTTTGTCACACCCTACTCCCCTGTAAGATGTAACATGATCCCATAGTACACCTAATGAATTACCGTACTTCGCCTACCGATAATTCATTAAATATACTACAAGGGATTTTAAAACAATTTTCATGAAATTTAAATCATCGATTAAAATCTCGTGTTATAAATTTTTTTTTCAAAATTTCGGCAAAGTGCCGGTTGTATTTTGAGAAAACAGTTCTTCAAAATCTGCAAAGAACACACTTCCAATATGTTTTCTCAAATACAACTTCAATAACTTCATTTGAACCCATAATTCAAATCTCAATAATCAAATCAATCTCCTCATAAAAGAAACATTTCATTGGTTACAAGACTCAAAATTAATATTACAAAACTATTCAGATAATTGAAATTCCAAATTTACATTTACAATAATTTACATTTAATTACATACCAAAATATTTTACAAGAGTTTTTATACAACTGCTCAAATAATTTATATACATATTATTACATGCATACATCAAAACCTATGTACATGGGTATACCTATGATATACCTGGAGCTCATCTGAATGTGTCTTCAAAGAAAATTACTCACTGCTCTATGCTCTTTTTACCTGCGACAGCATACAAAGCTATCGCTGAGTGGTGAACTCAGTGGTGCACAACTATAATTTAAAACATAGTACAATATAAATTGACAAAATTTACAGTAAATAATTTGGAAATCTGAATACTCATCAAATTCCAAAACTCATAATATTCATTGGCAATAATGTAAATCATTTGTATAAATGACTTTGATCACGAAATTCAATTTATCAAATCATGACTAACCATTTAAGGTAGTTCCAACAAAATCAATTATACATAAATCATCACTGAAATCACAATTCTTTACTGTTCAAAAACATTATGTGTCTCAAAAACCATGTTGTATCTCAAAAACAATGCTGTATCTCAAAAATCATGCTGTATTTCAAAAATCATGCTGTATCTCAAAAATCATGCTGTATCTCAAAAATCATTCTTTATCTCAAAAATCATTCTTTATCTCACTAACTATGCAAGACTAATCCGAAAGGGCCATATTCGATGTGATTCTAACTCCCTATGGTCGAGGAGGTCGAATCAGATTCTAACTCCCTATGGTCGGGGAGGTCGAATCATCATGCACAGTACACATCACAATAATGAATCTTCCACAAGGGCCATAACGATAAAAAAAAAAACTTAGATCTAACCTCAAATCAGAGGAAAATCTAAGCCTGTGCATGTACCATGGTAATCAAAACACAACTAACTCCATTGTCTTCTCAACAAATGAGAGACGGGTAATAACCTAGTCAAACATCTATAGTGAGATATAAAACAATATCACAATCTTTTTAGTGAGCATAAATCACAATATAATTTGATTCAAAGTCAATTCCAATATCCAACAATTTTTATGCTCATCACAATTCAAATCATAAATTTGCATTTTTCCATGAAAATTACCATCACAATTCAAAACATGTTCTATCACAATTTTCCAGAACATAATTTATTCAATCCATAACAATGCTTAATACTTATGGAAATACCATTTCACAAAGCTAAAGTCATACATACTATAACAATTTCAATAATCATTGAATTAAATCCAATGCTTGTTAAACATAATACATAAGAAAAGTATGTCATTTAATCATATGAAATATTCAAACAAAATTAGTTAAAAACTAGTTGTGCACAAACCTCTGATAACTGTCTTTTGGCTCTGACTCAGTGTTTCCTTCCCCTTCCCTGAGTCGCTAACTGAGAAACACAATTTGAAGTGTTTCAGTACTTATTTAAACTGTCTCTAAGAATAAGGTTCAATAATTAATTTGTCGAATTCTATTATTTCCTTAGTTAACCTAATATGTCGACCCTTGATGCGTTCTAGGTAAATTCAGTTTTAATGTCACTAATATGTCACATTTAATAGTCTTTTAGGGTTGGTACATGTTACGAAATTCATTTCCATGTATCTTGCATTTTCTTGCAATTTGCTGGATTCCGGGATACTAGTTTGACCTAGCCGGACAACCTAGTTCCGTCGATTTTCGGGTTTCGGTCAAAACTACAAACTTGTAGATCTATGTCTTATGGAACGCGGGGCAAAATTTCAGGTCATTCTGAGTTATGTAGACCAAGTTATGGTCATTTTACTATTGCTGGTCAAATTGCATCAAAATTGGTCACTTTAGGTCACTTTAGGTCATTTTAGGTTCGGGCAGTTTTTGGACCCGAATTTGTGCAAGCTGTTTGACTTGCTTATGGTCATTTCTGGGCTTTGGTGTCTTCATAAGACTTGTAGATATGGGTCTTAACTATTCATGGTTAAAATTTCAGGTCAATTGGACCTGTTTTGAGTGAGTTATGGCCTAAACACTAACTACTGCCCAAATAGTCAATTTTCAGGCCTTATTTGCACTTAATCCGGATTTGGTCATTTTTCAAGCTACCTTGCAAGCAGAATTTTGCCAAGCTTTCTTCATGAAAGTTGGCACATTTTGTGCCTAGTTTCACCTCCAATTGGTCTCATACCAATTGGAGCCACACACTAAAAGTTATAGGTCTAAAACTCAAACTGCCTTATTGAAATTCTTGCATACACATTAAGCATCACTTTTAACACTCACCAAACTTAACATTTAAACCAATTCTGGTTGTACCACAACCTAAACATAATTTACAACATATTATAGGTCATTTTGGCAGCTTACAATTACATTCAATCTGCACCAACAAGTGCAGAATTTGTCCAACTCAATTTACAATAATTCAATCACCAATTCATGCTCATTTACATGTCCAACTTCACACCATCATTCATGCACTCAAACTACCATAACAACCAACACATTTTAACATCATTATTCCATAAACCAAGCATGAATTCCAGCATTCCTCAAGAGTTAGCAAACTGCCACAATGGTACACTTACATTCCATTACTTTCCAAGCTTTAAATCTCATTTTACATTTACATACACTAAGTATACATTACCCAAACAATTTCCTACACAATATACATTTAATCAATCATTTAATTCATCATTTACAAGCACAATTAAACTGCCTTCAAGGTGCTTCCCTGGCTGCTAAAAGTACACATTCCCATTCAACATCAAAACTCAAAAATTTCTCCATAATTCAAGTACCCATAACCTCCTCACAAACTTTAATGAAGCACTAATCAAAAATACATACTTACCACTTTGGAAACTCTTCAAAACTTCACCAAAACTTGATCTTCTTGCTGCTTATCTACTGCCCATGGTGTGAGGATTAACTTTAATGAAGGGAAGTGGAGAGAAAGAAGCTTGGATCACCCTTGCATGGAGCTCCAAAACCATGCGGCAATGGAGTTCTTCCCTTCTTCATTTTTGGCTGAATTTTGAGAAATGAGGAAGATGAAAATCTGCTGGTCCATGATGAAGATTAAATGGTCCACTTTAATGAGTTAGTGGAGCACTATTGCAAGTTTAATGTTAATTTATTCAAAAGTTTCAATTTCCCACATTTAACTCCCCATTTTTGCTATTTACATTAGGTACCCCTAAATTAATTTTTCATTATATTTTCCCAGTGTAATATTATTTATTTTTATTGGACATTTAGGTCAAAAGACAACTCGGGATGTCAAATGACCACAATGCCCCTGTTCGGGTTGCATTCCCGATTTTTTGGTAACACCGGGTTTTGTCCATTTTTCAATTTCCCACTTTTCTTTGTACTAATTATTTAATTTTTTATTTAATATTTCTAATGATATTTATACTTCAATAGGGGTCTATTTAACTCCTAAAAATATTTTCCAGGGTTCCCCACGGTCCAGGGCTAATCAACGGTCCACTCCATGACTTCCCCGTGCGGTCACCCATCGCTTGGGTTCTCAGCTCGTTTAACTTGGTTATATTTCTTTGCTATTATTTTTCCTTTGTTTTTCTTGTATTTTCTTTTCTTGTATTTCATTATTTAATGTCTCCTCACTCATATCGAAGTGTAGTTCTAGGCATCTTAGTTGTCCGGACAACACTGGTCACCGGAACAGTAGTACGCACTACCGAATATAGGGGTGTTACAAATTTTACTAAGCTAGTAGATGTTGCATCAAAAGTGGAAAGGTTCAGAATCAATGAACAAAACAGAAGGGAAAGACAGCAGAAGAGGGGTCCGGCTCAGTCCAGTACATTTTCTACTCCCAGCAAAAAGAGTAAGGGCCCTCCTGCTTAGAGTTCAGGACCACCATAGGGTCAGGGTCAGTCTCAGGGGCCCAGATCACAGTTCACACCTAGGAGAGGCCAGTCCACACCATCAATGGGCAGCTCTCTAGGGACGGTGTTTAGGGGACCAGCACCTGCATCTTCTGCTTGTCAGTACTGTCAGAAGTGGCATAAGGGGGAATGTTGGTGAGTGACCGATGCATGCTTATGGTGTGGATCGACAGAACATCAGATTAAGAATTGTCCGAAGAGGACTACTACTGTTGCTCCAACACAAACTGACAGACCTGCTCCTACACCACAAAGGGGTAGAAAGCCCGGTAAACCTGAGGCAGCTGGTCCATCACTGAGGCCTGCATCCGAGTCAGCTGAGAGGCTAGACACTAGAATACCTGCCAGGGCCTATGCCATCAGAGCTCAGGAGGAGCAAAATGCCCCGGATGTCATTAGGGGTACGTTTTCCCTCTACAACACTTCTGTACATGCATTGGTGGATCCAGGATCCACTCATTCCTACTTTTGCATCAAACTACCCATAAAGAGGGGAGTTCCAGTAGAGGAGAGTGATCAAGACATTCTGGTCACAAATCCATTAGGCCACAGTGTGGTAGTGAATAAGGTATATAAAGGTTGCCCGTTGAGGATTCAGGGGTATGAATTATCGGCAGACCTAATTGAATTTCCCTTCCATGAATTTGACGTGATTTTGGGTATGGACTGGTTGTCACGTCATCAGGCAATAGTTGATTGCAAATTGAAGAGGATTTCTCTGAAAACTTCTGAGGGTAATGAGATTACTGTTATGGGTGAAAGGACAGATTTCCTGTCCAATGTTATATCAACCACGGTTGCAAGAAGATTGATGAGAAAAGGCTGTGAAGCTTACCTAGCACACGTGGTTGATACAAGGCAAGCTAAGCCAAACCTGAGTGATATACCCATAGTGAGAGACTTCCCAGATGTGTTTCCTGAAGAGTTTCCTGGTTTACCACCAGAAAGGGAAGTCGAGTTCGCTATTGAGGTAATGCCGGGTACAGCACCCATTTCTATTGCTCCTTATAGGATGGCACCCACTGAATTGAGGGAGTTGAAAACTCAGTTGCAAGAGTTGCTTGATAAGGGGTTCATACGCCCCAGTGTGTCACCATGGGGAGCTCCGGTGCTATTTGTGAAGAAGAAGGATGGAACCTTGAGATTGTGTATTGATTACCGGCAGTTGAACAAAGTAACTGTGAAGAACAAATATCCATTACCCAGAATCGATGATCTGTTTGATAAGTTGAAAGGAGCCGGTGTATTTTCAAAAATTGATCTCAGATCAGGGTATCATCAGTTGAGGGTAAAGGATGCAGATGTGTCAAAAACTGCATGCAGAACTCGGTATGGGCACTATAAATTTTTAGTGATGCCGTTTGGTTTGACAAATGCACCAGCAGCATTTATGGACCTTATGAACCGTATCTTCCATCCATACTTAGATCGGTTTGTAGTGGTCTTCATTGATGATATTCTGGTGTATTCCAAGACCAGGGAAGATCATGATGAACATTTGAGAATTGTTCTGCAAACCCTGCGAGAAAAGAAGCTGTATGCTAAGTTGTCCAAGTGTGATTTCTGGATAAGTGAGATCTCTTTTCTTGGACACATAGTATCAGCTGATGGGGATTTGAGTGGATCCCAAAAAGATAGAAGCAGTGATGGAATGGAAGCCTCCCAGAAATACAACTGAGGTCAAAAGTTTCTTAGGGCTTGTTGGGTATTACAGAAGATTTGTGAAGGGTTTCTCTCTTATAGCTGCTCCAATGACCAAGTTATTGCACAAGAAAGTGAAATTTCGCTGGAACGACAAGTGCCAAGCCAGTTTTGAGAGGCTGAAGGCTATGTTGATAGAAGCACCAGTGTTAACACAGCCAGTGTCAGGAAAAGACTTTGTGGTCTACATTGATGCCTCACATAATGGGCTAGGGTGTGTTTTGATGCAAGAGGGGAAAGTGGTCGCCTATACTTCCAGGCAGTTAAGGCCACATGAACAGAACTACCCTACTCATAACCTGGAATTAGCAGCAATTATCTTTGCACTGAAGATATGGAGGCATTATTTATATGGTGAAAAATGCTACATCTATACATACCACAAGAGTCTAAAATATTTGCGAACCCAAAAGGAGCTCAATCTTAGACAGAGGTGATGGATTGAGTTCCTAAAGGACTATGATTGTGTGATAGATTATCATCCTAGGAAGGAAAATGTAGTTGCTGATGCTTTGAGCAGGAAGTCCATCACAACTTTAAGATCATTAAATGCCTGTCTATCCTTAGCTCAAGATGGAGCTATTTTGGCTGAGTTGCAAGTGAGGCCAACCCTACTACAGCAGATACAAGATGGGCAGAGGGCAGATGAAAAATTAATGGCCATTGTGGGTAAAATTCCAGAGGGAAAGGAAACTGAATATGAGGTGAAAGCAGATGGATGTCTGTATTACAGAGGAAGAGTGTGTGTACCTGATGATGGAGAACTGAAGACTAGTATTTTGAAAGAAGCACATACTAGTGTTTATGCTATGCACCCGGGAAGCATAAAAATGTATAATGATTTGAAGCCTCATTATTGGTGGCCTGGTATAAAGAGGGATATAGCTAACTATGTGACTAAATGTTTGACATGTCAGCAAGTTAAAGCAGAACATCAAGTTCCATCAAGATTGCTACAGCCTATAAGCATACCTGAATGGAAATGGGACCGAGTCACTATGGATTTTGTTAGTGTTCTACCTCTCAACCAAAGGAAGCATGATGCAGTGTGGGTGATAGTGGATAGATTGACAAAGTCAACACATTTTCTGCCAGTTAGGACTAACTACTTATTGGAGAAGCTAGCAGAATTGTATATCAGTGAGATAGTTAGACTGCATGGAATCCCACTTTCCATCATATCTGGCCGAGACCTAAGGTTTACATCGAGATTCTGGAAAAGGTTGCAAGAAGCCTTGGGCACACAACTCCGCTTTAGCACGGCTTTTCATCCCTAGACGGATGGACAGTCAGAACGAGTAATCCAGGTAAACCCAAGAACTAATTGAATTTTCGCAATTAATAAATTGAAATGATAGTAACAATGTGAATTATGTGATAGATCCTGGAGGATATGCTAAGGAGTTGTGTCATTGAGTTTGAGGGGAGTTGGGATAGATACCTCCCACTGGCAGAATTCGCATATAACAATAGCTACCAAGCTAGCATTCAAATGGCTCCGTATGAAGCACTGTATGGGAGGAAATGTAGAACCCCAGTGTGTTGGACTGAATTGGGCAAAGATAAGCTGGTAGGACCAGACCTGGTGAAACAGACTGAGGAGAAAGTGAAGATAATCAAAGCTAACCTGAAGGTTGCCTCAGATAGACAGAAATCATATGCCAACTTGAAGAGAAAAGAGATAGAGTATGCAGTTGGCGATAAAGTGTTTCTCAAAGTCTCACCGTGGAAGAAAGTACTGAGGTTTGGGAGAAAGGGTAAGTTAAGCCCTAGGTTCATTGGCCCATATGAAGTCATTGAACGTGTGGGACCAGTGGCCTATCGGCTAGCTTTACCACTAGAACTGGATAAAATTTACAATGTATTCCATGTTTCTATGCTGAGGAGATATCGCTCAGACCCTTCACATGTCATTTCCATGGAAGAGATTGAAATCCAACCGAACTTGACACATACAGAGGAACCTATTCAGATCCTAGCTTGGGAAGTGAAGGAACTAAGAAATAAACAAATTCCACTGGTGAAAGTGCTTTGGAGGCACCACAACACTGAAGAGGCAACTTGGGAAAGTGAAAAGATAATGAGGCAACAGTTCCCTCAACTGTTTGCATCAGGTAAATTTCGAGGACGAAATTTTTATTAGAGGGGAAGAGTTGTAACATCCTCATTTTAGCTAGTCCGTACAGTTTACTGTTCCGGTGACCAGTGTCGGTCCGGACAGCTAGAACGTTCGGAAAAATATTTAAACTAAAGTGAGGAACCAAAAATTAACTCAAATATTAATAAGAAAAATTTAGGAAAAATTATAAAATAATTATTGGGACCCAGAGAAGGGTTATTGAGGTTCTTATGGCATTAGAATGCCAAGAAAATACTTAGAAAAATTTTTCAATCGGTACAGACAATTTTGGCCCGTTAAGCCAAACGGAGGGCATTTTGGTTATTTTGTCTTCAGAGATGATTTTTGGCCAATTTGTCCAGTTAAATAAATAATTTATATAACATAAAATATGACTAAATGTTGTTAAAAATTTAATTGAAATTAATTAGACAAGAAATGAAGAAGAAATGAAAGAAAATAGCATTATGACATCATAATGATGTCATTAAAGTTCTCCCACCCAATCTAACATTGACACATGGCATAAACTTGTTTAAAAGAGACTAAATGGGCTGGAAAACAAAAGAAAATCAGAATTCAACTTCCTCATTTCTTCCTTGCCATAAACCTATCCACCATTGCCAACCATAGCAAGCTTTTTCAAAGCTTGATTTCCTTAGCTCTCACCCCACTAAACCCTATACTCCCAACACAAAAAAGTGTCCTTACCCCTTGGTGATTCTTTTGGGAGCAAAAAAAAGAAGAAAACAAGAGTTTTAGCAAGTGGGAAAAATCTCACTCCATAGAGGTTAGTGACTTAAACTTGAATTTCACTTTAAATTCATGTTTAATAATTATGAATGAGTGTAAATGACAAGGAAATTGATGGAATACCATTTGTATGTAAACCCTAAATTTTGGTAGCCATGGTTAGGGTCTGATTGTGTTGAGCTTAATGAAGTTAAAAGACCATCATGGCAGCCCACAATATATACCCACTAAGTGGATTGATGAAATGCAAGTTAAATACATGATTTGAGATGTTAGGGTTAGGGTTTGGGTATAAAATGGAGACTTTGATCATATAATGGTTAAAGTGAGTTTTAATGGTCAATTAGTGACCATTTGGATATGTGTAAACAAGAAATGAAGTAGTTTGTGTAGTGGGAATTGAGATTAGGGTGGCTGCCCTTGGTGACCTGCAGAATTGGACATGAGTCCAGCAGGTTTAGGCAGCCATAACTTGAATTGTAGAGGTTCAATTGGTGCAAAGCTAATTGGACATAAAACTAGACACATAATGGCACAACTTTGGTGAAGAAACCATGCCCATAAAACCAAACCAAGTGGACCAAAAGCTTACCTTAATCTGGGTGACCTGCAGTCTGTTTCTGCAGAATGTCCAAATGAATAGTGATTATTCATTTGGCCATAACTCAATGTAGAAAGGTCCAATTGACCTGAAATTTTACCAGCAACAAGCTGAGATATAGACCAACAACTTTCATGAAGGAACCTAGCCAAAATTATGACCAGAACCTATCCAACAAGTGAGTTGCAGTCACTGTTCACTGCACTGTAGATATGGTCAGTCCTAAAAAATTTCAATCCGGCCAGTTGTGGTTTTTGGACCATAACTTGAGCTAAAAAACTCCAAATGGAGTCATTCAAAAAAGGAAATTCAACTAGACAAAATAAGGAACAACTTTCATGCTGATCATTTTGCCAAATTCCCACTACAAAAATGACCAATGGAACAGTAAATATGAAGCATGAAAACTAAAAATTCTGCTCAATTAGCATTAAGCTTAGTAATGGTATGGGCAACCAATACCAACAAATTTTGAATGTAAAATGTGGTATGTTGGGAGTATTAAAACCAATGTACCTATTGTCTATGCAAAAGTCAACATTTTGGTTGACCAATGAAGTGAATAGTAACACCAAAACTTGAAATTCAAAAATTGTAAAACTTAAAAATGTAATATGCCCTAGTATTCCTAACATGATTGGTTTGGATAGCTTGGCATGCCAATAGGGTTCTGTTAGTAGTACTGCATATGGCTTCATGCCATTCTATGTTTCATGGCTTCCATGCCATTCTGTGACATAATAGCCTTTGGCTATGTTATTCAAGTTGATATACTTGGGTTTTAACCCTGATAATTATTACAGCTTATTAGCTGTTCTGTTGTACACCGGGAGACACAATGTGACCGATGGTGTGATGGTCCGAGGTACTTAGTACCCAGTGCCAGTTTACCCAGCTATCCAGTCCAGTCAATTAGTATGGGTGTCACACCTTACCCCTCCGTAAGGCATAGCATGCTCCCGTAGAATGCTTAATGAACTACCGAACTTCACCTACCGATAACTCATTAAGTACCCTACAAGGGATTTTAAAACAATTTTCTTACATTTTGGAAGTGGTGAGCATTTTGGTAAGAATTAAAAACCATTTATTCAAAGTTTAAATACTAGTAAAAAATTTTGTCCATTCAAATTTTGTCGCAAATTTTATAAAAATTTTGACAGAGTTCCCTCTGTATTTTGAGAAACCAGTTCTTCAAATACCTGTAAAAAGCACTTCCAAAACTATTTTACAACTCCCAACCTCCAATAATTCACAATTCAACTCAAGTCAATCCATTTCAAAACAATTTCACAATCCAAGTCAAATTTGTCAACCCAGTAGGTTCAATAATTCCATTCACAAAACATAAGGCAGAAAATCCATATGTACAAATATCAAATTTACAGAAGAAAATCTAAAATAATATTATTATAGTTTATTTACAACTGCTCAATTTACATTGATACTTATGACATTACAGTATTTACATCAAAATAACCATAAGGGTATAAAATAATACCCGTACAAAAAGGGATCAAAAAGATCTTGTCAATTCCGCAGCTCACTCTGCTGCTTTCTCCTTGCTTTTATCTGCGACAGTAAATTAAACTATCGCTGAGTATAAACATACTCAGTGGTGCACAATAAAGATTTAAAATGTGATACATAAATCATTTATTGATGAAACATAATTTGAATACTTCACAATCACATTTCACAAATATCAAGCTCATAACAACTCATTTGTCAAATAATATATTAAACAACAGTTTAGTCAAACAATTGCATAAACACAGTGTTGCCAAAGTCGTACACAACTTAAGCCATGACACAAAATTTCCGATCAATGCCGTGTTGTACACCACGACAAAGCAATCTCAACCCCATTAATCGAAACCAATGAGGGAGGTGGCTAGCTAGCTAATGAGTACTCATCCGATCTACAACCTCAACTGGCAAGCCAGAGAGGGAGGAAAATAAACGATCTCAACCCCATAAATGGAGGAGGAATAATAAGTAACTGTCATGCTAAGTGTGAATCAAAAATTCGTTTCAAACATTTCATTCAAATATTGCATACAAAAATCAATCCATTTCCAAAGTTACAATTTGATCACAAGGTGGCAACACAAAAGTTCATAAATTCATAATGCGTAATAAATCAATTTTTCAAGGATAAAATGCTTAAATAGGGTTTATTGTGCACAAACCTCAAGCGATTTGTCCCTTAGCCTCGACTCGTTTCCTCGGGTTCCTTCCCGATATTCTTTTCAACTGAAACACAAAATTTTACAATGTTTCAGTACTAGAACTTAACATAAATCCCAAAATAAATTTTAACTTCGCATTTACCTATTTCTAACGTGTTAAATTCGACGTTTTCGAAATTTTGTGTTTCGGGTTACTATTCACTGCACTATTTAAGTCAAATAATTGACTTTCTAAGGATTAATAGGTATGGGAACTCCAACTTCACCCACATACCACATTTTGTTCATTAAACTTGTTGGTTTTGGTCACTTTTTCAAAGCATAGGTCATTTTGGCAAAATTGCCAATTTTCGATTTTGTGCTCCGAAGTTGCACTGTTCCATTGGTCGATCTACTGTTGGAATTTGACAAAACTTCCTTCATAGAAAATGTTCCTTATTGTCTTAAGTGTATTCTCATTTTTGGATCACCTCAATCGGAGTTTTGTAGCTCAAGTTATGGCCAAAATAAGTTTCTTTATTCACGTGTCTTTGTTCATCTTGAGATTTTGGTCTTTGGCAGATTTTTGGTCCAACTTTGGTTAATAATTTGATCAAGTTAAGTTCATAATTTGGTCTCACTTTCTTCATATGAAATGTTGTACTATGTCTTACGTTTCCATCGGTCCAAGAATCGCCTAAATCCGAGTTTTCTAGAGGGAGTTATAGCTATCCAAACATTGCTGCTCAACTGAAAATCTGCAGAGTTGCAGTACAGTAATTTAATTTTGCTCAATGATTTTGAAAGGGTTAATGGCCTAATTTGGGTTGGTGTTCTTCATGAAAGTTTTAGGTCTATATCATATCTAATTTCTGGTAAAATTTCAGGTCAATTTGACCTACCTAGCTCGAGTTAGGACCAAATGAACAGTTACTGTTCATTTGGTCAGTTTGGTGCAAGGCAGCCTGCTATCAATTCACTTTGGTCAATTGTTTCACCAAGTTTTCGTCAGTTTTTGGTCATGGTTCCTTAATGAAAATTGTTCTCTTTTATGTCTATTTTCATCTCCAATTGGTGGCATATCAATTGGACTTGTAAAATTTGAGTTTTGGTCCTTCAAAGTAGGTTTGGTCATGCTGCCAGCAGCATGACCATTGACCTACGAATTTAGCTAAATTTTCCACCATTCCCACACAACTTATTTGGTCATAATTGACCATTAATTCATGTCACAATAGGTTAAACATGCCATTTATGCATTTCTTTAAATTTTAGTTCACTAACCCTAACATTCAAACCCTAATCTCACTAATTCATTGTGTTTAACTACTTTCAAAGCCTTAAACCATAATAACTCAACTACTTAAGGTTCATATACTCATACACACCTTTAAGTCCATCAAATTCATACACACACATCAAAACCCTAGCTGGATGAATTTGTCTTTAATCCTCCCACCATTAATTTCTTTTCATTTTAAGTATATTCCTAGGTTAATTAAGCTATAAACATAACTAAATCAACTAACAATTCAAGTTTAGTTTACTAACCTTGTGTGCAGAATTTCTTCTCCCTTTTCTTCAAATTTTTCTTCTTTCTTTTCTTTGAATCCTCTTTCCTAGTTGTCCAAACAACATCTAGTTATGGTAGGACAATTGGCCATGGTTGGATTTTGGTTCTTCAAGCTCAAAAATGAGCTTTCATGGTGGTTTTGGTGTGGGAGAGAGAGTGACGTTTTTTTGAAGAAGAAGATTTGTGTTTTAATTTTTTTTTTCTTTTCTTTTCTTTATCTTATGGAAGACCACAATTCCCAATTTAATAATTCACTAAATTAATTTGTTTATGACATCATTCATGATGTCATCAACTTTGACTTTTCCATCTTCTTCCTCTTTTTTTTTTATTTTTTTCTATTAGTTCTTTAATTTAATTCTCTATTCCGAAATTTTCTTTTCTTCGATTTTATTTGACAGTTAGGTCAGGAGTCAGCTCTCGGGGTCAATTGACCAAATCGCCCCTCACCGGTTCATCCCGGTTTGCAAATAATCCAATATTTCTTCCGGCTCCCTGACCTAATTATTTGACCGCTTAACGATTCTTTTTCGTGATTTCTCTTTTCCACTTGTGTTCATAAGGGTCCTAAGGACCATGGCGTCACTTTAGGTTTGAAATTTGAGTTTAAAATGAATTATCAGTCGTTCCCGAGGAGGTCACTCATCGCTGTGACTCTCGGCTCGTTTAACCTCTTATGTTCTGTTTTTCTTATTTATAGTTAACTAATTAAACATTACTAATTATTTGTGTTTATGGCTTCTCAAATTGTCTTAGGTGTGGCTCTAATCCCAATAATTGTTCGGACTGACACCGGTCACCGGAACAGTGAAATATACCAGGCTATGCAAACGGGGGTGTTACAATTCTCCCCCCCTTAAAATAAATTTCGTCTCGAAATTTTACCTGGTATCAATCTCTGAATAGCTGTGGGTGCTGTCTCCTCATGTCCTCCTCTCGTTCCCAAGTAGCCTCCTGGCCCGAATGATGGTTCCACAGTACTTTTACTAACGGTATCTGCTTGTTCCGTAGCTGTTTCACCTCATATGCCAGAATCTCTATGGGTTCTTCTTCATATGTGAGGTCTGGATTCACTTCAATTTCCTCTACTGGTAGTACATGAGATGGGTCTGATCGATACCTCCTCAACATAGACACATGGAAGACATTATGTATCTTCTCCAACTCTGGAGGTAGTGCCAAACGATAAGCCAAAGGACCCACTCTCTCCAGAACCTCATATGGCCCAATGAAACGAGGGCTTAGTTTTCCCTTTCTGCCGAATCTCATAATTCTCTTCCATGGAGAAACCTTGAGGAAAACTTTCTCACCCACTGCATACTCAATATCCCTTCTTTTCAAATCAACATAGGACTTTTGACGGTCTGATGCAGCTTTAAGTCGATCTCTGATCACCCTGATTTTCTCTTCAGTCTGTTGAACAATTTCGGGTCCGATCATCTTTCTTTCACCCACGTCATCCCAACACAACGGGGTTCTACATTTTCTGCCATACAAAGCTTCATATGGAGGCATCCCAATGCTTGATTGGTAGCTGTTGTTGTAAGCAAACTCAATCAAAGGCAAGTGTGTATCCCAACTGCCCTCAAACTCAATCACACAAGCCCGTAGCATATCCTCCAAGATCTGAATTACCCTCTCAGACTGGCCATCTGTCTGTGGATGGAATGCAGTACTGAAGTTCAATCTAGTTCCTAGGGCTCTCTGAAGACTACCCCAGAATCTAGAAGTGAACCTAGGATCTCTGTCTGATACGATAGATACTGGCACTCCATGCAATCTCACAATCTCATCGATGTACAACCTGGCCAATCTGTCCAAACTGTAGTCCATTCGGACTGGCAGAAAATGAGCAGACTTGGTTAGTCTGTCAACAATGACCCAAACTGCATCATGACTCTTCTGTGTCCTCGGAAGTCCCATCACAAAATCCATTGTTATTCTTTCCCATTTCCATTCCGGCACTGGTAGCGGATGTAACAACCCAGTGGGTACTTGATGCTCTGCCTTTACTTGCTGACAAGTTAGGCATTTAGAAATAAACTCTGCCACATCTCTCTTCATACCCATCCACCAGTAATGCTCCTTTAACCCTTTATACATTTTTGTGCCACCAGGGTGCATGGCAAAAGGAGACTCATGTGCTTCCTTCAAAATGATCTTCCTCAATTCAACATCAATAGGAACACATATTCTGCCCTGGTGTAGCAGTAAACCATCATCTCTAACTGAGAACTCTGGTTTCTTGCCCTGCCGGACTTCTCCCAACGACCGATACTTGATCATTCTGAGTAGCCATTCTAATCTGATCAATCAACACTGGCTGTACATGCCATGCAACTGCTGCTTGCCCATCATCATTAACCTCTAAGCTGGCATGCAATGATCTTAACTCATGTACCAAAGACAAAGGAGTAACCCGTAGACTTGCCATAGTCTTGCGACTTAAGGCATCAGCCACAACATTAGCTTTCCCTGGCTGATAGTCTATCAGACAATCATAGTCTTTTATCAATTCTAACCATCTCCTCTGTCTCAAATTCAACTCTTTCTGGGTGCCCAAATACTTCAAACTCTTATGATCTGTGTAAATGTAACACTTCTCCCCATACAAATAATGTCTCCAGATCTTAAGAGCAAACACAATGGCTGCAAGCTCCAAATCATGCGTCGGATAATTTCTCTCATGCAGTTTTAGCTGGCGTGATGCATAGACAATAACATTTCGATCTTGCATCAACACACAACCTAATCCATTGTGAGAAGCATCGCCAGAAAGCGTATATTCTTTACCCTGTAGGTAAAGTCGGATCGAGCCTCTGTCAAACATCTTTTCAATTCATCAAAACTTTCTTTGGCATTTGTCCGTCACCGAAATTTCACATCCTTTCTAAGCGGCTTGGTCAATGGAGATGCCAACATGGAGAATCCCTTCACAAATCGACGGTAGTATCCAAATAACCCTTAAACTGCGAATCTACGTGACATTTCGGGTGGCTTCCAATTAAGGCGACTTCAATCTTGCTAGGATCTACCTTAATTCCCTCTTCGACACTACATGTCCCAAAAGGATATCTCCTTCACCAAAATTCACACTTCGACAATTTGGCATATAGTTGTTTCTCCCTCAAAGTTTGCAGTACAATCCGCAGATGTCTATCATGCTCTTCTGCATTCCTCGAATAGACCAATATATCATCTATGAATACCACAACAAACTGGTCGAGGTATGGTCTGAAAATAGTGTTCATCAGATCCATAAAAGCAGCCGGAGCATTAGTTAACCCGAATGGCATGACCAGGAATTCATAATGGCCATAGCGGGTTACAAGGCGATTTAGAAATACTCTGCTCTTGTACTTTTAGCTGATAATAACCTGATCTCAGGTCAATTTTAGAGAACACAGCTGCACCCCTCAACTGATCAAACAAGTCATCAATATGGGGTAATGGATATCTGTTCTTTATTGTCACCTTATTCAACTGCCGATAGTCAATGCATAGCCGGAGAGTGCCATCCTTCTTCTTTACAAATAATACTGGCGCTCCCCAAGGTGACACACTAGGGCGAATGAAGCCCTTATCAAGCAACTCTTGCAACTGCACTTTCAATTCTATTAGTTCCATGGTGCCATTACGTATGGCGTTATGGAGATTGGGTCCACACGTGCATAACATCAATTTCAAATCGCACTTCTCTTTCGGAGGTAATCCACGCAATTCATCAGGAAACACATCCGGAAAGTCACATACAGTAGGAATGTCCTTCAGTGCTGGACTCCCCACTTGGGTGTCTATCACATGTGCCAAGTACGCCTCACACCCTTTTCTAATCATTTTTCTAGCCAGTGCAGCTGAAATGATGTTTGAAGGCAATAACTGCCTCTCCCCCTGTATTACTACATCACCATACTGAGGAAGACCAAAAGTGATCGTCTTGATCTACTGATCAATCATAGCATGATGCAGCTAACCAATCCATGCCCAAGATAATGTCATAATCTCTGAAGGGCATTTCAATTAAATCAGACAAAAAGTGTGTCCTTGGATCACCAAAGGATGATCTCTATATAGCCTATTTACCACGACCTCCTGGCCTAATGGACTAGTTACTAACACATCATAGTCCATTGGTACACACGGAATAGTAGTAGAACACATCACACTAGCACTAACATACGAATGTGTGGAGCCAGGATCAAATAACACATGCACATCTTTATCAAGGATGGAGAAATTACCAGCTACAACATCTGATGTTTCAGCCTCTTCCCTTTGACGCATGGTATATACTCTAACTGGTGTGCCACTGGATGCTGGCTGGTTAACAGTGCTCTGACTTCCAGGGGTGTTACCAGGACCCCTACCTCTGCCTCTGCCTCTAGCAGCTGATTGTGACCCTCTGGGTGCAGAGACTTGAGCTGATCCTTCAGATGTAGTGAAAGACCCAGACCGGCGCGGACTAGTGCAATCCTTAGCGAAATGTCCGCTCCCTCCACAGTTAAAACACGCACCAGTAGCTCTATAACAAATCCCACCATGAGTTCTACCACAGGTTTCGCACTGCCGTACTGATAGAGCTCCTCGGGGTGCTGGTTGGGTCTGCTGACCAGACCGAGGTGGTCTTTGGCCAGAAAATCTGCCTCGGCCTCTACGGGAGCTAGATCCCCCAAACTGTTTTCTCTTCCCAGAACCACTTCCAGATGCTTGTTCAGTAGTCTTTTCAGTTTTCTCTTGTGGACCCTTCTTCACTGCCCCTTCTGATTCTATCTTTTCTAGTTCTAGGGCCTGTGAGATCAATTCGGCAAAATTCTGATGTCTAAATCCTACAACTGGCAGTCTCAGACTCTGCCTTAGCCCGGACTCAAACCTCTTGCATGTCTGCAGGGTGGAGACTAAGCTTCCAAGATAGTGGCTTAGTCTTGAAAAATCTCTCTCATATTACCTCTGATTCGGTTCCCTTGTTTCAAACTCAAGAATTCTTGCAACTTCATGTCCACATATGCATCGGGAACCCATTTCTGTTGGAACTCCCTCAAGAAGTCTGACCAGGTTAACACAGGTGGCTCCACCAGGCTGTGGGGGATGGTCTTCCACCATTCATAGGCATCCCCTTGTAATAAGGAGACAGAATACTCAAACTTCATTTCTTACGTACCTGCTGCACTTTCTAAAAACCTGTTCCATTCTTTCCAACCAACCATTCGCTTCCGGTGGATCCACAGGTGCCTTTAAACTCGGTGGCCCCAAATTTCATCAATTTTTCATCTTTAGAAATTTGAGAAATTTGTGTATGTCTTTGCAGTCTTGGCATTTGAGTTTGGGGTGGCACATTACCCGCCATTTCTTTGAAAGAAGGCGACCATCTGCATAAATTGAGCGAAATCGGTCTTTGGAGCAGAGCCGGAGTGGTGACCCACTCACATTGCAGTCTTTGGGGCTTCCCCTTGAACCTCGGCCTCAGCAGTTGTTCTTGAATGATCTCCTCCTTCCATTCCGTTTTTCACAATTTTCTACTTCCTGAGATCAAACACAAGGAGGTTGACCTCCGTTAGTGCATATTCATGATGTAAATATGTCATATGCATCAATTAAAGACACTTGAGCAGTTGTACTTATCAAAGAAATATTCACATACATAGTCAAAATTTATTGCAAAACCTAGCTCTGATACCACTAAAACATGTCACACCTTACCCCTCCGTAAGGCATAGCATGCTCCCGTAGAATGCTTAATGAACTACCGAACTTCACCTACCGATAACTCATTAAGTACCCTACAAGGGATTTTAAAACAATTTTCTTATATTTTGGAAGTGGTGAGCATTTTGGTAAGAATTAAAAACCATTTATTCAAAGTTTAAATACTAGTAAAAATTTTTGTCCATTCAAATTTTGTCGCAAATTTTATAAAAATTTTGACAGAGTTCCCTCTGTATTTTGAGAAACCAGTTCTTCAAATACCTGTAAAAAGCACTTCCAAAACTATTTTACAACTCCCAACCTCCAATAATTCACAATTCAACTCAAGTCAATCCATTTCAAAACAATTTCACAATCCAAGTCAAATTTGTCAACCCAGTAGGTTCAATAATTCCATTCACAAAACATAAGGCAGAAAATCCATATGTACAAATATCAAATTTACAGGAGAAAATCTAAAATAATATTATTATAGTTTATTTACAACTGCTCAATTTACATTGATACTTATGACATTACAGTATTTACATCAAAATAACCATAAGGGTATAAAATAATACCCGTACAAAAAGGGATCAAAAAGATCTTGTCAATTCCGCACTCACTCTCGCTTTCTCCTTGCTTTTATCTCATGACAAGAATTAAACTATCACGAGTATAAACATACTCGATGGTGCCCAATAAAGATTTAAAATGTGATACATAAATCATTTATTGATGAAACATAATTTGAATACTTCACAATCACATTTCACAAATATCAAGCTCATAACAACTCATTTGTCAAATAATATATTAAACAACAGTTTAGTCAAACAATTGCATAAACAGTGTTGCCAAAGTCGCATACAACTTAAGCCATGACACAAAATTTCCGATCAATGCCGTGTTGTACACCACGACAAAGCAATCTCAACCCCATTAATCGAAACCAATGAGGGAGGTGGCTAGCTAGCTAATGAGTACTCATCCGATCTACAACCTCAACTGGCAAGCCAGAGAGGGAGGAAAATAAACGATCTCAACCCCATAAATGGAGGAGGAATAATAAGTAATCACATGCTAAGTGTGAATCAAAAATTGCTTCAAACATTTCATTCAAATATTGCATACAAAAATCAATCCATTTCCAAAGTTACAATTTGATCACAAGGTGGCAACACAAAAGTTCATAAATTCATAATGCGTAATAAATCAATTTTTCAAGGATAAAATGCTTAAATAGGGTTTATTGTGCACAAACCTCAAGCGATTTGTCCCTTAGCCTCGACTCGTTTCCTCGGGTTCCTTCCCGATATTCTTTTCAACTGAAACACAAAATTTTACAATGTTTCAGTACTAGAACTTAACATAAATCCCAAAATAAATTTTAACTTCGCATTTACCTATTTCTAACGTGTTAAATTCGACGTTTCAAATTTTGTGTTTCGGTTACTATTCACTGCACTATTTAAGTCAAATAATTGACTTTCTAAGGATTAATAGGTATGGGAACTCCAACTTCACCCACATACCACATTTTGTTCATTAAACTTGTTGGTTTTGGTCACTTTTTCAAAACATAGGTCATTTTGGCAAAATTGCCAATTTTCGATTTTGTGCTCCGAAGTTGCACTGTTCCATTGGTCGATCTACTGTTGGAATTTGACAAAACTTCCTTCATAGAAAATGTTCCTTATTGTCTTAAGTGTATTCTCATTTTTGGATCACCTCAATCGGAGTTTTGTAGCTCAAGTTATGGCCAAAATAAGTTTACTGTTCACGTGTAATCGCTCATACTGAGATTTTGGTGCTGGCAGATTTTTGGTCCAACTTTGGTTAATAATTTGATCAAGTTAAGTTCATAATTTGGTATCACTTTCTTCATATGAAATGTTGTACTATGTCTTACGTTTCCATCGGTTCAAGAATCGCCTAAATCCGAGTTTTCTAGAGGGAGTTATAGCTATCCAAACATTGCTGCTCAACTGAAAATCTGCAGAGTTGTAGTACAGTAATTTAATTTTGCTCAATGATTTTGAAAGGGTTAATGGCCTAATTTGGGTTGGTGTTCTTCATGAAAGTTTTAGGTCTATATCATATCTAATTGCTGGTAAAATTTCAGGTCAATTTGACCTACCTAGCTCGAGTTAGGACCAAATGAACAGTTACTGTTCATTTGGTCAGTTTGGTGCAGGGCAGCCTGCTATCAATTCACTTTGGTCAATTGTTTCACCAAGTTTTGGTCAGTTTTTGGTCATGGTTCCTTAATGAAAATTGTGCTCTTTTATGTCTATTTTCATCTCCAATTGGTGGCATATCAATTGGACTTGTAAAATTTGAGTTTTGGTCCTTCAAAGTAGGTTTGGTCATGCCACAAGAGATGACCATTTACCTACGTATCTAGCTAAATTTTCCACCATTCCCACACAACTTATTTGGTCATAATTGACCATTAATTCATGTCACAATAGGTTAAACATGCCATTTATGCATTTCTTCAAATTTTAGTTCACTAACCCTAACATTCAAACCCTAATCTCACTAATTCATTGTGTTTAACTACTTTCAAAGCCTTAAACCATAATAACTCAACTACTTAAGGTTCATATACTCATACACACCTTTAAGTCCATCAAATTCATACACACACATCAAAACCCTAGCTGGATGAATTTGTCTTTAATCCTCCCACCATTAATTTCTTTTCATTTTAAGTATATTCCTAGGTTAATTAAGCTATAAACATAACTAAATCAACTAACAATTCAAGTTTAGTTTACTAACCTTGTGTGCAGAATTTCTTCTCCCTTTTCTTCAAATTTTTCTTCTTTCTTTTCTTTGAATCCTCTTTCCTAGTTGTCCAAACAACATCTAGTTATGGTAGGACAATTGGCCATGGTTGGATTTTGGTTCTTCAAGCTCAAAAATGAGCTTTCATTGTTGTTTTTGTTTGTTAGAGAGAGAGTGACGTTTTTTTGAAGAAGAAGATTTGTGTTTTAATTTTTTTTTTCTTTTCTTTTCTTTATCTTATGGAAGACCACAATTCCCAATTTAATAATTCACTAAATTAATTTGTTTATGACATCATTCATGATGTCATCAACTTTGACTTTTCCATCTTCTTCCTCTTTTTTTTATTTATTTTTTTCTATTAGTTCTTTAATTTAATTCTCTATTCCGAAATTTTTTTTTCTTCGATTTTATTTGACAGTTAGGTCAGGAGTCAGCTCTCGGGGTCAATTGACCAAATCGCCCCTCACCGGTTCATCCTGGTTTGCAAATAATCCAATATTTCTTCCGGCTCCCTGACCTAATTATTTGACTGGCTTAACAGTTCTTTTTCGTGATTTTCTCTTTTCCACTGTGTTCATACGGGTCCTAAGGACCGCATGGCCACTTTTTACGGTTCAAAATTTGAGTTTAAAATGACTTCAGCTGTTCTCGAGGAGGTCACTCATCATTGTGACTCTCGCTGCTTAACCTCTTATGTTCTGTATTTCTTATTTATAGTTAACTAATTAAACATTACTAATTATTTGTGTTTATGGCTTCTCAAATTGTCTTAGGTGTGGCTCTAATCCCAATAATTGTCCGGACTGACACCGGTCACCGGAACAGTGAAATATACCAGGCTATGCAAACGGGGGTGTTACAATGGGTTACTTGGGCAATGATAATAAACTTTACAGAATTTTAAATGGATAATACTGCAATTAATAGCAGAAATTAAGTCTACCCAAAAATGTAAATATACATTCTATATATTTATTTTTATTTCATTTTATTTTATTTTATATTGTCACCACTAAGCAGAATTGCTTAGCGCGTCGCTTTTGCCACGCGCAGATATTAGAGACCTAGCTGGGGAGCCCAGCAGACATCAGACAAGGTGAGCATTTAGAGCTGCATCCGGAGTCCAGAGTCACCTCACATCTGCACTGCATATGGTAGGACATTAGGATTTTGGGTAGCATTTATATTTTGCATTTTGTATTAGCTTTGGGTTATAACTATAAACTCTTGCAATTATGTAATGATGTAAATATATGAAATTTCATATTATTGGAATTTTCTGTATATTATGTTGAGAAATATTTATGAATGTGCTTCCAGCAATGAAGTGAAAAGAAATATTTCTGAAAATAGTGTTGTGATTTGAGATTGAGATTTTGAGATTGACTTGAATGTGTATAATGGAGTTCGGATTTGGAAATTATATTGGAAGTGTTTTTAAACAGGTTTAAAAGAACTGTTTTTCCAATTTACAGCCAGCACTCTGCCGGATTTTCTATAAAATTTACAAAAAAATTCAGATTTATCAAAAAAAAATTGTAAATAAATAAATTAAAAGTGATAAATTGTAATTAAAAATATAAATTGGTGCTCCGGCACACTGAATGACATAACTTGCTCGGCTACACTGTAGACGGGTAAGGGGTGTCACAAGTTCATTATGCCTGAAGCAATTTCATCAACACATCAATGGGGATTGGATAAATTTTACTAAATATCCAAAAACATAATTGGATACTTTGTTTTCTAAATTTAAAGAATCTGGATTCACATATACTTGTTTTGAGGAAGAACTAAAAGAATTATTTACTTTATAGGTAAAAAATCATCACGAGTAATTTTTATAGCTCATCCTTGAACTTTTTTCCATGTTTTACTTCTAACCCTTAACTTCAATTTGTTGCTAAAAAATCATTAAACTTTAATTTTTTTCACAAAAATCTCTCTAACTTGCTATAATAGGTTTTTAGGTTAAAAAAATAATAAAATTATATTTTTAGCTCCTTTCCTCTCAAACTCAAAAAATACCAGCTATTTCAATCAATCTCTGGACCTAGTACAAAAATATCAATGCATCACAATGATCTGCTTCCTAGAAAGGAGGAGGAATTACCATTCACCAGAAAATGCTAAAGCTGCATTTGTAAACATCTTGTTATAACTTAGAGGGATTTTTTAATTTGGAAAGATACTATTGCAAGTTAGGGGATTTTTGTGAAACAAAATTAAATTTAGAAATTTTTTTAGTAACAAATTGAAGTTAAGAGATAGAAGTGAAACATGGGGGAAAAGTTCAGGACCGAGATATTAAAATTATCCAAAGAATCGCATTTCAATTTAAATGCCTATATTGACAAAAAAAGGTGTTTAACAAATATGAAACTATTAAAGAGCGCTATAGACATCCTCCAAAAAATATAACTTTGCAGCTTGGGAGAAAATGGTGAAGAAATGGAGTCAAACAAAGTTCTAGTAAAAAATGTTCATTTTTTTTTTGGCACTTTCAATTGTTGTTTTAAAGTTTGTTTGTTGTTTTAAAGTTTGTTTGTAGTTTTATTGCTTGTTAGTATGCAAACTAATACTTTTTGTGTATTAATAAGTTATATAGTCATAAAGTGAAAGGAACAAAAAAAATAAAGCTTAATCTCAATTAATTGCTATTGCTAGTTTAGCTCCTATTTCAAAATATAGGGCTAAATTGGTATGAGATAATTTCATATGAATTTGTTTTGTATGAGTTTATTAATTAAATTATTGTGTTTGATATGTTTTGAAATGTGTAAGTAAATCAAACTAGTGAGAAACCTAGTACTTTTGAATGATGGATGAAATTCCATTAAAAAGAATGGAGATTTGTCTAATGAGAAAAAAAAGATCTTTCATGTATGATGTCGATTATGTTATTTATTTTTCATTTTAAACTTTTTTGATAAATACTATTTTCTAATGTTATTCAATTTCATGGTCAAATGGAGTCAAAGAGAGCAACTACAATATTTGATAGTGCAACGGTAAATGAATTTGAGATATATCATGATGTAACAGGAGAACCCTACCATGGTTGTGTAATTAGCATGAATATAGGTGTGAAGCCTATGGATGTGTATGGCTATTCCTCAAAACATGGTCGTAGTAAGAGTTACTAAGAAAATCACAGGGAAAAAAAATGAAGAATGGCAAAAGCATTTACAAAGCATGGAAGAATAACAAAATAAATTGAAGAATGATATATCTTCCATGGTAGATGGTTTGTAACAATCATTTGGCTAATTACAACTATCTGGCCAAGCATCAGTTGCACAATCATCTCCGATGGTAATAATATACCTCATAATATTTAAACTTGTAATTATATTTTGAAAATAGAAATGTCATTGATTAAAGGTTCTTTGTGTCTTTTTTAAGACAATAATGAAGGTGAAATTGAAAAGCTAAGGAGAGACTGGTTAGATAACCCTTCAAATGATAATTAGTATAATTCTTTTCTTGTTTTTGGATGAGTTTTATAAAATTAATTAATCATTCTAGTATAATTCAACAAAAAGAAATATTATTTAGATTTTTAAGTCATTAAAATTTTTATGGATATTTTGTATTTTATATTTTTATTGCTAACTTTCAAAGTTCTATAAATTCAATTTTTGTATTCTTCAGTTCATTCCTTGTTTAAGAGAAAATATATCTATTTTGAATGAAAAAAGAAAATAAATCAAAAAATTAAAAATAAATTAATTAGTTAATATCAATAACTCAACAACAATATATAAAGATGAAAAAAAAACTCAATACAAATTATTATAACAAATTGTATAGCGATGGAATTTTTGTCACAAAAAATCTTAACATTTTGAAATTGTCAACAACAAAAATTTACCAATTTGTGACTAATTAAAGGTGGTGGGAAATGGTATTGATACCAAAATATTAGCAATCAAATTATTTTCACAGCCATAAGACAAGTTTCATTCCTAAAGAATTTTCCACACTTATTTACTTCAGTGATAAATTTTATGTTATTAACAATAGACATAACCTCGTTGCAAAAATATCATTTTATCTTTAATTACCATTAATGACGATTATCATCGTGTTACTAAATAAAACTTCCTTTCTTACTCACTTATTAGTGACAAAGCTACTAATTTCAAACATAACCTCATCATAAGTATAACATTTCGTCTCTAATTGTTGCTAGCGATAACCATCCACTTGTTAAATAAATTTTCAAAACTTACCTACTTACTAGCAACAAACTTTATGTTAGCAATGGCAAACATAAATATCATCGCAAATTTAAGCTTTTATTGTTAATTGTTTTAGCAACGACATTTATTTTGTCTTTAAAAAATTTCCTTCCTTTTCTACTCATTAGTGACAAACATCATGTTTTCAATAACAAATTATTAACCATCACAAGTGGAAAATTTTGTTGTTAATTGTCATTAGCAAAGATGAATTATTCATCACTTATAGTAACTTTCTCATCTCCTCGTGGCTCTTAATTTATTACCAATAACAATGACAATCATTCATGACTAATGAAAAATTATTGCAAACGCATTATTTGAAATGATTACATAAAAGAACTATTAGTAAGAGAGGTATTTACAACAAGCAGTGATGATTTAATGTCAATTACTAAAATAATTAGCAATAACATCCTTCTTCTATTAGCGATAAACTGAACTATTACCATCGATCGCTCGCTCATATTTGTGAGACGGACTGTAAACTGAACTGTAAAATGATTTGTAAAATGGTTTGGACAATGATTGAGCCAGCACAGACTCGAGATTTCAGGTTCTTGAGGGCTTACTGTATCATTTAATTGTTAGATTTCAATTTCATTTATTTTTACTACAGGATCGTTTGCCGACAATAAAAAAAAAATTTAAAGAGAGAGAGAGAGAGAGAGAGAGAGAGAGAGAGAGGTAGGGAACAAAGGAGAATAAAATTTAACAATTAATATTCAAACAAATAATTGCCAAATATCCCGAATTTTAAAGCAAATGTAACATGCTTTATGTTTGAGATTATAATGTAAGCATCTTAGACATAGCCCCTAGCCCAATATGGCTTCCTTTATTTTAATTAGATTTGTATGGATGTGGCCGACACCTTTGACTCGTAAAGCGACGTGGGTATCACAAGTGTAAATTGAACCAAAAAAAAGATCTTGATTTTAGGTTGCCCTCTTTGTATTCGATTTCTCACTCAGAAAATTTTTTACTTAAAAAGAAAAATCACATGCCTCTACAGTTTAGAGCAGGTAGCAGCTTTAGCAAAAAGCCAATCACGGGCTCAACAAGGCACTAGAAGTTAAAAAATTGTCCTAAATCTACAACCGCGTTTTCTCGATTCCCTCTTGTCGTTTAGAGAGGGAGTGTATCCCAATGTCCAATTTAATAATGGGAAGTGACTAATGGCCCGATTACTTGAGGATTTTGACAAATTTGGTGATTTCTTAGTGATATTCTTGTTTGCTCCTACTTGTATGATATATCGCTCTCAAGCTAAGACCACAGACTTGAGAATGGGAAGGCCACAACTCAATGCCAGTGGCTGACAGTGTGCATGCATAGTTTTAGACACGTCCACTCATTCAACAGGTAAAAATAATTTTTTTTTTAAATTAAAAATTACTTAAATTATTAATATTTTTAATTTAACAATGTCAAATGTATTTTTAATATTAAATTTAAATAAATAAATTAATAAATATTTTATTTTTTTCATTTTTATTAAATATGAATATTTAAAGTTTTAAATTATTTAAAAATTTTAGAGAGAAAATTTTCTTATCTGTTAATTTCATAAATTGAAAAATGGAAATTTTAAGAAATTTTTAAAAATTTTTAAAAATTTTACATTAAAAATTATAAATTCCCTTAAACATAGATTTAAAATTTTTAAATCTTAAAAAAAATCTTTCATTTCTTTAAAGAAAATTTTCTTCCAAATAAAGGTGAATCTGAATGCAATACAGCTTATAATTAACAAAGATAAGCATTATAGAGTGAACAGTATTAAGCGTTTTTCTTTTAAACTGAGAAAATGAACATCATTAAGATAATAAAATCATTGTTTTACAGATGAGATTAGGGATGTCGATGGCTCGAATTAATCTTTTTCTTAAGGAAACTCGTCACTCTCTGATTAATTATTCTCTGGAATTATCTCCAATTCAAGATCGATATGATAAATCCACACAAAGCCAGCCAATTTCTAGGACGTTTGTTGGAGCAAATATTACATCCCACCAATTAAATTTGTACCATAATGAATCAACTTACCACTCTGGTTCCCACTTAATGATGGCTATTGTGATTTACCAGTCAGCATTTGCAATAATGGTATATCTGAGTAATGTAAATTTAAGAAATAATATGTATGATAAAATTTATTTATAATTATTTAAAAAAATAGTAAATAAAATACTAGCAAAATAATAATAATAAGGAGCACTTTTAATTTAAAAAAAATAATGAGCATTATTGATTAATTTGTCCTCTTTCTTTTTCTTGTCTATAAGAAGGCTAAGAGCTTCATTCAATTGGATCTCACTGAAATAGACAACTACAATGGCCAAATATGGTCTGGTTAATCTCTTGATCCTCCTTCTCAACTTGGGTACTTTGCTTTCTTCTCTTGCTTGCCCCTACTGTCCTTACCCAACTCCACCCTCTAAGCCACCCAAGTATCCTCCCAAATTTCCACCCAAACACCCACCGAAAGTAAAGCCACCTGCTCACCATAAACCACCAAAGCCACACAAGCCTCCTGTTGTCAAACCACCCAAGCCTCCTGTTGTCAAACCACCCAAGCCTCCTGTTGTCCGCAAACCACCCTGTCCACCCAAGCCACCCATTGTGAAACCACCAACCATACCCAAACCTCCCTATGTACCCAAGCCACCCATTGTGAAACCACCAACCAGACCCAAACCTCCCCATGTGCCTAAACCACCAATCACACCCAAACCCCCAATTGTGCATCCACCCTACGTACCAAAACCTCCTATAGTAAAGCCGCCACCTTTTGTACCCAAACCTCCGGTTGTAAAGCCACCACATTTTCCAAAACCACCAATCATTTTCCCACCAACACCACCAAAGCCTCCAGTGACCCCAAGACCACCCTACTATCCAAAACCACCCTACTATCCAAAACCACCTGTAACCCCAGCACCACCCAAACCTCCTGTATCTCCAACGCCACCAACTTTACCTCCAAAGCCTCCAGTAACTCCAGCACCACCCAAACCTCCTGTAACTCCAACACCACCAATTTTACCTCCAAAGCCTCCAGTAACCCCAACACCACCCTACTTTCCAAATCCGCCTGTAAGCCCGGTACCACCCAAGCCTCCTGTAACTCCGACGCCACCAATTTTACCTCCAAAGCCTCCAGTGACCCCAACACCACCTTACTATCCAAGTCCACCTGTAACCCCAGCACCACCCAAACCTCCTGTAATTCCAACACCACCTAAGCCTCCAGTAACCCCAACACCACCTTACTATCCAAGTCCACCTGTAACCCCAGCACCACCCAAACCTCCTGTAATTCCAACACCACCAAAGCCTCCAGTGACCCCACCAGTAAAACCACCATCACCACCAAGTGAAAAACCATGCCCTCCTCCACCTCCGAAGCAAGAGACTTGCCCCATTGACACTCTCAAGCTAGGAGCATGTGTCGACGTCCTAGGTGGTCTAATACACGTCGGTATAGGCAGCAGTGCTAAGGACGCTTGCTGTCCAGTGCTTCAAGGGCTTGTGGACTTGGATGCAGCTTTGTGCCTTTGCACAACCATTAAAGCTAAGCTTCTCAACATCAATATTATCATACCCATTGCACTTGAGGTCCTTGTTGATTGTGGGAAAACTCCACCGCCGGGGTTCAAGTGTCCTGCCTAAGGTACTCATGTGATCGATCTTAAGGTTTCTGCTACATATTGGCTTTTGATTTTGATAATTTTCAGAAGTGTTCCATTGATTTTATAAGCATTGTTTAGGCAGCAGCTGCATGATGATGATGGGATTTGCTGGAACTAAACAAAGTTGCGTGCTAGTGTACTGTTTGATGTGAGGTTCTAGTCACTCTTAGCAAAAATAACTTGGGAATGTCTTAGTTTCTCACTGTCTGGCAAATGGACATACATATTTGAGGACCTGTTAATTAATGTTTGTTTGTTCTAAAGAATGTAAGCTTAATTATGTTGATTAATCAATACTTTTTTTTTCTTGCTTAATTCTTCTAACGTGACATGTTGCATCTCATCTCCCTTTTATCTTTTTTCTTAGAGTAGACCAGAATTCACCATGAGTTATACAATAAATATATATAAGTCTCATGTGCTAAATTAAATAATAATAATAATAATAATAATAATAATAATAATATTATTATTATTATTATTATTATTATTATTATTATTATTTTATTTTTTCCCTTTTAAAAGCAAATTGGATATATATATATATATATATATATATATATATATATATATATGAAATTATTAGTTATTAATTTAATATTTATATAGTTTAGGATATATAGAGTTTATTTGTTGGCGGTTAAAATGTAGGCTAATAATACGTAGTGAAAAGTTAAATTGTCAAATATTTTATCTATATTTATAGAGATATTGACTGTTTAAATTTAGTGATAAAACAAATATTGTAGAAATAAGAAATCTGCTGTTAAATTTTATACTTGGCAATGGATGCTTTGAATTTTTTTTTTTTTAATATAGGCATTGAAGCAATCTCACATCTGGATTATCACGCAAGTAATAAAAGGCTATTAAACGTATAAAGACATTGTTATAAGATTTTTTTTTTTTTTTAAACTGATTATGAGAATTTCTCATTATACAGAGGCATGGGATATACAGACCAACGTGGCGGCTCCTATTTCAGCCACATTCTTGCAAGTCAATTCTTTTGTTGTACCATTTATATCCCCGCATGGCTGCATCATTGCATTGTCACCATAGTTATTAAATTTCAACTAAATCGATTAATGATCTAATGAATCAGTAAATTGGGTCTCAAATTAATTTTGATTTATAATTAAATTAAATAAAAAAATAATTAGGCATAATCCAGTTGACTCGCCGGTTGAAGTAGTGAATTAGTGTGAACTAGATATTCTATTCAATTCAATTATTTAATATTTTTTTTTTTAAATATTAGTATAGAGAATTAAACTTAAAATATTATAAAAAAAATTTTTAATCAAAATAGAAAATTAAACTTAAAACAACATAAAAAAATTTTTAAAATCAATGAATTGAGGTAACTTGTAGTTATATGCTTTTTTATTTTAATATATTTATTATATATATATATATATATTTAATATTTCATAAATACTAAAAAATATATATATATATTTATAGAAATTTGCATACAATATTTTTATATAAAATTTAAAAAAACTAGAATTTTATTAAATATAACTTAATATATTTTAAAGTTTTACTTTAAATAATTAAATTTATAAATACTAAAAAAATAATATATTTATTGAAATTTGCATAAATTATATTACTTGAATATTTTTATATAAAATTTAAAAACACTAAAATTTTATTAAATATAACTTAATATATTTTAAAGTTTTATTTTAAATAATTAAAATTTAATAATTTTATTTATTTATTTATATTAATAAATATTATATTTAATTAATTTTTAATGATCTACTAATTAAACTATTGACCCATTAATTAAACCATTAATCCATTCATCTTATCCCTTCATATTCGAGTTTAATAACACTGAATGTGATCACATGAAGGCTTATTCTTTGCCTTACATTTTAAAGGTATTACTGAACAAACTTGCTATTGTTACAGGAACATGATCAAGAGTATGAATTAACATGATTAAGAGTATGAATTTTAATTATAAATAATAATCTGTACGAAATTTATATATGAATTCCATTTATTAAAAACACATCAAAACACAAAATAGAATACAAAGAACTCGGAGACTCGATCGGAGACTCCAACCAAGCAGTGGGACTAAAAATGATAAAATAATTTTTAAGTTATTTTTTTAAACAGTATCTCAAATAACATTTTTTTTTCTAAAAGAAAATTTTTTTTCTACGACCTTAAAAGCCAAACAGGATCTTATAACTTTAATTTCGATGGAAATGCTGCATACTTTAAAGTATAATTTTAAAATATTAAATTTTATTCAATTATTTCGAAAATAGAATTGGAACAGGAATTTTAGAATTTAAACTTCTACTTCCACTAACACGCTCTTAGCAATTTCTTTTTTAAGGCCTAAAATATTCGTTAGCTAAGCAGACAAAAATAAGAACTACTAAAAATTAAAAGTCTAATTATTGGGAGAGAGTCAAATTTAGACTTGTTAGAGTCCAAGTCCAATTAGAATTAAGAAGCATAATTAGTTTAGAAAGTTAAGTATAATTTAAATTATGAAATTTAATAATTAGAGTCATAAAATAATTAGGTTTTAGTAGCCTATATATATGTGTAGTTGGTTGATCATTATATGAAATGCATTGTAAAAAGCTTATAAAGTGAAGATGTGTGTTGAATTATGTAAGTTTTGTTTGAGTGATTTTGATGGTCAGAAAAATAATTAGTAGTTATAATTATTTTTTTTCTTGTTAGTAGATTTGTTTGGTGAAGTAGGCTTACGCCGAACCACATTAAATTTTGCGTTCCTTATTTTGTGTGGGTGTAATTTTTTCACAAGAAGTGGTATCAGAGCTGTGGTTTAAAATGTCAAAGATGGCAAACACAAAATTTGAGGTGGAGCCCTTTGATTGGAAAAATAATTTCAGCTTATGGCAAAGTACTATGAAGGATGTCCCTGTACAACAAAGATTAATTAAAGCATTGAACGAGAGGCAACCAGCAACCATAAAAGATGATTAGGAGGAGCTTTAATAGAAGGCTGTGAGTACGATTAGATTAACGTTAGCCCCAGATGTGAAATACAATGTCTTGGAGGAGACTTCGCCAGTTATTATGTGAAAGAAATTGGAGAGCTAGTACATGTCAAAGTCACTCACATATCACTTGTACTCGAAGAATGAGTTGTACCAACTCATAATAGATAAAGGTACAAATGTGAGGGATCACCTTAATATTTTTAATAAATTAATTACCCAATTGGCTAGTGTTGGTGTGAAGGTAGATGATAAAGATAAAGCCCTCCTATTTTTAACCTCTCTCTCACAATCTTATAAAAGCTTGGTGACAGCCTTAACAATTTCGAAGGAGACTTTGAAAGCAGAGGAGGTTACTACAGTTATCTTGGATGATGAGAAGTTTAAGAATACAGCTAATAGCGATGAAGGTAGAGCTTTTGTTGCTAGTTCTAATCGTGGTAGAAGCAATCCACGTGGAAACAATTAGAGAAGGAATAGTAGATCGAGCTCAAGACCATAAGTAGATCATGAAGATAGAGAATATTACTACTGTCATGAGAAGGGTCACATTTAATACCATTGTATAAAGATAAAGAAAGATCTTGTAGAGTTTAAACAATTCAAGAAGAGTCGCGAAAAAAAAAAAAAAAAAAGGAACTGCTGCAATTGCAATGATGATGGTGTTGATGGGGAATGTTTAAATGTGGATAATGATAATTAAAGGTAAAAGATCCATTAAAAGATGAGTGGTTAATGGATTCTGCTTGCCCATTCCATTTTTCTCAAAGAAGAAGTGGTTTAATGTGATTGAAGAAAAAAAAAGGGAGAAAAAGTGAAGCTAACTAATGGGAACAAGATGGAAGTTGAAGGTATTGGAAGAGTGAAGATCAAGCTGCATGGTGATCAAGTAAAGGTGTTCGATGAAGTGAGATATGTTCCTAAATTTGAAAGAAACTTAATTTCCTTGGGTAAGTTAGATTCTTTGGCTTATGAGTGTTCATTTCATGGTGGAGTCATGAGAGTTAGCCGAGGTGCTTTTGTGATCATGACGGGTGAAAAGATTGGTACAAAGAATCTCTACAAATTGGAAGGAAGCACATTGATTGGAAGAATGCAAGTAGAAGCAAAAGGCAACATCAACAATCAAGAGTGTAAGGAAGTACCCAAGAAAAAATTGACTTTTGCAGAAATTGTGAAAACTAATTCCATTTGACTTGGAGGTGGAGATTGTTAAAGTCCAAGTCCAATTGAAATTAGGAAGTATAATTAGTTTAGGAAGTTTAGTAGAATTTAATTATGAAATTTAATAATTAGAGTCCTAAAAGGGCTAGGTTTTAGTGGCCTATATATATTTATAATTGGTTGATCATTATATAGAATGCATTGTAGAGAGCTCATAAAGTGAAAAGGTGTGTTGAATTCCATGAGTTTTCCTTGAGTGATTTTGAGGGTGAGAAAAATAATTAGTGGTTGTAATTATTTTTTCCTTGATAGAGGATTCGTTTGATGGCGTACGCTTACACTGAACCACGTTAAATTTTGTGTTCTTTATTTTGTATAGGAATGATTTTTTTCACAACAAGACTATTATTGTCATTATTATCTACCAATTTTTTTTATTACTTTTATAATCATTATATGCATTAATGATTTAATTTTTTTTATATCTATTTTTTCATTATTTTCTTATATGATATAATATTATTATAATATATTTATTTTTGATAACAAACTAAATTTAATTTTTCATTATAGAGTTAAGCATTCTATTCAAACCAAATTGAAATAACTGAAAACTAAAACGAATTTTAAGAACTGAAGTATAGATAAAACCGAATCATTTTCAATTTGGTTCCATCAGGTTCGTTAGATTTTCATTCAATCTTAAGATTCAAAACAAAATCTCAAGCATGGAATGAGGAAAGAAAAAAGTTCTAAACAATTTCTACAACAATTGATAAAACCCAAATGCTTAATTCTAGTAGCTTCACAACAACACTACTTGCTAGAGTTTCCCCATGTCATAAATGTTTCTGACTCAGAAACGGGATGGCAGTGAGATGTTTCTATAATTTCTAGAAATTGGAAACGAGTTTCCCCCCATTGGATATGTGTCTTAAAAAAAAATACACTTTAAATTCAAAACACAGACTCTCAACTAGTGTTGCATCAGAGGACAGAAAGAAGAAGGAGGATGAGATGACTTACCTAGCAATAAAAGGCAGTAGCAATGTCGATGACAACTGTAACACTCCTATTTGCATAGCTTGGTATATTTCACTATTCCGGTGACCGAAGTTGGTCCGGACAATTAAGAGGAGTAGAACCATACTTAAAACAACTAGATAAGCCATAAACACAAATAATTAGTAATTGTCAATTAGTTAAGTATAAATAAGAAAAACAGAACATAAGAAGTTAAATGAGCCAAGAGTCACAGCGATGGGTGATCTTCTCGGGAAGGATTACGAAGTCAATTTAAACTCAAATTTCGAACCGTAAAGTGTGACGTTGCGGTCCTTAGGACTATTACGAACACAGTGAAAAAGAGAAAATCACGAAAAAGAATTGTTAAACCAGTCAAATAATTAGGTCAGGGAGCCGGAAGAAATATTGAATTATTTTCAAACCGGGTTGAACCAGCGAGGGGCAATTTGGTCAATTGACCCCTGGAGCTGACTCCTGACCTAACTGTCAAATAAAATCGGAGAAAGAAAAATTTCGGGATCAAGAATTAAAATAAAGAACTAATGAAAAAAAAAGAAAAAGAAAAGAAAAAGTTTATTACATCACCCTCACCTCACAATTATGGCATCATAAGTCAAAATTTTATTTTCCACCATATTTGACTAACTCAATTACACAAAATTAACCATAAAAGACCTAAAAACAAAACAAGAAAATAACACTTTCTCTTACCTCAAGTTTCGGCAGCCATCACTCCCATAGCTCCACCATTGTTGTTCCTCCATGAAAGCTTGAGTTCAAGCTTGTAAACACCCACTTAACCCTACCTTGCCCCAAATTCTTCCATAAAAACTTGTTAAACTCACTTGAGAAGAAGATTGATCACAAAAGAAAGAAGAAAAGAAGAAGGAATTTGAAGATTTAACATCCAAGTTGAGGTTAGTGATTTAAGTTGAAAATTTTAGTTTATTAGTTGTGTTTGTAGATTAATTAACTTAGAACTCAACTTAAAAATCAAAAGAAAACATCTTTGGAGGACCAAATAGAAATTCAGCCAGCTAGGGTTTGATGGTGTATACATGTGTTTTGATTGAATTAGTAGAGTAGGTAAGCTTGAATGGGTTAAGGAAGCATGTTTATAGGTGTTTAATTAGGTAAATGCAACAAATGGCATGAACTAGGGTTTTGGCATTTAGGGTTTTGGAGGCAAAAATGTGAGAAATTGTTAAATGATGTGTTTGATCTAGTTTGAGGTAAGAAATGGTCATTTGAGACCAATTGGAGTATGTTAGAAGTGTTGGAACCAAATGCAAATTCAGGTTGCTTAGGGTCATGCTGCAGGCAGCAGGACCAAGGTCCCTTTGAGGGACCAAAACAGAAAATTTACAAGTCTAATTGGTATGAGACCAATTGGGAATGAAAATAGACACAAAATGGCACAATTTTTATTTAGGAATCATGCCCAAAAAGTGACCAAAACCTAGTGAACAAATTGACCAAATCTGGATTTTTGCAGTCTCACCTATACAAAAATGAACAAACACTGCAAATAAACAGTGTTTGTTCATTTGGCCATAACTTGGGCTAGGCAGGTCTAAATGACCTGAAATTTTACTAGTGGACAACTGAAATATAGACCTAAAACTTTCATGAAGAATACCACCCAAATTATGCCCTTAACTAAGTCATTTGGCCACCCAAAAGTTAGTGACCTAAAACTGCCAGAACCAGTTTGGTGCCCAAAAATCTGGGTTAAGTCCAATCCGGCAGCCATGATTCAAATAGCTATAACTTGAGCTACAAAACTCCAAATGGAGTGATTCAAAAATAAAAATAAAGTTAAGACAATAGGGAACATTTTCCATGAAGAAATGTTTGCCAAATTCTAACAGAAAAATGACCAATGGAACAGTGCAACTTAAGACGCCAAAACTGAAAAATTACAAATTTGCCTAAAAGACTTAGAATTTGAGTAAACAATCAAAACCAACAAATTTAGTTACCAATATGTGGTATGTGGGTGAAGTTAGAATTCCCATACCTATTAAGCCTTAGAAAGTCAACAAATTGACTTGAATAGTGTAGTAAATAGTAACCCCGAAACATAAATTTTAAAGAACGTCAAGTTTAGCACATTAGAGCTAGGTAAAAGTGAAATTAAATTTATTTTTGGATTTATTCTAAGTTATGGTACTGAAACACTATGAAACTGTCACATCTTACCCCTCTGTAAGGTATAACATGATCCCGTAGAATACTTAATGAACTACCGAACTTCACCTACCGATAACTCATTAAGTACCCTACAAGGGATTTTAAAACAATTTTCTTACATTTTGGAAGTGGTGAGCATTTTAGTGAGAATTAAAAACCATTTATTCAAAGTTTAAATACTAGTAAAAATTTTTGTCCATTTTAATTTTGCCGCAAATTTTATAAAAATTTTGACAGAGTTCCGTTTGTATTTGGAGAAAACCGTTCTTCAAATACCTAAAAAAAAATACTTCCAAAAGTTTTCCACAACTCCCATCCTCCAATAAATCTCAATCAACTCAATTCAAATCACTTCAAAGTAATTTCACAATCCAAATCAAAATTTATCATCTCAAAATATTTAACAACTCCATTCACAAGGCATAATATATGAAATTCACATGTACAGTTATTAATTTACAGAAGGAAATCAAAAAATAATATGATTACAATTTATTTACAACTGCTCAACTTACATTGATACATACAACATTACTATATTTACATCAAAATTAACTACAAGGGTATAAAATAATACCCGTACAAAAAGATCAGTGGAGGCCTCAATTCAATAGCAGCTCACTCTGCTGCTTTCTCCTAGCTCTTATCTGCGACAGCAAAATAAGCTATCACTGAGTATAAAATACTAAGTGGTGCACAATAAAAATTTAAAATGCAATACATAAATCGTTCATTGATGAAACACAATTTGAATACTTCTCAATCACATTACACAACTATGAAAGCTCATAACAACACCATTTAGTCAAATAATTTATTAAACACAGTGTTGCCAAAATCTTATATACTTAAGCCATGACACAAAATTTCCGATCAATGCCGTGTTGTACACTACGACAAAGTAATCTACAACCCCATTAATTGAAATCAATGAGGGAGGTGGCTAGCTAGCTAATGAGTACTCATCCGATCTCAACCTCAACTGGCAAGCTAGAGAGGGAGGAAAATAAACGATCTCAACCCCATAAATGGAGAAGGAATAATGTGATACTGCCATGCTAAGTGTGAACATAAAATCAATTCAAAACAATTTATTCAAATAATTTATTGGAAATCTGGTAAATTTTCAAAGTCATATTCACAATCATAAATGGCAACACAATTCGCAATTAACTCAAGAAAAATCAAAATTTTCAAGAATCATATATTTAAACAACAATTACTGTGCACAGACCTGACGTGAGTCGCCTCTAGGCCTTGACTCAGTCTCTCAGAGCTTTCAAGTTTTTTTCAGCTGAAACACACAATTTCACAGTGTTTCAGTACCATAACTTAGCATAAATCCAAAAATAAAGTTCACTTCATTTTTACCTAGCTTTAATGTGCTAATTTCGACGTTCTCGAAGTTTTTGTGTTTTAGGTTACTATTCACTACATTATTCAAGTCAAATTGTTGACTTTTTAAGGCTTAATAGGTATGGGAACTCCAACTTCACCCACATACCACATTTTGGTCATTAAATTTATTGGTTTTGGTCATTTTCTCAAAGCTTAAGTCCTTTTGGCAAAATTGTCAAATTTTCAGTTTTGGTGTCCCTAATTGCACTATTCCATTGGTCAATCTACTGTTGGAATTTGACAAAACTTCCTTCATAGAAAATGTTCATTATTGTCTTAAGTTTATTCTCATTTTTGGATCACTCTAATTGGAGTTTTGTAGCTCAAGTTATGGCCATTTGAACCAGGGCTGCCGGGTTAGACACAACCCAGATTTTCTGGGCAAATTTTGGTGCTGGCAGTTTTGTGTCACCAACTTGGGGTGGCCAAATGTCTTGGTTGCTGGCAGAATTTGGACTTGTATTCTTCATGAAAGTTTTAGGTCTATATCTCATCTAACCACTGGTAAAATTTTAGGTCATTTGGACCTGCCTAGCTCGAGTTATGACCAAATGAATAAATACTGTTCATTTGGTCAGTTTATACAGTGGCAGACTGCACTTATCCAACTTTGGTCAATTTGTTCACTAGGTTTTGGTCACTTTTTAGGCATGGTTCCTAAATGAAAATTGTGTCATTTTATGTCTATTTTCATCTCCAATTGGTACCATATCAATTGGACTTGTAAAATTTCATTTTTGGTCCTTCAAAGTTGACTTGGTCATGCTGCCAGCAGCATGACCATACACCCTCCGAATTTAACTTAATTTCCAACCATTCCCACACAACTCATTTGGTCACAATTGACCATTTTTCACTTCAAAATAGGTCAAACACATCATTTACTCATTTCTCCAAATTTTTGCCTCAAAACCCTAGGCCTCCAAACCCTAATCACACTAAATTGTTGCATTTAATCACATTTAAGCATTTCAATCTTACTACCATTCTCCTACAAGTTTACTAACACATTTAATTCATTCAAAACACATCATACCCTCATACATCCATGGCTGGCCAAAATTTCAGTTTGTTCCTCCCCACATATTTTTATTTCATTTCATTAATTTCTAAGTTCATCTAAGTAACTAATTATGCATTTAAAGAAAAAAAAAATGAAAGTTAGCATACTAACATTTCTTAAAACTTCAAATCTCTATCTTTTGTTCTTCTTTCTTCTTTCAATCTTCTTCTTAAGTTGAGATTACAAGCTCTAGTAAGATTTTTAGAGGAGTTATGAAGGTTGACTGAAGAAATTTAAGCTTGAGTGTAAGCTTAAATGAAGAAACTTTCATGGAGGAATTAGGGAGAGAGTGAGACGGCAAAGGGAGAAAGAAGATGACTATTTTTTTTTCTTTTTTTTTTAATCTATTTTGACTTATGGAAGACCACAAAAAAAATCTAATTAATTAATTTATTAATTATACACTTATGGCATCATGCATGATGTCATACATGATGTCATGCATGATGTCATCACCTTTACTTTTTCATTTTCCCTTTTTTTTTTCTATTAGTTCTTTAATTTAATTCTCGATTCTGAAATTTTCTTTTCTCCGATTTTATTTGACAGTTAGGTCAGGAGTCAGCTCTTGGGGTCAATTGACCAAATTGCCCCTCACCGGTTCATCCCGGTTTGTAAATAATTTTATATTTCTTCCGGCTCCCTGACCTAATTATTTGACTGGCTTAACAATTCTTTTTCGTGATTTTCTCTTTTCCATTGTGTTCATAAGGGTCCTAAGGACCGCAGCGTCACATTTTACGGCTCAAAATTTGAGTTTAAAACGACTTCGCAGTCCTTCCTGAGGAGGTCACCCATCCCTGTGACTCTCGGCTCGTTTAACTTCTTATGTTCTAGTTGTCTTAAATATACTTAACTAATTGAACATTACTAATTATTTGTGTTTATGGTTTCTTTAGTTGTCTTAAATATGGTTCTAATCCCCTTAATTGTCCAGACCGACACCGGTCATCAGAACAGTGAAATATACCAGGCTATACAAATAGGGGTGTTACAGAAACTATGTGTTTCAGTTGAAAAGAACATCGGGAAAGAACCCGATGAATCGAGTCAAGGCTAAGAGGCGACTCGCTTAAGGTTTGTGCACAACGTATAATTTTTGTAAATTATCTTCTGCATATTATTTTGAATAATTTGAAATATTGAATTGTGACATCATTGTGATGAAATGTTTATTATACTTTGGATTTAAATTGTTAAAAGTTATTTATGTATATTTGAGATGGCATAAATGTTTAGTAAATTGTTAAGATAAGTTTTGAAACCATAGTTTCATGACCATATATTTGAACACCTCACTAGCATGACTAGTGGGGGTAATCAGTTTCGAATTTTGATTCTTTATCTAGCTGAAGTGTTGAGGTGTGTGCCAGTAGAAGAAGAAATTGAATGGATATCCATATATTTGAGCTAGCTAGCCTTGTGATGTGACTTCTCCTTAGCCTCTAGATATTGAGATTATATTTATTTCGAATGGCATGATATAACTGTGGGTTTTATGAAATTGGTTTTGATACTTGAAATGAAATTGTTTGGATTAAAATCTCATAATTCATGTTTTGTATTTAATTCTCATGTTCAGTCCAATTTTTGAATAAATATGATTTAAACTATGCATAAAGATTTTTTTAGTATATTGTGCACCACTGAGTCCTAGTACTCAGCGATGGCTGTTATTGCTGTCGCAGATATAAAGACTAGAAGAGCAGCAGAGTGAGCTACTGAGGACAGAGGAGCTACCTGCTTTGAAGTTATCGGGTATATTTTATACCCTGACTGTAAAAATTCATTTTGATGTATGTAATGCACGTAAATGTATGGACATGTAAAATTGGTCTTGAGCAGCTTGTATAAAGTTTGTAATAAATTTTAGTTTGAATTTCTTTTAATGTAAATTTTTGTAATGATGTATATAAATTATTTTATCTTTAATGAAATATGAATGGAAGTATTTTGTTTTAAATTGAATAAAATTGATTAATGGTATGTTGATGAATGTTGAATATTGAAAATTGTGGATTTGAATTTTTGGAAATTGATAAATGATGTTGAAATTGGTTTGGATGATTGTGAATTTGAAGAAGTAGTTGAGATAAATCTTTGGAAGTGTTTTTTTACAGGTATTTGAAGAACTGTTTTCTCAAAATACAGACGGCACTCTGTCAAAATTTTAATAAAATCTGCGAAAAAATAAAATGGGACAAAATTTTTTTTTTACTAGTTTTAAATCTTCAAATAAATGATTTAAATAACTATTAAAAAAATGCTCACCACTTATAAAAGTAAGAAAATTGTTTTAAAATCCCTTGTAGGGTACTTAATGAGTTATCGGTAGATGAAGTTCGGTAGTTCATTAGGTGTTCTACGAGATCATGTTATGCCTTACAGAGGGGTAAGGTGTGACAACAATGCACTGTGCAAGTGAGACATCGATTGTGCTCTATTTCTCTTTATCGCCTTTAAACCCATCCCATGCTCTTCTTTGCTTTGTGAATGACGTGATTGGTTGTTGTTTTATATTGCCCAACAAAATTATTGTGCTAATATCTAATTAGGTGATAATAATCTTCCACTTTGTTTCGCAAAATTACCTTTTTGTTATTAAATTGGGACAAATCCCTCACCAATTTATTTGTTTCAAAATTATTTTTTTATCAAATAGGATACTTACACTAATTTTTTTTTTTAATTTAAAAAAAATACTATGTAATTTTTTTAAGAAAAATAATATGTAATCTGTAGTTATATATTTAATTTTTTGTAATAATTTATATATGTTTTTGTTTAATTCATTTTTTTTATGTATAGACTAGTTATATATTAAAAATTTTTGCAATAATTTCCATAGTTAATATATTCGATTTTATTATTTAATTCTTTAATCTTAAATATATATATATATATATATATATATATATATATATATATATATATATATATATATATATATTAAAATGATCTTTAATAAATTAATTCTAGAATCCATATAAACTCAAGAAGATGGTACGTCAATTCTTGATGAGTTAGGATAGCCAAATAAACTATTTCAATCCAAAGCCTCCAAGAAGAGGTAAAAGCCATCAAAATTGAGCTTGAACACCTTAAAGAAAGATAGGCTCAGGACCCGGAAACAATTCAAAACTTACTTTCAAAACAAACTAATGGAGAACTCGAAGAAGATGAAGAGGATAATTTGGAAATTCAAAATCTTGAAAAACCTACAAAAGATTTTCTCTTCATTCTCAATGAGATTTCTTCCAGAAAATATTTGATTAGGATTTCGATAGTTTTTTCAAGACTTTAGAATCGATACAATTGCCTTATTTGATACAGGTACATATTTGAACTGTATTAAAAAAGGTATTATTCCAACGAAATTCTAAGAAAAAGCCACTAAAAAACTTTTAGCTGCAAAAAATTTCAAAATTAAAATTAATTACAAAACAGAGGCCTCAATAGCCAATTTAAATCTTTTTCTAAAAACTTCATTTGTTCTAATAAAATATATAAGTCATAATATTATCCTAGGGACACCATTCATCAATCTGACAACTCCCTATAGAGTCAACTATGATAGCATTTCTTTTAGAACAAGAAATCAAAATCTTGTTTTTCCTTTTATTAAAAAACCCAAAACAAAGAATTTGAATATTATCAAAACTTATTCCATTTTTTATAATCAAATAAATGTTTTGATATAGGAAACAAGATAATATTTACAAAACCCAATTTCTTTACAAAACCATTTTGTTTTCAAACAACAATTTCTTGGCTATCATTTGTTACATACTAACCTCTGTAAGTTTTTGCAGATGCCAGAATCATGAAACAGCGGTGATTTAGTCCACTTTGGACCAATTGTCCTTTCAAAAACTCCTACTCAGATGAAACAATCCTACAGACTAACCCCCAGGCTCTAATACCAAGGATGCATTGGGATCGACAAAGAGATGAGCTAATAGAAAAGAAACTACTCTCTAAATCTTGACAAATTTATAAATAATTAAAGAAATGAATAAAATATACAAAAAAGGAAAATCTTCAGAAATGAAAATTAAAATATAACATATATATACTTAATAGGCGACAGAGCCAGTCCATTATGAATATATATACATATATTTATGCAAGATAGGTAGTTCAACCAGCCAGATGCATGCAAAAGAGATTTGTAATTTTGCAAGAAGAATTGAAGAACTTACTTCAAAATCTTATAAATTTTATAAGTTTTGTACAGGGGTTTTGGAGATGTAATTCCAGGTAGGTATTACAAAAGTTGCTTAACACATGAGCTTCCTATGATCTACTAAAAGGAAGTTACAAGGTTTTGTAGGTGAGATAGAGGTAGGGCATAACAGGAAGTGAATCGATCTTCTTGCTCCTTGCTTGCCTCGAGGTGATCTTCCCTCCAAGTCCTTCTTTGGATTCTCTCAGTTTCTTAGATGCTAAAGAGAAATGGAATTGGAAAGATGAATTTGGAAGATGGATTTGCCTTGAATGGATGCCTTCTTATATAGAAGTGACCAGGGCAAGTTTGTAATTTTTTAATTTTAAACAATGTCTGCCACTTAACATCTTCACGTGTGAACAATACTTGAAAAGTGTCTTGAACAGTTCTTCCTATCATGTGAACAGTGCTCAAATAGTGCTTTGAATAGTTTTTCCTATTATTTTCACATGTGAACAGTAAAAGTTAACAGTGATAGGTGAACAGTGCCCTGTCGAGTTTTGAAAGAAAGAAAAGTAAAAGTGCAAAAATAATTACAAGAGCATAATATAAAAGTTAAAGGAAATGAAGAGTAAAATGGATAATTTTGCCACTATAAATTTCTTTTGCCGGTCTTAAATATTTTTTTTTATGATTGGAGTGGAGCTGGGACCACTCCAGTCAGCCTTCCATCATGTTTTGTAAATTATGCCATGTTTCTTCATCCTCACTCATTTCTTCATTGGACAAGACTGATGGCAAGTCATCCTCCTTTTCATATTGAATCATATATTCTTCATGTTGTGTTTCAATAGAAAAGGGTTCTGAGTCTGGCAAGTATTCATAATGGACAAATATCCTTGAATATGTACCTATATAAACTAGTATATAGTCAGGATATCTATACCTATGCCAGTTGTTAACAGCCATTCTTACTCTCCATTTGTTGAGTTGAGTAAGATGGTCTTCATGATTACATAACTAGTTTGGAAGAGGTAAAAATGGAGGAATTTTTGTATCCAGGTAAAAGCAATGAATTGCTTGTTGAAACTCTCCATTTGCTAATACTTCTGGGGGTGTCGAGATGATGTTTACATTGACTAGTTTTTGAGAAAGTAGAAGTTTTCTAACTTCTCGATGAACTCTATTTCCCAAGAACCTAGTCGCTTCACAATCAGATTTTGTAATCCTGACTCCAGCTAACATTCCCAATTTAAATAGCTTTCTTGGATCTAGAAATCAAATTCCAAATATCTAGGTTGCTGTGAAACAAGGAATACTGAAATCTAGGCTGTGTTCACAATTTGGATACCAAAGAGGAGTCCTTTAAGAGTGCTCCAAGGTGCAATAGAAATGGGGTTTTGAATGAAATTACCATTCCCATGACCATCCATTGTGATTTTACTGATTGTTCTTTCTAAAATGGAGACAGGTTTTGAATAAATCCAGTTGCTCTTGTGCTCTAGATTGAGTAATATTTTGTATGATCTTCTCACAGATTTCTTAGGGAAGACTGTTGAGAACCTATTGTCTGAATTTCATAGAAAGACATCGGGCGTCAAATTTTTTTAAGGACGTATTGGCACCAAGTGAAGTAAAAAAGGCCTCACCATGATGATAAATTTTCACATTGACCAGTGGGGCCAATGGTAATTTTACACTAGAACCCAGTGGGGATCCTAGGCCTTCAGTCCTTATCTTTTTTACACTAGCATCTAGTGGGAATCCTAGGCCTTTGAATTCCTATTTTTGTAAGTCAAATTGAAAATTTTTGTTAAAAATGCATGGTTCTGATGGACTAATTCTGGGTGCATGAGAATTTTGTAAAACTTGGTTTTGTAAAAACTCAATGAATGATTGAGCTACAATGATATGATCCTTATGAATTTTAATTCTACTAAGGAGTTCAGCCACATATTCATTGTAACACCCTCACTATAGTAATTCCGTACATTCTACTATTCCGGTGACCGGTGTCAGTTTGGACAGCTAGAATATCTAGAAAAATATTTAGACTAGAGTGAGAAGTCATAAATAACTCAAATAATAATAAGAAAAATTTAGGAAAAATTTTAGAAATAAAATACAACCAAGTTAAATGAGCCGGTGCCCTAGAGATGGGTAACCCAGTGGGAAGTTACAGTCTTCGCAACTAGAAGCCCTAAACCCGGGAGAAAATTCATGAAATAATTTTTGGACTCAAGAGAAGAGTCATTGAGGTTTTTATAGCATTAGAATGTCAAGAAATGGTTTAGGAAAATTTTTCCATTGGTACAGACGATTTTGGCTCAATAAGCCAAACGGAGGGCATTTCAGAGATAATTTTTGATCGACTTGTCCAGTTAAGTAAATAATTATTATGATCTAAAATATGAATAAATATTGCTAAAAATTGAATTGAAAATGAGTAGAAAAGAAGGAAAAAGAAAATGAAAACAAATACCTAATTATGACATCATATAATGTCATTAAAAACTTATCCACCAATCACCATTCAACAAGCTTACATAAAACAAATAAAAAGAGAATAATAAACCAAAAATTGTGGTCATCTTCTTCCTGCCAAGATGTAACACCCTCCCGGTAACCACTCCGTATATCCTACTGTTTCGGTGACCGGTGTCAATGTGTCGGTCCGGACAGCTAGAACGTCCGGAAAAATATTTAAACTAAAGTCAGGAATCATAATTAACTCAAATATTAATAAGAAAAATTTAGTAAAAATTTTAGAAATAAAATACAACCAAGTTAAACGAGCCGGTGCCCTAGCGATGGGTAACCAGAGGGAAGTTGCGGTTCTCGCAACGAGGAGCCCTAGACCCGGGGGAAAAATTATAAAATAATTTTTGGGACTCCAGAGAAGGGTTATTGAGGTTCCCATGGCATTAGAATGCCAAGAAAATACCTAGAAAAATTTTTCAATTCCAGACAGACAATTTTGACCTGCTCACCAAACGGAGGGCATTTTGGTCATTTCAGAGGTGATTTTTGGCCGACTTGTCCAGTTGAGTAAATAATTAATATGACATAAAATATGAAGAAACATTACTAAAAATGAAATTGGAAATGAGTAGTGAAAGAAAAGAAAAGAAAATGCAAAATAATACAAATAATGACATAGTATGATGTCATTTAAAATTACCAACCAATCACCATTAAGCAACTATTTGACTAACAAATAAAAGAGGTTAAAAGAAGACCAAAATAACAAAAAAATGCAGCAGCCATCCCTCCTTTCCCATTGCAGCCGAAATCCCTTCACCATGCTCCTCCATTTTTGGTTCTTGAAAGCTTCAAATTTCCATGCTTCCTCACCCTAAAACCCATAAGTCCCTTCATCAAAAATTAATCCCACACCTAGACAAAGCTTTTGGCAGCCAAGAAAAGGAAGAAAAGTGAAGTTTTGAGTTGGGAAAAATCTGCCCTATTCAAGGTTAGTGCACATATATACTTAAATCTCCTTTATTCCATGTTAAAGCCTTAAAGTGAGCAAGAATTTGTCACTTAAATGAATGAAATTTATGCTTATGCATGCCTTGAATTTCGGCAGCCCTAAGGAAGGAATAATAAAGGAGTGTTTTTATGGTTTTAATGGACTTAGCATGAATTGGAGATTATGTTTAAGCTATATATCTACATAGATGTTGAACTAGTGTGCTAATTGAGGTTTATGGGTAAATTGCATTGGACATTAGGGTTTTGAGGAATGAAAAATTAACTTGGCTTATCAAACTGTTAAAGAACACTCTAATGGTCAATAAGTGACCATTTGAGGTATGTTGACCACAATTTGGACTGAAAAATGGTATGGCAAAGACAAGGTGTGAGCTGCCCTAGGACAGCAGCAAATGGACTGAAATTTCAGTCTAATTACATAGCCATAACTTTGGCTGTGTTAGTCCAATTGGTGTTTGGCCAATTGGACATGAAACTAGGCTTATAATGGCACATTTTTGCTGAAGAAACCATGCCCAAAAGACCAAAGCAAGAGGACCAAAACTTGGCCTCAATCCGGATACCCTGAAACTGATTCTGCAGAATTGACCAAATGAACAGTGTTCATTTGGCCATAACTCACTGTAGATTTGGTCAATTGACCTGAAATTTTTACAGAAACAAGTTAAGACATAGACAAACAACTTTCATGAAGGAACCTACCCCAAATTATGGGCAGAACCTAACCCAAATGGCAGTGGCAGTCACTGTTCATGTTACTGTAGATATGGTAATTTCTGCAGAATGGTAATCCGGCCAGCTGTGGTTTTTGGACCATATCTGGAGCTACAAAACTCCAAATGGAGTGATTCAAAAAAGGAAATTCAACTAGACAAAATAAGGAACAACTTTCATGTTTTACATTTCTTCAAATTCCCACAGCAACAGTGTCCAATGGAATAGTGAAGTTGACTCACAAAAACTGAAAATTCTGCTTGTGTTGGTTTAAACTTTGAAATGGTATAAATGCTTAATGCCAACAAGTTTGGAATGCCAAATGTGGTATGTTGGGAGTGCCAAAGTCAATGTACATATTTTTATTCTAAAAGTCAACATTTTTGTTGACCAATAAGATGAATAGTGACACTAAAAATTTGAAATTCACAAATTGAAGAATTTAAAAGTTTCAAATGCCCTAGTATACCTAACAAGATTGGTTTGGATAGTTTGGCATGCCAATAGGGTTCAGTTAGCAGTACTGCACATGGCAATATGCCATTCTGTGATTTCATGGCTTGTAGCCATTCTGACTTTGTATTGAGACTTGGCCTTGTGCTTGATATTATTTACATTGTTAGCTGCTGCACACCGGAGATGCATATGTGACCGATGGTGTGACGCCCGAGGTACTAGGTAGCCAGTGCGGTTACCCGTTATCCATCCACTGCCTAGTGTCGGTTTACTTGGGGCAACCAAATGAATAAAAGTGAACAACGTTAACGAAATAATGGTTATACCAATACCAAACAAAGAAAGCATATACATTCTATACACATTCATTTTCTTGCTATTTTCTTCTATTATATTATTGCACCACTAAGCATTATTGCTTAGCGCGTTGCTTTGCCACGCCGTAGGTACCGGAGATCCCGATCGTGAGCCCGTGAGACCACGATCGGGTGAATCCATCCTGCAGTTCTGCACAGTGTCCGTGTCACCTCGTCACCTGCAGTGCATTGGTAGGACACTAGATGTCATTTTGTCATTTTGTAATTAAATTTTTATTTTCTCATATGTATTTGGGATTTATGTAATGTATTTTGAGGTTCATGTAAATAATAAAGATTTATGGTTATGTATGGAAGTAATTTGAGTATTTAATTGTTGTTTATATATGAGAACCCTGAGAAAGGGATGTTTGAGAAATGAAAAGGTTGTTGAGACCTGAAATTGAAAAATTGTTGAGATCTTGATATTGAGTTTTGTGATGATACTGGAGTTGGGAATGAATGAATTTGTTTATTGGAAGTGTTTTTAACAGGTTCCGAAGAACTGTTTTCTCCATTTTTAGCCTAGATCACGGATTTTCTATAAAATTTTCGGAACCTCAAATAAATAAAAATTTTGCTAAATGGCTTAAATAAAGTATATTTCATAAATTATATGCAAAAGCATGATATAAATTAATTAAGGTATATTAGAGTGTACCGGTACACCGTGTGCCATTACTTATGCGGGTAAGGGGTGTCACACAAGAGCCATAGCCGAACCACCATTTTCTAGAGCTCTCTCCATTGCTCTTTCTTCTCACCTCAAATTCCCATATAAAAACACCATAAAATCCCTAGACTTCTTTCATGAAAATTTGCTTGTGCACCTTGGGGAAGTGTTTGGCTACCAAGAATTGAGGAGAAAGTGAAGTTTAAGCTTAGGAAAATTCTGCTCAAAAAGGTTAGTGCTACTTTCTTCCATATTCTTTTAGTAAACTTAAATTTGAGCATGAAAATGGAAAGAATTACAACAAAAAAATTGAGAAATTATTCATGTTTGATGGAAGAAGAATTTTGGTCAGCATGTGTACCTCTGGGAATTGATGAATTTAAATGAAATAAAATGTGTTTATTGGACTTGCTTAGTAGGTATTTGTGATTGGATGTGTTAGATGGCATGGATAGTATGAAACGGACACTTTGGGAATTAGGGTTTGTGAAAAATTAGAGTTTTACTTATGTAATGGTATATTAACATTGTAATGGTCAATTAGTGACCATTTGAATTTGTGTGAGGAGGAATTGAAGTGGGTAAGGATAATGGAGTTGAGCTTAGGCATGCTGCCCTTGGTGACCTGCAAGACTGGGTGTGAGTCCAGCAGGTTTGGGCAGCTATAACTGGAGTTGTATAGGTTCAATTGGTGCAAGGCCAATTGGAAATGAAACTAGACACATAATGGTACAACTTTGGTGAAGAAATCCTACCCAGAAAACCAAACCAAGTTAACCTAAAAATTACCCTAATCCGGGTGACCAACACGCTGTCCCTGGAAAATGACTAAATGAATAGTGTTTATTCAAATGGTCATAACTCAGTGTAGAAAAGTTCAATTGGTCTGAAATTTTACCAGTAGAAAGCTGAGACATAGCCCTACAACTTTCATGAAGAACACAAATCCAAATTATGACCATAACCTAGTCAAATTGCCAACCAAACTTAGGTCACCAAATCTGGCAGAACCAAATTGCCGAGAAATTCTGGGTATAGGTCAATCCAGCCAATTATGGTAAAATGACCCATAACTTAAGCTACAAAATTCCAAATGGAGTGATTCAAAAAAAAGAAATGTAACTAGACACAATAAGGAACAACTTTCATGAAGACAATTTTATCAAATTCCTACTGTACAAATGACCAATGGAATAGTAAACTTAGGGTATGAAATCTGAAAATTTTGAATAACATAAGATAAGCTTTGGAATGGTATTGGAAATCAATACCAACAAAAATAAAATGCAAAATATGGTATCGTGGAGAACATAGGTTCAATAAATTTATTATGTATTAAAAAGTCAACTATTTGAATGAATAGTAATGTGAATAGTAGTACAAATACACAAAGTGTAAGAACTAAATTGGTAGAGGAAATTAAGGTATGAAATTTGGAATCCATGAAATGTTCATAGATTACTTGGAATAGAAATAGTAATTTACCTAAATGACTTAATGAACATTTAAGTTATGTGAATATATAATTAAGGTTTGTATTCCCATTACCAGTAGGTCTAATAAAACATAAGTGATACCACTTGAATATGAAATGAAATTAACCTAGATGGATTGTTGAGACTTATACTCCCAACACTAATAGAGTTCATAATATATTAGCAATACAACTTGAAGTATGAAATGTACTTTATATGAATAGATTATTGAATGAATAAATGTAATAAAAGTGTCATTTGGGATTTAGGCTCCCATCAAGAGAGAAAAGAAAGATGTTTTGAATGTAAATGGTACATGAGATTAAATGAATGTGAATTGTAATTAGTATGAATATTACGATGAATGCATAAATTACCTAGAAATGTGAATTTGGAAATTATGTTTCCATTATAAACAAAATTGGAATGCTATAAAAATAAAAACAAAAAATATAATGAAATGATGGAACATATAAACTCTTAATGGTACTATGTGCCCATGTATTGCTAGACATGTGTGTCAGATTGGATAGATTGGCATGCCAATAGGGTATTGTTTTAGCAGTACTGCAAAAAACTTTATGCCTGTATTCATGGCTTTATGCTCACACTCATGGCTTTATGCCCACATTCATGGCTTTATGCCAACATTCATGGCTTTTATGCCCGATTATGTGTTATAATGGCTTTTTAGCTATACTGACTGTATACGTGGTTAATGTTCTGCGTCCCATGTTATGACGGCCTGAGGCACCACGATGTCCACTGCCAACGACCCATTATCTAGTTTAGTTAGCCTGTCATAGGTTACCTGGGCAAAGAAAAAAAATTTATTGAAATAAGTTAAAAATATTAGAAACTAAATAAATCAGTGAGAAAAATCCGAAAGGTATTAAACTAGTATTAAGAATTTAATTATTACGAAATGATCCACAACACATAGAAAATATTAAGATAGTCCACAACACATAGAAAATATTAAGATAGTAAATGAAGGACTAACAAAATAAGCATAACGTAAGTAATTATTAGAAATGCATCCTCCATAATAAAATAAACATAAACTAAATATTTAGATTTATTTGTACATTATATAAATGATTATTGTAAACTTATGACAAAAGAGATTCTAGAGAGCAACATAAATGACGAAAAATGTACTGTATGACAAATTTCATATGAACCCAGTAAAATTCTTAAATATAGAAAATATGCTCCAATTATTTTTATTTGTATACATTATTTTTTATCATATTATTACACCACTAAGCAGCAATGCTTAGCGCAATTAATTTGTTTCCTTGCGCAGGTACTGAAGGTACTGAAGATACAAACCCAGTGGACATTAGACTGGAGATTTTAGAGTCCAGATTTGCGGAAGTGTCGGAAGTGTCAGAAGTGTACAAGATTGTCACCTCCTCAGCAATGCATGTAGATAGGGTCCATATAGATCATATTATGTATTTTGTACATTATAATTAGTTATTATTTGTAATGTAAGCTATGAATTGTATGTTGAAATATAGATTACAGAACTGTAATTAATTTGTAGATCATGTAAATTATGAAATTATGTAATTATTTTGTAAATTATGTAAATTAAGGAAATTTGAAAATTTTACTTATGTAATTTGAGAATGTTTACATGTGAATTGAGTATGAATAGATTTGTACAAATGAGTATGTGAATTACAAAAATTGAATGTGAGATGAATATGATGAGCATGAATGATATTTTTATTGTAAAATATTATTGAAAATTTCAAGCAGGTGAATAGTAAAATACATCAACTGATAATAAAATAGGAGAAACTCTGCTGGTTTCTCTCTGGAAAAATAATTGATATTAAAATATAACAAGATCAAATTATTAAAATAATAAAGTAAGACAAGATAGGGTGCTCCGGTACCGAATGTAGCACACTTCGCTCAGCTACACTATAGTCGGGTGAGGGGTGTTACATTCATTAGTTTCTTCGATCTCAATACAAAGTGCATTGAGAGCTGTTACTCACAACTGTTTATTTTGTATTAGAGTCCAAAGATTGTCCAATAAACATTGGTGCCTTTCTGTGGAAATATATGCAGTTCTAGCTATATTAATTCTAAATTTCTGAACAGGAGTTTTTGAAAGGACAATTGGTCCAAAGTAGACTAAATCATCATTGTTTAATGATTCTGTCATCTGCAAAAACTTACAAGGGTTAGTTTGTAACAAATGATAGTCAAGAAATTGTTTTTTGAAAACAAAATGATTTTATAACGAAATTGGGTTTTATAAATACTGTTTTGTTTCCTGTGTCGAAATATTTATTTGATTATCAAAAATGGAATAAGTTTTGATAATATTCAAATTCTTTGTTTTGGGTTTTTTAACAAAAGGAAAAACAAGATTTTGATTTCTTGTTCTAAAAGAAATGCTATCATAGTTTTCTCTGTAGAGAGTTATCAGATTGATGAATGGTGTCCCTAGGATAACACTGTGACTTATATCTTTTATTAGAACAAATGAAGTTTTCAGAAGAAAATTTGAATTGGCTATTGAGGCCTCTATTTTGTAATTAATTTTGATTTTGGAATTGTTTGCAGCTGAAAGTTTTTAAGTGGCTTTTTCTTGGAATTTCTTTGGAACAATACCTTCTTTAATACAATTCAAATCTGTACCTGTATCAAATAAGACAATTGTATTGATCTTGGAGTCTTTTGAAAAAACTATCAAAATCCAAATCAAATATTTTCTGGAAGAAATCTCATTGAGAATGAAGAGAAAATCTTTTGTAGGTTTTTTAAGATTTTGAATTTCCAAATTATCCTCTTCATCTTCTTCGAGTTCTTCATTGGTTTATTTTGAAAGTAAGTTTTGAATTGTTTTTGAGTCTTGAGCCTGTCTTTCTTTAAGGTATTTAAGCTCAATTTTGATGGTTTTTACCCCTTCTTTGAGGCTTCGGACTGAAATAGTCGATTGTTTTGAAGTCTTCTTTCTATTTAAAATGGCTGTGAGATCATATGGATTTTTTCCCATAAAAGGTAGAATAGAAAGGTTTTGTACTGGTTTTTCATCAAAAGATTTTAAAAGTTTTCCCAAAAATTCTTTTTGTAATTGAGGATCTTCAATTTGGGTAAGAATTTCTAAGAGCAACTTTTGATCTTTTGAAAGGAAATTGGATTATAATTTGGGTTTCGTAAACAGTTCATTTTCTGTTTGAAAATCTGAACTGGATGATGAACTTATAATTAATTCATCAATTTGTAATCCTTCTTCATTCTCTAGAAATTCAGAAGAACTGGACTCACTTTCAGTTGCAATTAGAAGAGCAGTTACCTTATTAATAACTTCTTCTTCTAATTATAACTCATGAAGTTTTGTATTTAACTTGCAATAATTTGCAGTATGACCTTTTTTTACCACATTTATAGCAAGTCAAATTTTTTAATTTTGTTTTGGAATTGGAACTGGGTTAACTAGTCTTTTTTGAATTTTTTTGTAGTAAGGGTCTTTTTCTGGTTTTGAAAAGATTTTATATTTTTGGGAAGATTTTTTATAAGATTTTCTGCTACAACTTCCTCCACAATCTGGAGTAGGATTTTTTATTCCTATTTCAAATTATTTGCAAAAAAATCCTAACTCTTGGCGAGTTTTCTTCATTTCCTATTTTAAATGTTTTTGTAATTTCTAATCCTGACAAATCTTTAATCCTTCTTTTTGGGTGAGACTAACTAGTTCACCATAGGTTAATTGATTATACGGGATTTGGTTCCTAAAGGCTTTCTTGATTTTATTTCTAACCTTTTTCTCCTAAAAGAGTTGGAAGTCCTGCAAGGAATTTTTCTTTCCAAAAAGGTTGATTAGAGTCTTCTCTAAGCATTACCCTAGTAAGGAAAGTATTTTTTGTAGCATTGAAAATCACTCAGTTTTTTGCATCTAAGGTTTGAAAAGAGTTCGGCATTCTTATCCTTAAGATGAGATGGATCATCTGCGAAATGTAAAGAAATTGTTACAATCAAGGTGGCTACTGCATCTAGGATTGGCCGTCCTAACTCATTAAGAATTGGCGTACCATCTTGTTGAGTTGTACCATCAAATTTTTATAGGTTTTTGAGATGATAATCCCACCATCCTTTGAGCTGTCTTGAGAATCCTGCAATGAGGAGTTCAGCAATAGCTCTGTTTGGGGTTTCAGTTTGAGTTTTGTAAGCATTTGCTGTGTCACACCCTACCCCTCTGTAAGGCATAACATGATCCCGTAGTATACCTAATGAATTACCAACTCCGTCTACTGATAACCCATTAAATACACTACAAGGGATTTTCAAAACTTTTCTTACTTCTTTTACAGTGGTGAGCACTATTTACAGGTGTTAAAAACCTTTTGAATCAAGTGATAAACACATTTGACTTAATTGGAGTTTCTGTAAAAATTTTGGCAGAGTGCCATCTGTATTTTGGATAAAACAGTTCTTCAAAAAAACTGTAAAAAGCACTTCAATATGTATTTGCAAATCTCAACTCCAATATATTTCTCAACACAACATATTTCTCAATTCAAATCCATAGTGATTTTTCAAAGACTGAGATATAAGAAATATAATACAAAACTATTTAAGTAAATGAAATCTCAGATTTACATTCACGATAATTTACATTTAATTACATACCAAAATATTTTACAAGAGTTTTATATACAACTGCTCAAATAATTTACATACATATTATTACATGCTTACATCAAAACCTATGTACATGGGTATACCTATGATATACCTGGAGCTTATCCGAATATATCTTCAACGAAATTTACTTACTGCTCTATGCTCTTCTGACCTGCGACGAGATACAAAGCTATCGCTGAGTGGTGAACTCAGTGGTGCACAACTATAATTTAAAACATAGTACAATATACATTGACAAATTTTACAGTAAAAAATTTAAGAATCTGAATACTGATCAAATTTCACAACTCAAAATACTCATTGCCAATAATGTAAATCATTTGTATAAATGACTTGGAGCACAAAATTCAATTTATCAAATCATGACTATCCATTTAAGTAATTTCAACAAAATCAATTATACATAAACCATAATTGAAATCACCATTCCTTACCATTCAAAAGCCATTCTGTATCTCAAAAATCATTATGTATCTCAAAAATCATCATCTCAAAATCATACTATATCTCAAAAATCAATCTTTATCTCACTAATATGCAAGACTAATCCGAAAGGGCCATATTCGATGTTATTCTAACTCCCTATGGTCGGGGAGGTCGAATCAGATTCTAACTCCCTATGGTCGGGGAGGTCGAATCATCGCCATCACAATAATGAATCTTCCGCAAGGGCCATAACGATAAATAAACTTAGATCTAACCTCAAATCGAGGAAAATCTAAGCATGGTAATCAAAACACAACTAACTCCATTGTCTTCTCAACAAATGAGAGAGACTGTAATAACCTAGTCAAGCTTCTATAGTGAGATATAAAACAATATCACAATCCTTTTAGTGAGCATAAATCACAATATAATTCGACTCAAAGTCAATTCTAATATCCAATAATTTTTATGCTCAACACAATTCAAATCATAAATTTGCATTTTTCCATGAAAATTACCATCACAATTCAAAACATGTTCTATCACAATTTTCCAAAACATAATTTATTCAATCCATAACAATGCTTAATACTTGTGGAAATACTATTTCACAAAGCTAAATTCATACATACTATAACAATTTTCAATAACCATTGAATTAAATCCAATGCTTGTTAAACATAATACATAAGAAAAATATGTCATTTAATCATATGAAATATTCGAAACAAAATCGCTTAAAAACTAGTTGTGCACAAACCTCGATGACTCGAGTGTTTCCTTCCCTTTAGTCCTTGTTAATCGAGAAACACAATTTGAAGTGCTAAATTAAACTGTCTCTATCGATGGTGTTTGGTAAATAATGCACTGAACTCAATTATTCACTTAATCACCTAATATACCAACCCTCATTGCGTTTTAGGTAAATTAGGTCTTAGTGTCGTTAATGTGTCACATTCGATAGGGTTTTAGGTTTGGTACGTTTTACCAAAGTCATTTCCTTGTTTAGTGCATTTTAGTGCAAATTGTCGATTCGGATACTGGTTTGACCTAACCGGACGATCTAGTTCCCTCGGTTTTCGGGTCTCGGTCAAAACTACAAACTTGTAGATCTAGGTCTTATTGCACGCGGGGCAAAATTTCAGGTCAATCCGAGTTAAGTAGACCAAGTTATGGTCATTATACTATTGCTGGTCAAATGGTATCAAATTAGGTCATTTTTAGGTCAAATTGGTCAATTCTGGTTCGGCCAGTTTTTGGACTCGAACTTGTGCAAGCTTTTTGACTTGCTTATGGTCATTTCTGGGTTTTGGTGTCTTCATAAGACTTGTAGGTATGGGTCTTAACTATTCATGGTTAAAATTTCAGGTCAATTGGACCTGTTTTGAGTGAGTTATGGCCTAAATACTCACTGCTGCCCCAAATGGTCAGTTTTTAGGTCTCAAGTGTACCTAATCCGAATTGGTCATTTTCTTAGGTCACCTTGCAAGCAGAATTTTGGCATGGTTTCTCAATGAAAGTTGGCACATTTTGTGCCTAGTTTCACCTCAAATTGGTCTCATACTAATTAAGGTTACACATTCAAGGTTATAGGCCAAAATATACACTGCCCTTAATATGCATTACACACCCCAACTTCAAACACACACTTACCTTTGCAAGGTTTACTTCCATACCCTACCAAACTGTTTTGGCACATTACCAACAACATTTTCTACATAACATTAGCATTATTTTGGGCAGATTCCAATCACCCTCAACACACCAAATATCATTCACAATTACAATTTCTAAGTACCATTACAAACACACTTAAACATTACAAACTTTACATACACTTTACAATGTTAATTTACATACATATCATCAATCCTACTAGGTCAATATTCTGCCCACTCTTCCTTCAATATACACCATTTCTCAAGTGTCCACAAGCTGCCACAAATCATTCATCAACATCACATTGCCGTACCATATGCCAATTCCCATCAAAGTGCATAATTCACCATATAAACATGCAATAACTCACTAAGTTACTAAATCACCATTATTAACATTCTTCCCCATCAATTATATGCACAAATACCTCATCATAAACGTGACCCATGGCTGTCCAAAATGGAAACAATAATAACCCTTCAAACTCAAAATTTTCCTCCACCAAACTAACACCCATAACATAAACATAAACTTTAACAAAGAACTTCTCAAAAATGCAAACTTACCTTTAATTGTAAATTGCTAAACCTTCACCAAACTTCCCAAAATTGGTATCAATATCTTCCTTGTGATGTGTAGACAAATTTTAGTGAAGAACACTAAGTGAATGGAGTTGAAATGGAAGGAGGATCAAGCTTTCATGAAAATTTACTTGGAGTTTTCTCTCCCTTCATTCACGGCTTGGATGGTAAATGAAGAAGATGAAGTGGCTGCTGGACATAGTGGACTTACATCAGCCCCATAATGTGTTTATTTTATTCCCTTAGTGGTCCACTTACTCTAATTAATTCATATTATAAGTTACTTTCACTTAATCCCACATTAAACCCTTAATTCTCACTATTTACTTTAGGTACCACCAATTTAATTTTTATTTCATTTTCTAAGTGTAATACTATTTATTTTTAATGGACATTTAGGTCAAAAGACAATTCGGGATGTCAAATGACCATAATGTGGCTTTCCGATTTTTCGTATTTTGTCTGCTTTTCGATTTCTCACTTTTCTTTGTACTAATTATTTAATTTTTCTTTGATCTTTCTAATGATATTTATACTTCAATAAGGGTCTATTTATGTCCAAAAATATTTTCCGTGGTTGGTTAGTCAACGGTCCACGCCGTGACTTCACCCATCGCTAGGTTTCCCGGCTCGTTTAACTTGATCACATTTCTTTACTATGATTTTTCCTTTGTTTTTCTTTTCTTGTATTTCATTATTTTATGTCTCCTCACTCATTTTGAAGTACGGTTCTAGGCATCCTAGCTGTCCGGACAACAAACTTTGGGGTGTTACATGCTGCCATGGTCATTTGCTGGAGCAAATTTAAAATGTTATACTCAAACATACCATCTATGTTCCATTCATAGATAGTAGAGGCATTGAATTTAGACTGGATCAAAATTTCAGGTCTATTTTCTATGCCTAAGTCTGGAGCTATTATTGGAAGGGGCGTTGCTACCCTTGGCCAATAAAGTCTATTGATTTGTAAGGTTTTTGAAGACTGAATTTCTTCACTTTGCACCGACTGAGCATCTGAATCTTTCTCAATTATATTAACACCTCTTTGGGAAGTTTGAGGTGTTTCAGATGCTACGGAGTAGAAGTCGAAGCTTCTAGTCTAGCTTTCATGTCTCTTAAAGATTGAATGAATTTAGAATTGCTGTTGTTTTGTAAATCTTTCTGGCTATTTTTGGAAACTTGAAATGGTTTGAAGATTGGATTTTTTAGTTTTGTATCAGGCTTAGTTTCAACCTGAGAAATTGTAGCCTGTTGGGTTTGTTCCATTTTTTTGTAATTGCTTACCGATGGTATGCAAATTAGCACTTATAAAGTTATTATGTAGGACAATGTTTTTTATATCTACAAAATCATTTATCTTTTTTTGGAATTTTGTAAGGGGCTGCTTCTACTGTTTGGTCTAAATGGGGAATTTTTACCTTCTTAAGAGTAGGATGTTTAAATTGTATTTTTCTACCATCTGAAATTTCCCATTCAAGAGTTTTATTTTTAACAGTGACAGGGTTTACAAACAATTTTTCTTTTGTTTTCTTCAGAAGAGTTTTTAGAGCTGTAATAAACTCTGATTGGTTGTCTTCTAACTCCTATTGTTTAGGTTTTGAAATCTGAGAAGGTTTTGAAACTGGATCTGATTTTCTGAAAGTTTTTAGAGTTTTGGAAAACGGATATGAAATGCTATATTGTTTAGCATACATCTCAAACCAATAAAAAAAAAGAATATGAACTTTATGTTGGTATATAAAGTCATAGTATTCTTTTTTCTCAAACTATAGGGGAATTAAACTCATGAGTCATACTGTGAAGTTGTGGGAGAGAGTTGTGGAGCATCGACTACGTCATGATACTTCTATCTCTCCCAATCAATTTGGTTTCATGCTCGGTCGTTCAACTATGGAAGCGATCTTTCTCATTAGAAGCTTGATAGAGAAATATAGAGATGTGAAGAAAGTTCTACACATGATTTTTATTGATTTGGAGAAGGCTTATGATAGTGTTCCAAGAGATGTCTTATGGAATGTGTTAGAACAAAAGAGGGTATCTATTAGGTACATACAAGTGTTGAAAGATATGTATGAAGGAGCAACTACTATTGTGCACACAGTGGGAGTGGACACAAGAGATTTTCTGATCTCAATTAGATTACACTAAGAATCAGCCATAAGCCCTTACCCTTTTATGTTAGTTTTAGATGAATTTGTAACACCCTCCCTGTAGCAACTCCGTACATTCTACTGTTCCGGTGACCAGTGTCGGTCCGGACAGCTAGAACATCCGGAAAAATATTTAAACTAAAGTGAGGAACCATAATTAACTCAAATATTAATAAGAAAAATTTAGGAAAAATTTTAGAAATAAAATACAACCAAGTTAAATGAGCCGGTGCCCTAGCGATGGGTAACCTAGTGGGAAGTTGCGGTTCTAACAACTAGGAGCCCTAGACCCAGGGAAAAATTCATAAAATAATTTTTGGTACTCCAGAGAAGGCTCATTGAGGTTCCTATGGCATTAGAATGCCAAGAAAATATTTAGAAAAATTTTTCAATCGGTACAGACAATTTTGACCCGTTAAGCCAAACGGAGGGCATTTTGGTCATTTCGCCTTCAGAGATAATTTTTGGCCGACTTGTCCAGTTAAGTAAATAATTATTATGATCTAAAATATGAATAAATATTGCTAAAAATTGAATTGAAAATGAGTAGAAAAGAAAAGAAAAGAAAAATGAAAGAAATTGATAATAATGACATCACATGATGTCATTGTAATGCCCTCCACCAATCAAATTTCAACAAGCACTTTAAAAGGGGATAATTGAGACAAAAATTGAAAATAAATCTGCATCTTCTCTCCTAAACCAGCCGGCAGCCACCTCTCCCATTTCCACCATTTTTATCCTTCATTACACCTTGCTAACTTTGAATTTTTCACCATAAAATCCCTACCTTCCTTCATAAAAATTTAATATTACATCTTAAGCAAGTGTTTGGCTGCCAAGAAAAGCCAAGAAAGTGAAGGAAAAATTGAAGTTAGCTAAGGAAAAATTCTGCTCAAAGAGGTTAGTGCCCAATTTATTCTCTCTCACTCAATTCATGTTTAAGAACATGATTTAAGTTGAAATTGTAAGTTTAATGTATAAATTGAACTTTGAGAACTTGGAGACTTGAACAAAAATTAGGGTTTGCTCATGAAATGGTATATGAACATTCTAATGGTCAATTAGTGACCATTTGAGGTAATTTGATCATAACTTGGAGTGAATTGTAGCATTAGAAAACTGATTTGGTATGCTGCCTAGTGAGAGCAGTAGGTGTGGCTGTGAGTCCAGCCTGTTTGGACAGCCATAACTTGGGCTGTGTAGGTTCAATTGATGTTTGGCCAATTGGACATGAAACTAGACACATAATTGCACAATTTTGGTGAAGAAACCATGCCCAAAAGACCAAACCAAGTGGACCAAAAACTTGCCCCAATCCGGATGTCCTGCAACCATATTCTGCAGAATGACCAAATGAACAGTGATTGTTCATTTGGCCATAACTCATTGTAGAATGGCCCAATTGACCTGAAATTTTTACAGAAACAAGTTAAGATATATACCAACAACTTTCATGAAGAAACATGCTCCAAATTATGACAAAAACTTATCCAAAAAGGCAGTTGCAATCACTGTTTACTGCACTGTAGATATGGTCAGTTCTGAAATTTTTCAATCCGGCCAGTTGTGGTTTTTGGACCATAACTTGAGATACAAAACTCCAAATGGAGTGATTCAAAAAAAGAAATTCAATTAGACAAAATAAGAAACAACTTTCATGTTTATCATTTTCTCAAATTCCCACTGCAACAGTAACTAATGGAACAGTATAAAAACTGAAAATTCTGCTCCATTAGTTTTAAGCTTAGAAATGGTATTGGTGATTAATGCCAACAAGTTTTGAATGCAAAATGTGGTATGTTGGGAGTGTTAAAACCAATGTACCTATTTTCTATGCAAAAGTCAACATTTTTGTTGACTAATGAAGTGAATAGTAACACCAAAGCTTGAAATTCAAAAATTACAAAATACAAAAGTATCAAATGCCCTAGTATACCTAACAAGATTGGTTTGGATAGTTTGGCATGCCAATAGGGTTCAGTTAGCAGTACTGCACATGGCATTATGCCATTCCGTGAGTTCATGGCTTCTAGCCATTCTGACATTGTGTTGATATTTGGCCTTGTGCCTATTGTTATAACAGCTTATTAGCTGTTCTGTTGCACACCGGGAGATGCATATGTGACCGATGGTGTGAGGGCCCGAGGTACTAGATACCCAGTGCTAGTTTACCCGTTTATCCAGTCCAGTCGTCCAGTATAGGTTACTTGGGCAACCAAAAGAATGAAAGTGGATAAATTTAACGAAATAATGAATATAACAAGTACAAAACAAGTAAGACATCGATACATTCAATGTATATTTATTTCTGTTATTTCCTTTTATTTTATTATTGGCACCACTAAGCATTATTGCTTAGCGCGTTGCTTTTGCCACGCAGCGTGGGTTCCGAGAATCTTGACCAGAGCCCAGTAGACCACAAACTGGGTGAGACCTCCTGCAGCTTTGCATAGTGTCCGTGTCACCTCACCATCTTTAGTGCATTGGTAGGACACTAGGTTTCATTTTGGTATTTTGTAATTAACTTTTATTTTCTTTTGTGTAAATGGAACTTATGTAATGTATTTTGATGTTAACATAAATAGTGAAAAATTGTGTTTATGAATGGAAATTAAGAAAAAATTTTTTTTATTATTATTGCTTGTATATGAATGCTATGAGAAATGAATGTTTGAGTAATGGAAAGGTTGTTGAAAAATAATTGAGACCTTGTTGATGATTATTGGAGTTGAGAGTGATTGGATATGAATATTGGAAGTGTTTTTCACAGGTTCCAAAGAACTGTTTTCTCCATTTTTAGCCGGTACTCTGCCGGATTTTCTATAAAATTTTCGGAACCTCAAGTAAATTATAATTTCAATAAATGACTTAAATAAACTATATTTCACAAGTTATATTCAAAACTATGATAAAAATTAATTAAGGAAGAATAAAAATAATTAAGATAAAATAGAGTGTTCCGGTACACCGTGTGACATAGCTTACTCGGATATACTGTAGACGGGTAAGGGGTGTCACATTTAGTGGTATCAGAGCATGGTTTAGGCGTTTCTGGGCCTAGATTGAGTCCATACCATGCATTGCATTTGTAAGAGTCGAGGTGACACTAATGCAGATCTGTTTATCTTTGTTATTTTGAATAGGATATGGACCCTACATCTCAGAGAGTAGTTGAGGCAGAAGTGGAGAGTCATGCTCCACCTGCAGTAGTTGAGACTGGGGGTAGGGGAGAACCTACTCCGCTAGCTCAAGCAGAGCCTGCTCAGCCTCCATAGGCCATGTTTCAGCAAATGGCCGAATTCTTCAGACAAATGGCTGGGGTAATGCCAGCACCACCACCACCACCACCTCCACAGCAGAAATCACACCTGGAAAGACTAAGAAAATTTGGAGCAGTGGACTTCTTTGGCAAGAGAGAAGATGATTCTGTTGCAGCCGAAAATTGGTTGAACAGAACAGGCAGAGTTTTAAAACAACTCCACTGCACTCCAGAGCAAAACTTAGAAGCTGCCATATCTCTGTTGCAAGATGATGCATATGAATGGTGGGATACTGTGTCCAGTGAAGTACAGCCAGAAGTAATAACTTGGGACTTCTTCCTCTCTGAATTTAAGAAGAAATATGTGGGTAGTGTATACCTGGAAGAGAGAAGAAGAGAGTTCATTAACCTGAGGCAGAGACATAATAAAGTGGGCGCACGAAAAGGAATTTGTCAGATTAAGCCGCTATGGAAGGGAGATAGTCCCTAATGAGGCTGAAAGGTGTAAGAGATTTGAAGAGGGATTAAATGACAACATAAAGATCATGATCACTGCTTTGGGAATCACCGACTTCACCAAGTTAGTGGAAGCTGCAATAAAAGTTAAAAAGGTCAGAATAAGTGAGCAGACCAGAAGAGAGAGACAGCAAAAGAGGGGCCCGAGTCAGTCTAGTTCATCTCCTGCTCCTGGGAAGAAGTTCAAGGGTCCACCTGCACAGAGTTCAGTTCAGCCACAAGGTCAGGTTCAGTCTCAGGGGCTCAGGCCACAGTTTACCCCTAGGAGAGGTCAGTCCACACCATTAGTGGGCAGCTCTCTAGGGATGGGGTTCAGGGGACCAACCCCAGCATCTTCTACATGTCCACATTGTCTGAAATGGCATAAGGGGGAGTATTGAAGAGTGACTGGTGCTTGCTTAAGGTGTGGGTCGACAGAGCATCAGCTGAGGAACTGTCCACGCAGAACTACTACAGCTGCTCCAACACAAGCAGACAGACCTGCTCCTGCACCACAAAGGGGTAGGAAATCTGGCAAATCTGAGGCAGTGGGACCATCACAGAGGCCTGCATCTGAGCCAGCAGAGAGGCCTGATAACAGACCACCTGTAAGAGCTTATGCCATTAGAGCTCAGGAGGAGCTAGATGCCTCGGACGTCATCAGGGGTACGTTCTCCCTCTATAATACATCTGTGCATGCATTAGTGGATCCAGGATCCACTCATTCATATATCTGCATCAACTTACCCGTAGAAAGGGGGATACTAGTAGGGGAGAGTGACCAAGACATTCTGGTCACTAATCCATTAGGCCACAGTGTGGTAGTGAACAAAGTGTACAAGGGTTGCCCGTTAAGGATTCAGGGGTATGAATTCTTGGCAGACTTGATTGAGTTGCCTTTCCATGAGTTTGACGTGATTTTGGGAATGGACTGGTTATCACGTCATCAGGCAATGGTTGATTGCAAATTGAAGAGAATTTCTCTGAAAACTTCTGAGGGTAATGAAATCACTGTTGTGGGTGAAAGGACAGATTTTCTATCCAATGTTATCTCAGCCACATTTGCGAGAAAACTGATGAGAAAAGGCTGTGAAGCCTACCTAGCACATGTGGTGGATACTAGGCAGGCTAAGCCAGATCTGTGTGACATACCCACAGTAAAAGACTTCCCAGATGTGTTCCCTGAAGAATTACCTGGTTTGCCACCAGAAAGGGAAGTTGAATTTGCTATTGAGACACTGCCGGGTACAGCACCCATTTCCATTGCTCCTTATAGGATGGCACCCACTGAATTAAGGGAGTTAAAAACTTAGTTGCAAGAGTTGCTTGATAAGGGGTTCATACGCCCCAGTGTGTCACCATGGGGAGCTCCAGTGCTATTTGTAAAGAAAAAGGATGGGACTTTGAGGCTATGCATCGATTACCGGCAGTTGAATAAAGTGACAGTGAAGAACAAATATCCGTTGCTTAGAATTGATGATCTGTTTGATTAGTTGAATGGAGCAGGAGTATTTTCTAAGATTTATCTTAGATCAGGGTATCATCAGTTGAGGGTGAAGGATGTAGATGTGCCAAAGACTGCATTCAGGACCCGGTATGGGCATTATGAGTTTCTGGTGATGCCCTTTGGCCTAACAAATGCACCAGCAGCATTCATGGACCTTATGAACCGTATCTTCCATCCATACTTAGATCGGTTCGTAGTGGTCTTTATTGATGATATTTTGGTGTATTCCAAGACCAAGGAAGAACATGATGAACATTTGAGGATTGTTCTGCAAACCCTGAGAGAAAAGAAGCTGTATGCTAAGTTGTCCAAGTGTGACTTTTGGTTGAATGAGATTGCATTCCTTGGACACATAGTGTCAGCTGATGGGATTAGAGTGGATCCCAAGAAAATAGAAGCATTGATGGAATGGAAGTCTCCCAGAAATACAACTGAGGTCAGAAGCTTCTTGGGGTTAGCTGGGTATTACAGAAGATTTGTGAAGGGATTTTCCTTAATAGCTGCTCCAATGACCAAGTTGTTACACAAGAATGTCAGATTTGACTGGAATGACAAGTGTCAGACCAGTTTTGAGAAGTTGAAGGCTATGTTGACAGAGGCACCAGTGTTAACACAGCCAGTGTCAGGAAAGGACTTTGTGGTCTACAGTGATGCCTCTCATAATGGGTTAGGGTGTGTATTGATGTAAGAGGGGAAGGTGATCGCTTATGCTTCCAGGCAGCTAAGGCCACATGAACAGAATTACCCTACCCATGATCTAGAGCTTGCAGCAATTATCTTCGCACTGAAGATATGGAGGCATTACTTGTATGGTAAAAAGTGCTACATTTACACAGACCACAAGAGTCTAAAATATTTGCCAACTCAGAAGGAGCTCAACCTTAGACAGAGGCGATGGATTGAGTTCCTGAAGGACTATGATTGTGTAATTGATTACCATCCTGGGAAAGCAAATGTAGTTGCTAATACTTTGAGCAAAAAATCCATCATAGCTTTGAGATCATTGAATGCCCGTCTAACTTTGATTCGAGATGGAGCTATTTTGGCTGAGTTACAAGTGAGGCCAAACCTGCTACAGCAGATTTTAGATGGGCAAAAGGCAGATAAAAAGTTAATGGCTATTATGAGCAAAATCTCAGAGGGAAAAGCAACTGACTATGAGGTGAAAGCAAATGGGTGTCTGTACTACAAAGGAAGACTGTGTGTACTAGATGTTGGGGAATTGAAGGCCAGTATTCTAAAAGAGGCACACACCAGTGTGTATGCTATGCACCCAGGAAGTACAAAAATGTATCATGATCTGAAACTTCAGTATTGGTGGCCTGGTATGAAGAAGGACATAGCTGACTATGTGACTAAATGCTTGACATGTCAGCAAGTCAAGGCAGAACATCAAGTTCCATCAGGTTTGCTACAGCCTATACGCATACCTGAATGGAAATGGGATCGGGTCACCATGGATTTTGTAAGTGGTCTACCTCTCACCCAGAAGAAACATGATGCAGTATGGGTGATAGTGGATAGATTGACGAAGTCAGCACACTTTCTACCAGTTAGGACTGACTACTCATTAGAGAAGTTAGCAGAATTATATATCAGTGAGATAGTTAGACTGCATGGAATTCCACTTTCCATCATATCTGATCGAGACCCAAGGTTTACATCGAGATTTTGGAAGAAGTTGCATGAGTCCTTGGGTACACAACTCCACTTCAGCACAGCTTTCCATCCTCAGACGGATGGGCAATCAGAAAGAGTAATCCAGGTAAACAATTGAACCAATTGAATTAATACAAATATTGAACTAAAATGATAATAATAACGTGAAATATATGTCAGGTCCTTGAGGATATGCTGAGGAGTTGTGTCATTGAGTTTGAGGGAAGTTGGGATAGATACCTCCCACTGGCAGAATTTGTATACAACAATAGCTACCAAGCTAGCATCCAAATGGCCCCATATGAAGCACTGTATGGGAGGAAATGTAGAACTCCAGTGTGCTGGACTGAATTGGGTGAAGACAAACTGGTAGGGCTGACACTGTGAAACAGATCGAGGAGAAAGTAAAACTAATCAAAGCCAATCAAGGTTGCCTCGCATGCATGTAAATCTTATGCCGACCTGAAGAGAAAAGAAATAGAATATGTGGTTGGCGACAAATTGTTCCTCAAGGTGTCATCGTGGAAGAAGGTATTGAGATTTGGAAGAAAAGGTAAGTTGAGCCCTAGGTTCATTGGCCCATATGAAGTCATTGAATGTATGGGATCAATAGCCTACAGGATAGCTTTACCACCAGAGCTGGATAAGATCCACAATGTGTTCCACGTATCCATGCTAAGAAGATATCGCTCAGATCCTTCACATGTCATCTCCATGGAAGAAATTAAAGTACAACCAGATTTGACATATGAAGAAGAACCCATACGGATCCTGGCTCGGGAAGTGAAAGAGTTGAGGAATAAGCAGCTTCCACTGGTGAAAGTGCTTTGGAGGCACCACAACACCGAAGAGGTAACTTGGGAAAGTGAAGAGACGATGAGGCAACAGTTCCCTCAACAGTTTGCATTAGGTAAATTTCGAGGACGAAATTTAAATTAGAGGGGAAGAGTTGTAACACCCTCCCTGTAGCAACTCCGTACATTCTCTTTATTCGGTGACCGATGTCATCGGACAGCTAGAAAGTCCGGAAAAATATTTAAACTAAAGTGAGGAACCATAATTAACTCAAATATTAATAAGAAAAATTTAGGAAAAATTTTAGAAATAAAATACAACCAAGTTAAATGAGCCGGTGCCCTAGCGATGGGTAACCTAGTGGGAAGTTGCGGTTCTAACAATTAGGAGCCCTAGACCAAGGGAAAAATTCATAAAATAATTTTTGGTACTCCAGAGAAGGGTCATTGAGGTTCCTATGGCATTAGAATGCCAAGAAAATATTTAAAAAAATTTTTCAATCGGTACAGACAATTTTGACCCGTTAAGCCAAACGGAGGGCATTTTGGTCATTTCGCCTTCAGAGACGATTTTTGGCCGACTTGTCCAGTTAAGTAAATAATTATTATGATCTAAAATATGAATAAATATTGCTAAAAATTGAATTGAAAATGAGTAGAAAAGAAAAGAAAAGAAAAATGAAAGAAATTGATAATAATGACATCACATGATGTCATTGCAATGCCCTCCACCAATCAAATTTCAACAAGCACTTTAAAAGGGGATAATTGAGACAAAAATTGAAAACAAATCTGCATCTTCTCTCCTAAACCAGCCGGCAGCCACCTCTCCCATTTCCACCATTTTTATCCTTCATTACACCTTGCTAACTTTGAATTTTTCACCATAAAATCCCTACCTTCCTTCATAAAAATTTAATATTACATCCTGAGCAAGTGTTTGGCTGCCAAGAAAAGCCAAGAAAGTGAAGGAAAAATTGAAGTTAGCTAAGGAAAAATTCTGCTCAAAGAGGTTAGTGCCCAATTTATTCTCTCTCACTCAATTCATGTTTAAGAACATGATTTAAGTTGAAATTGTAAGTTTAATGCATAAATTGAACTTTGAGAACTTGGAGACTTGAACAAAAATTAGGGTTTGCTCATGAAATGGTATATGAACATTCTAATGGTCAATTAGTGACCATTTGAGGTAATTTGATCATAACTTGGAGTGAATTGTAGCATTAGAAAACTGATTTGGTATGTTGCCTAGTGAGAGCAGTAGGTGTGGCTGTGAGTCCAGCCTGTTTGGACAGCCATAACTTGGGCTGTGTAGGTTCAATTGGTGTTTGGCCAATTGGACATGAAACTAGACACATAATTGCACAATTTTGGTGAAGAAACCATGCCCAAAAGACCAAACCAAGTGGACCAAAAACTTGCCCCAATCCGGATGTCCTGCAACCATATTCTGCAGAATGACCAAATGAACAGTGATTGTTCATTTGGCCATAACTCATTGTAGAATGGCCCAATTGACCTGAAATTTTTACAGCAACAAGTTAAGATATATACCAACAACTTTCATGAAGAAATATACCCCAAATTATGACCAGAACTTATCCAACAAGGCAGTTGCTGTCACTATTCACTGCACTGTAGATATGGTTAATTCTGAAATTTTTCAATCCGGCCAGTTGTAGTTTTTGGACCATAACTTGAGCTAAAAAACTCCAAATGGAGTGATTCAAAAAACGAAATTCAACTAGACAAAATAAGGAACAACTTTCATGTTTATCATTTTCTCAAATTCCCACTGCAACAGTAACTAATGGAACAGTAAAGTTAGGGTATAAAAACTGAAAATTCTGCTCCATTAGTTTTAAGCTTAGAAATGGTATTGGTGATTAATGCCAACAAGTTTTGAATGCAAAATGTGGTATGTTGGGAGTGTTAAAACCAATGTACCTATTTTCTATGCAAAAGTCAACATTTTTGTTGACTAATGAAGTGAATAGTAACACCAAAGCTTGAAATTCAAAAATTACAAAATTCAAAAGTATCAAATGCCCTAGTATACCTAACAAGATTGATTTGGATAGTTTGGCATGCCAATAGGGTTCAGTTAGCAGTACTGCACATGGCATTTTGCCATTTCGTTAGTTCATGGCTTCTAGCCATTCTGACATTGTGTTGATATTTGGCCTTGTGCCTATTGTTATTACAGCTTATTAGCTGTTCTGTTGCACACCGAGAGATGCATATGTGACCGATGGTGTGAGAGCCCGAGGTACTAGATACCCAGTGCCAGTTTACCCGTTTATCCAGTCCAGTCGTCCAGTATAGGTTACTTGGGCAACCAAAAGAATGAAAGTGGATAAATTTAACGAAATAATGAATATAATAAGTACAAAACAAGTAAGACATCGATACATTCAATGCATATTTATTTATGTTATTTCCTTTTATTTTATTATTGGCACCACTAAGCATTATTGCTTAGCGCGTTGCTTTTGCCACGCGTAGGTTCTGGAGATACTGACCGAGAGCACAGTAGACCACAAACTGGGTGAGACCTCCTACAGCTCTGCATAGTGTCCGTGTCACCTCACCATCTTCAGTGCATTGGTAGGATACTAGGTTTCATTTTGGTATTTTGTAATTAACTTTTATTTTCTTTTGTGTAAATGGAACTTATGTAATGTATTTTGATGTTAACATAAATAGTGAAAAATTGTGTTTATGAATGGAAATTAAGAAATTTTTTTTTTATTATTATTATTGCTTGTATATGAATGCTATGAGAAATGAATGTTTGAGTAATGGAAAGGTTGTTGAAAAATAATTGAGACCTTGTTGATGATTATTGGAGTTGAGAGTGATTGGATATGAATATTGGAAGTGTTTTTCACAGGTTCCGAAGAACTGTTTTCTCCATTTTTAGCCGGTACTCTGCCGAATTTTCTATAAAATTTTCGGAACCTCAAGTAAATTATAATTTCAATAAATGACTTAAATAAACTATATTTCACAAGTTATATTCAAAACTATGATAAAAATTAATTAAGGAAGAATAAAAATAATTAAGATAAAATAGAGTGTTCCGGTACACCGTGTGACATAGCTTACTCGGATATACTGTAGACGGGTAAGGGGTGTCACAGAATTGATGAAACATATACAAGAGAGTATTCCTTGGTGCATGATGTTTGCGAATGACATTGTTCTGATAGATGAGACACGAGAAGGAGTCAATAGAAAGCTAGAGCTTTGGAGAAGTACTATAGAGTTAAATGGTTTTAAGTTAAGTAGAATGAAGACATAATACATGCATTGTAAGTTCAGCGAAGGCCAAACTAGTGATAGGGAAGGAGTTAGTTTGAATGGAGTGGTACTGTCCCAAAGTAATCACTTTAAATATCTAGGCTCAGTCATTCAAGTAGATGGGGGATGTGAGGAGGATGTTAGTCATAGGATTAAAGCCAGATGGTTGAAGTGGAGACGTGCCACGGGAGTTTTATGTGATCGTAAGATTCCTAATAAGTTGAAAGGAAAATTTAACCGTACAGCCATACGACCGACTATGTTATATGGTAGTGAGTGTTGGGCACTGAAAGAGTCGTATGTGTCTAAGATAAGAGTTGCAGAGATGAGAATGTTAAGGTGGATGAGTGGCCATACTAGACAAGATAAAGTCCATAATGAGAGCATTAGAGAAAAGGTAGGAGTGGTTCCAATTGAAGAAAAGTTGAGGGAAGGGAGATTGAGGTGGTTTGGTCATGTGAAGTGTAGACATACGGAGGTTCCAGTTAGACAAGTAGAGCACATTAAGTTAGAAGATAGAAAGAAAAAAAGGGATAGACCTAAATTGACGTGGAGGAGAGTAGTACAACATGACCTAGAAGCATTACACATTTCTGATGATTTAATCCAAAATCGTTTAGAGTGGAGAAAGCGAATCCATATAGCCAACCCCCAAATTTTTGGGATAAAGGCTTAGTTGAGTTGAGTTGAGTTGAGTTGAGTATTCTTTTTTATTTTCTTTCCTTTAGTCATTGAAATTTTTGAAAAACCATATTTGCTCTTTATGATTTTTAGTGGAGTAAAAATCATCTTGTAAATATTGTTTGTCTACTTCAAATTCTTTTTTAATCACATTAAATTCATTGTTTACATTTTCTGTAATGGCTGAAAAAGTAAGTGAAGTAGGTTCTACTCTGTTTGGGTTTCAACCTGAACAAACTCATTTTGTAAATTTGTATAAACTGGATGGGGAACATTTATAGAGTCATCTACATTTTGTAAAGTAGATCTAGGTATTTTTGAGGTAGAAAACCTAGAAGAGCTAGGTGAATCTGAGGTAGAATACCTAGGCTAAATATTTTTTATTTATATTGATTTGGTAATAGGCAAACTAATGACAGAGGGTATACGAGATACTCTTCCTATGTTTACCGTACTAGAGGAAGAATCATCTGAGAACCTAAGGCTTCTGTTAAAGCTAAGGCTGACTCTTTCATCTTCATACCAGGTTATTTCCCTTAATTGAACATTTGGTTCAACTATTTTTGAAGATTCAGGTTCTACTGCACCTTCTAAGATCCATTCTTCCAGCAAGTTTATGTCTTTCCATTGGATAGATCTAGGAATTACAGTGCTGGATTTTGTAAGATCAATTTATAAAAGCATTGTTTCTCCTCTTTTACTCTGAAACTTATGTTTTGTAGCAAAAGCAGAGTAAACATTTTGTTTTCAAAAAACAGTTTCTTGACTATCATTTGTTACAAACTAACCCCTGTGTGACACCCCTTACTCGTGTACAGTATATCCGAGTAAGCAATGTCACACGGTGTACCGGCACACTCTATTTTACCTTAATTAATTTTTATCATAGTTTTGAATATAACTTGTGAAATATAGTTCATTTAAGCCATTTATTGAAATTACAATTTATTTGAGATTCCGAAAATTTTATAGAAAATCCGGCAGAGTACCGGCTAAAAATGGAGAAAATAGTTCTTCGGAACCTGTGAAAAACACTTCCAATAACCATATTCAATCATCTCAAACTCCAATATCATCACAAACTCAATATTTTTCAACATCATGTTCTCAATCATCATTTCTCAGGGTACTCATATATAAACAACAAATAAATACTCAAATTACTTCCATACATAACCATAAATCTTCATTATTTATATGAACCTCAAAATACATTACATAAGTTCATTTACATATGAGAAAATAGAAATTTAGTTACAAAATACCAAAATGACACCTAGTGTCCTACCAATGCACTGCAGAAGTTGAGGTGACACGGACATCGTGCGTAATCGCAGGATGGACTCACCCAGTCTGTGATCTACTAGGCTCACGATCTGTATCTCCAGAACCTACGCGTGGCAAAAGCAACGCGCTAAGCAATAATGCTTAGTGGTGCAATAATAAAATAAAAGAAATAGCAAGAAAACAAATATGTAGTGAATGTATATGTTTTATTCGTTTTGAATTTGTACATCATTACTTTGTCCACTTTCATTCATTTGGTTGCCCAAGTAACCTACACTAGACGACTGGACTGGATAAACGGGTAAATTGGCACTGGGTATCAAGTACCTCGGGCCGTCACACCATCGGTCACATATGCATCTCCCGGTGTGCAACAGAACAGCTAACAAGCTGAAAATAATATCAGGCACAAGGCCAAATCTCAATGCAAGGTCAGAATGGCTAAAAGCCATAAAATCACAGAATGGCATATTGCCATGTGCAGTACTACTAACTGAACCCTATTGGCATGCCAAACTATCCAAACCAATCTTGTTAGGTATACTAGGGCATTTGACACTTTTGAATTCTTCAATTTTTGAATTTTAAGTTTTGGTGTCACTATTCACCTCATTGGTCAACAAAAATGTTGACTTTTGGATAGAGAATAGGTACATTAGTTTTAACACTCCCAATGTACCACATTTTACATTTAAAACTTGTTGGAATTGAGCACCCATACCATTTCTAAACTTAAAACCAAGAGGGCAGAATTTTCAGTTTTTGAAGCCTAATTTTACTGTTCCATTAAGCACTGTTGCAGTGGGAATTTGAGGAAATGGTAAACATGAAAGTTGTCCCTTTTTTTTTCTAGTTGAATTTCCTTTTTTGAATCACTCCATTTGGAGTTTTGTAGCTCCAGATATGGTCCAAAAACCACAGCTGGCTGGATTGGAAAAACTGCAGAATTACCAAATCTACAATACCATGAACAGTGACTGCCACTGCCTTGTTGGATGGGTTCTGGCCATAATTTGGGTAGGTTTCTTCATGAAAGTTGTTTGTCTATGTCTTATCTTGTTTCTGTAAAAATTTCAGGTCAATTGACCATTTCTACAGTGAGTTATGGCCAAATGAACAGTTACTGTTCATTTGGTCATTCTGCAGAATTGGCTTGCAGGGTATCCGGATTGGGGCCAATTTTTGGTCCACTTGATTTGGTCTTTTGGACATGGTTTCTTCAGCAAAATTGTGCCTTTATAAGTCTAGTTTCATGTCCAATTGGCCAAACACCAATTGAACCTACACAGCCAAAGATATGGCAGTCCAAATAGGCTGGATTCACAGCCTCCTTGCTGCTGTCCCTAGGCAGCCTACCATTTCACTTTGCCATGCTATATTTCAGTCCAAATTATGGTCAACTTACCTCAAATGGTTACTAATTGACCATTAGAATGTCCTTTAATCATTTCATAAGCCAAGTCCATATTTTACTCCCAAAACCCTAGTTTCCATTATAAATTTTCATAACATACCTTAATTACTAACTCATTCACTAACCACATGCATACATGCTTTAAACATGATCTCTAATCCACTTTAAGTCCATCAAAACACTCCATCATTGTTCCTTCCTTAGGGCTGCCGAAATTCATGGTAGGCATACACACAAATTTGGTTCATTTAATTCACAAATTCATGTTGATTTCAAGTCCCTAACATGGAAAATAAGGGTTTTAAGTAGATAGGTGCACTAACCTCTTTGTTCAACTTATTGAACTTGTGAAAACTCTAAAATTTCTCCTCTTTGTGGCTGCCTATAGCTTCCTTAGGTTATGTGGATTAATTTTAGTGAAGGTGACTTAGGGTTTTGGGGTGAGTTTAAGGAGATTTTCAAGCTTGAATATGGAAGAAAATAAGGGCTCCCATGGCTATGGTGGTGCGGCAGAATTTGGGAAGAAGATGGCTGTTTACTTTTTGTTTTCTTTAGTCTTTATTTATCTCTTTTATTTGTTAGTTAATTGGTTTTTTAAATTTGGTTGGTGGTAGCTTTTTAAATGACATCATCATATGTCATAATTTGCTTTATTTTGATTTTTCTTTTCTTTTCATCACTACTCATTTTCAATTTAATTTTTAGCAATGTTTATTCATATTTTATGTCATAATAATTATTTACTCAACTGGACAAGTCGGCCAAAAATTGCCTCTGAAGGCGAAATGATCAAAATGCCCTCCGTTTGGCTTAACGGGTCAAAATTGTCTGTACCGATTGAAAAATTTTTCTAAATATTTTCTTGGCATTCTAATGCCATAGGAACCTCAATGGCCCTTCTCTGGAGTGCCAAAAATTATTTTATAATTTTTTCCCGGGTCTAGGGCTCCTAGTTGCGAGAACCGCAACTTCCATCTGGGTTACCCATCGCTTGGGCACCGGCTCATTTAACTTGGTTGTATTTTATTTCTAAAATTTTTACTAAATTTTTCTTATTAATATTTGAGTTAATTTTGGTCCCTCACCTTAGTTTAAATATTTTTCCGGACGTTCTAACTGTCCGGACCGACACTGGTCACCGGAACAGTAGAATGTATGGAGTTGCTACCGGGAGGGTGTTACACCCTGTGAGTTTTCAATACTACAAAAAAACTTTCCTTATTAGGGTAATGCTTAGAGAAGACTCTAATCAACATTTTTGGAAAGAAAAATTCTTTGCAGGACTTCCAACTCTTTTAGGAGAAAATATTAGAAATAAAATCTAGGAAGCCTTTGGGAACCAAATCCCTTATAATCAATTAACGTATGGTGAACTAGTTAGTCTCACCCAAAAAGAAGGATTGAAGATTTACCAGGATTTAAAATTACAAAAACATTTGAAATGGGAAATGAAGAAACTCACCAAGACTTAGGATTTTTCTGCAAACAATTTGAAATAGGAACAAAAAATCCTACTCTAGATTGTGGAGGAAGTTGTAATAGAAAATCTTATGAAAAATATTCCCAAAAATACAAAACCTCTTCAAATCCAGAAAAAGACCCTTACTACAAAAAAACATTCAAAAAAGACTAATAAACCAAGTCCCAATTCCAAAACAAAATTAAAAAATTTGACTTGCTATAAATATGGTAAAAAAGGGCATAATTCAAATTATTGCAAGTTAAATACAAAACTTCATGAGTTACAATTAGAGGAAGAAGTTATTAATAAGGTAATTGCTCTTCTAATTGAAACTGAATGTGAGTCCAGTTCTTCTAAGTTCCTAGGGAACGAATAAGGATTACAAATTGATGAATTAATTACAAGTTCATCGTCCAGTTCAGATTTTTGAAATAGAAAAATAAATTGTTTACAAAACCCGAATTAAAAATCAATGTCCTTTCAAAAGATCAAAAGTTGCTCTTAGAAATTCTTACCCAAGTTGAAGATCCTCAATTACAAAAACAATTTTTAGGAAAACTTATTCTTTTTATGACAAACCAGTATAGAACCCTTCTATTCTACCTTTTATGGGAAAAAATCCATATGATCTCACAGCCATTTTAGATAGAAAGAAGACTTCAAAGCAATCAACTGTTTTAGTCCAAAGCCTCCAAGAAGAGGTAAAAACCATCAAAATTGAGCTTGAACATCTTAAAGAAAAACAGGCACAGGACTCAAAAATAATTCAAAACTTACTTTCCAAACAAACCAATGAAGAACTCGAAGATGATGAAGAGGATAATTTAGAAATTCAAAATCTTGAAAAACCTACAAAAGATTTTCTCTTCATTCTCAATGAGATTTCTTCTAGAATATTTTTTACTAAGATTTTGATAATTTTTTCAAAAGATTTCATAATCGATACAATTACCTTATTTGATACAGGTGTAGATTTGAACTGTATTAAAGAAGGTATTATTCCAAAGAAATTCTAAGAAAAAACTACTGAAAAATTTTCAACTGCAAACAATTCCAAAATCAAAATTAATTACAAAACAGAGGCCTCAATAGCCAATTCAAATTTTCTTCTAAAAACTTCATTTGTTCTAATAAAATATATAAGTCATAGTGTTATCCTAGGGACACCATTCATCAATCTGATAACTCTCTACAAAGTAAACTATGATAGCATTTCTTTTAGAATAAGAAATCAAAATCTTGTTTTTCCTTTTGTTAAAAAACCCAAAACAAAGAATTTGAATATTATCAAAACTTATTCGATTTTTGATAATCGAATAAATATTTTGGAATAGGAAATAAGACAGTCTTTATAAAAAGACATTTCTTTACAAAACAAGCTTGTTTTCAAAAATTAATTTTTTGATTACTACTTATTACAAACTAACCTTTGTGAGGTTTTGCAGATGGCAGAATTATCAAACAATGGTGATCTAGTCCACTTTGGACCGATAGTTCTTTTAAAAACTTCTGCTTAGAAATTCAGAATTAATGTAGCCAGAACTACATATGTTCCCACAGAAAGGAACTAATGTTTATTAGATAATCTTTGGACTTTAATACAAAATAAAAGGTTGGGAGTAACAGCTCTCAATGCACTTTGTATTGAGTTCAAGGAAGCTAATGAATATGTGGCTGACCTTCTTAATAGAATTAAATATCTTGAGGATCATATCATGGTAGCTCAATTATTCATTGACTTTTTACAAAATCAAATTTTATACAAAACTCATACATCCAGAATTAGTTCATCAGAACCATGCACTTCTAACCAAAATCATCACCTTGAATTATAAAAATAGGTAACTGAAGGCCTAGGATCCCCATTGGATTCTAGTGTTAAATTACAAAAGCAAAGGACTGAAGGCCTAGGATACCCACCGGATTCTAGAGTAAAATTACCATTGGCCCCACTGGTCAATGTGAAAAATTATCGCCATAGTGAGGTCCTTTTTACTTCACTTGGTGCCAATAGATCCTTAAAACATTTTCAAACCCGTTGTCTTTCGAAGAAATTTAGGCAAAAAGTTCTCAACAGTCTTCCTCAAGAGATTCGTAAGAAGATCTTACAAAAAATTATCCAGTTCAGAACCAAAGAACAGCTGAATTTTTTCAAAAAATGTCTCAATTTTACAAAACACAATCAGCAGAATCACAACGGATGGTCATGGGAATGGGAGTTCTATTCAAAACCTCAGTTTCATTATACTCAGGAACATCCTAATAGAATTCCTCTTGCCTATCCAAATTGTGAACACAGCTTAGATTTTAGCATCCCTCGCTTCAAAGCAGCCTGGATATCTGGAACTCGATATCTAGGCCCAAGATAGCTATTCAAGTGGGGAATGTTAGCTGGAGTCCGAGTTATAAAATCTGATTGTGAAGTGACAAGATTTTTAGGAAACTGAGTCCTCCAAGAAGTCAGAAGAGTATTATTTTCCCAAAAACCTGTTAATATACAAATCATGTCAACACCTCCAAAAGTATTAGTAAATGGCGAGCAATAACGAGCGATTCATTGCTTCTACCTGGATACAAAACTTCCTCCTCTCTATCATCTTCCAGATTGGCCATGCAATCATGAAGATCATTTTATCCAAATCAATAAATGGCGAGCAAAGACAGTCATCGATAACTAACAAAAATACCGATATCCAGAGTATATACTAGTCCATATGGGTATATATTCTCAGATATTTGTTCACTATAAACATATGCCAAGTCTAAAACCCTTTCATATTGAAACACAATATGAAAAATACATGATTCAATATGAAAGCTATTATGACTGCTGTCTGTCTCGTCAGAAGATGAAATAAGTGAAGATGAGGAGACATGGCATAACTTACAAAACATGATGGAAGGATGAAGGGATGGTCCCAGCTCCTCTCCACTTAAAGGAAAAAAAATCTAAGATTGGCAAAAGAAATTTATGACAGCAAAATTATCCATTTTACTCTTCATTTTCCTTTTGTTTAAATTTTACTTTACTTTTGTAATTATTTTTGAACATTTACTTTTCTTTCTTTCAAAACCTGATAGGACACTGTTCATCTATCATTGTTCACCTGTCACTGTTCACATGTGAAAACAACAAGAAGAACTGTTTAACCATTGTTAGAGTACTGTTCAGCCGACAGGAAGAATTGTTCAAGACACTGTTTAAGTACTGTTCACACGTGAAAATGTCAAGTGGCAGACACTATTCAAAATTTAGAAAATTACAAACCTGCCCCTGATCACTTCTATTTAAGGAGGCACCCATTCAAGGTAAATTCCATATTCCAAATTCATCTTTCCAATTCCATTTCTCTCTGGCATCCAAGAAATCGAGAGAATCCAAAGAAGGTCTTGAAGGGAAGATCACCCCGAGGCAAGCAAAGGAGCAAGAAGGTCGATTCACTTCCCATCCTTCCCTACCTCTACCTCACGTATAAAACCTTGTAACTTCCTTATAGTAGATCCTAGGAAGCTCATGTATTGAGCAACCTTTGTAATACCTATCTGGAATTACATCTCCAAAACTCTTGTATAAAACTTACAAAATTTATAAGATTTTGAAGTAAGTTCTTCAATTCTTCTTACAAAATTTCAAATCTCTTTTGCATGCATATGGCTGGTTTAACCGCCTATCTTGCATAAATATATGTATATATATTCATAACGGACTGGCCCTGCTACCTATTGAGTATATATATATATATATATATATATATATATATATATATATATATATATGTATTTCATATTTTAATTTTCATTTCTGAAGATTTCCCTTTCTTATATATTTTGTTTATTTCTTTAATTATTTATAAATTTGTCAAGATTTAGAGAATAGTTTCTTCCCTATTAGCTCATCCCCCTCTCGATCCCTGTGCATCCTTAGAAATCTTTTGGAAAAACAATGGTGATTTGTATCAAATCTTTTCTAGAAGTAATTTGGTTGAGAATAAAAAGGAAATCTTCTGGAGGTTTCTGAATTTCCAAATTATTTTCTTCTTTTTTCTTAAATTCCTTCTGTGGTTTTGAAAGTAAGTTGAACTGCTTTTGAGTCCTATGCTTGTTTTTCTTTGAGTTGTTTAAGCTCAATTTTGAAAAGTTCTATTTAAGATTTGGATTCACATTTAAACATTTTTGAGAGGTTAGTAAAATGATCTTAAGGTGATAAGACAACTTCTTTAGAGGTGTAAACAGGCCTGGGTTGTAAGTCCCATCTTTGAAAGCCGAGTGAAGGTGTGTGTTTAGGACAGTGATTCCTTTGGCGATTACCTCACTTAACTCAAAAGATCAACCTAGAAAAATTCTTTAAGTATCAATCCTATTTTCTGTAGGACTGTTTCTTCTTCAAACTCTTCTGCCTCATTCTCTGAATCAAGAAAGATAGTTAATAGTGAAGAAATGATAATCGAAAATTTCGAAATATATATATATAATTGGGAAATTCCAAAAGTATAAAAAGATCAAATCTATCATACTACAAAACTTAATTTTTTCAAAACTGATTTTACAATCAAAACTGAAGAGCGAGATCTTCAGATTTCAAAACTTGTTGAGACTGTTTCTCTTTTGTCCCAAAAATCTTTACAAAAATACCGTGAAAAACAATACAAATATATCCACATATGTTTAGTTCTAATTGGAATTAAACCTCTTACAAAAGAAGGGTTGAATACCTCAATCCTAGTTGTTCTTAGAGATACTAGGTTCATAAACTTCCAAGACTCATTACTCAGTTCAGTAGAGTCTAGTCTGTGTAGTGAACCAATCTCTTTTGATTGCTATCCAAACTTTACTGTTTCATTAAACGACAGTAATATTGCAAAATCCCTTGTTTTACAAGTTAAAACCCACAATTACAAAATGTTTGATAGATCTATTCCTCTCTCACTGATTTACAAAATTCATTAAAAAGCTATGGTTTCTACTTTTGCTACAAAATTTAAGTTTCAGAGTAAAAGAGGAGAAACATTGCTTTAATAAACTGATCTTACAAAATTTAACACTGTAATTCCTAGATCTATCTAATGGAAAAACATAAACTTGCTAGAAGAATGGATCTTAGAAGGTGCAGTGGAACCAGAATCTTCAAAAATAGTTCAACCAAACATTCAATTAAGGCAAATAACCCAGTATGAAGATGGAAGAGTTAGTCTTAGCTTTAACAGAAGCCTTAGGCTCTCATATGATTCTTCGACATCTAATACGGTAGATATAGAAAGAGTATCTTATATACCTTCTGTCATAAGTTTGCCTGTTATAAAACCAATTGAAATACAAAATATCCAGCCTAGGTGTTCTACCTCAGGTTTACCTAACTTTTCTAGGTTTTCTACCTCAGGTATACCTAGTTCCACCTTACAAAATGTAAATTATTCTACAAATGTTCCTCATCCAGTTTATACAAATTTACAAAATGAGTCTGTTCAGGTTGAAACCCAAATAGAGTCAGATACTACTTCACCTACTTTTTTAACCATTACAGAAAATGTAAACCATGAACTTAATGTGCTTAAAAAAGAATTTAAAGCAGATAAATAATATTTGCATGATGATTTTTACTCCGTTAAAAATCATAAAAAGAAAATATGATTTTTCAAAAATTTTAATGATCAAAGAAAAGAAATCCAAAAAGAATATTATGACTTTATATACCAGCATAAAGTTCATATTCTTCTCTTTTAATGGTTTGAGATGTATGCTAAACAACATAACATTTTATATCCATTTTCCAAAACTCCAAAAACTTTTAAAAAATCAGATCCAGTTTCAAAACCTAAACAACAGGAGTTAGAAGACAACCAATCAGAGTTCATTACGGCTCTAAAAACTCTTCTGAAGAAAACAGAAGAAAAATTGTCTATAAACCCTATCACTGTTATAAACAAAACTCCTGAATGGAAAATTTCAGATGGTAGAAAACACAATCTGAACATCCCCCTCTTAGGAAGGTAAAAATTCCCAATTTAGACCAAACAGTAAAAGAAACCCCTTATAAAATTCCAAAGGAAAATGATTTTGTAAGTATTAAAAACATTGTTCTATAGAATAACTTTACAAATGATCATTTGCATACCATCGGTAAACAATTACAAAAAATGGAACAAACCCAACAGGTTACAGTTTCTTAGGTTGAAACTAAGCTTGATACAAAACTAAAAAACCCAATCTTCAAACTATTTCAAGTTTCCAAAAATAGCCAGAAAGATTATAAAACAATAGCAATTATGAATTCATTCAAGCTTTAAGAGACATGAAATCTAGACTAGAAGCTTCGACTTCTACTCTAGTAGCATATGAAACGCCTCAAACTTCCCAAAGAAGTGTTAACATAATAGAAGAAGATTCAGATTCTCAAAGCAAAGAAACCTTACAAATCAATAGACTTTATTGGCCACGAGTAGCAACGCCCCTTCCAATAACAGCTTCAGACAAGGCATAGAAAATAGACCTGAAATACTGACCCAGTCTAAATTCAATGCCTCTACTGTCTATGAATGGAACATAGATGGCATGTCTAAATATAACATATTGAATTTGCTCCAACAAATGACCATGGCAGCAAATGCTTACAAAACCCAAACTGGAACCCCAGACAGAGCTATTGCTGAGCTTCTCATTGCAGGATTCTCAGGACAGCTCAAAAGATGGTGGGATTATCATAACACAAACCTACAAAAGTATGAAATTCTCAAATCAATACAAACTCAAGAAGATGGTACACCAATCCTTGATGAGCTTGGCCAACCAATCCCAGATGCAGTAGCCACCTTGATTGTAATAATTTCCTTACATTTTATAGGTGACCTGTCTCATCTTAAGGATAAAAATGCCGAACTCCTTTCAAACCTTAGATGTAAAAAACTGAGTGATGTTTAATACTATAAAAACACTTTCCTATAAATAGAACCTTTCCCCCCAGGCTCTGATACCAAGGACGCACCAGGATCGAGAAGGGGATGAACTAACAGGGAAGAAACTACTCTCTAAATCTTGACATATTTATAAATAATTAAAGAAATAAGCAAAATATACAAGAAAGGGAAATCTTTAGAAATGAAAATTGAAATATATATATATATATATATATATATATATATATATATATATATATATATATATACTCAATAGGTGGGAGAGCCAGTCCGTTATGAATATATATACATATATTTATGCAAGATAGGCGGTTAAACCATCCATATGCATGCAAAAGAGATTTGTCATTTTGTAAGAAGAATTGAAAAACTTACTTCAAAATCTTATAAATTTTATAAGTTTTGTACAGGGTTTTTGGAGTTGTAATTCCAGGTAGGTATTACAAAGGTTGCTCAACACATGAGCTTCCTAAAATCTACTACAAGGAAGTTACAAGGTCTTGTAAGTGATGTAGAGGTAGGGCAGGATAGGAAGTGAATCGACCTTCTTGCTCCTTGCTTGCCTCAGGGTGATCTTCCTTCCAAGATCTTCTTTGGATTCCCTCGGTTTCTTGGATGCTGAAGAGAAATGGAATTGGAAAGATGAATTTGGAAAATGGAATTTGTCTTAAATGGGTGTCTCCTTATATAGAAGTGACTAGGGGCAGGTTTGTAATTTTTTAAATTTTAAACAGTGTCTACCACTTGACATCTTTGCGTGTGAACAGTACTTGAACAGTGTCTTGAACAGTTCTTCCTGTCAAGTAAACAGTATTTGAATAGTGCTTGAATAGTTCTTCCTATTGTTTTCACATGTGAACAGTAACAGGTGAACAATGTCCTGTCGAGTTTTGAAAGAAAGAAAAGTAAAAGTACAAAAATAATTACAAGAGCATAATACAAAACTTAAGGGAAATGAAGAGTAAAATGGATAATTTTGCCGCCATAAATTTCTTTTGCTGGTCTTAGATTTTTTTTTTTTAAGTGGAGTGGAGCTAGGACCACCCCTTCGTCCTTCCATCATGTTTTGTATGTTATGCCATGTCTCCTTATCTTCACTTATTTCATCTTCTGACAAGATAGACGGTAAGTCATAATAGCTTTCATATTGAATCATGTATTTTTCATACTGCGTTTCAATGTGAAAAGGTTTTAGACTTGGTAAATGTTCATAGTGAATCAATATCCGAGAATATATACCCATATGGACGAGTATATATCGGTATTTTTGCCAGTTATCGATAACTGTCTTTACTCGCCATTCGTTGATTTCGACAAAATGATCTTCATAATTGCATGGCCAATCCGGAAGATGATAGAGAGAAAAAAGTTTTGTATCTAAGTAGAAGCAATGAATCGCTTGTTGTAGCACTCCATTTGTTAATACTTCTAGAGTTATTGACATGATTTATATATTGACAGGTTTTTGGGAAAACAATAGTCATCTGACTTCTTGGAGGACTCAGTTTCCTAAAAATCTTGTCACTTCACAATCAAATTTTGTAACTCAGACTCCAACTAACATTCCCCACTTGAATAGTTATCTTGGGTCTAGATATCGGATTCCAAATACCCAGGCTGCTTTGAAGCAAGGGATGCTGAAAACTAAGCTATGTTCACAATCTGGATAGGCGAGAAGAATTCTCTTAGGATGTTATTGAGTGCAATGAAAATGAGGTTTTGAATAGAACTCCCATTCCCATGACCATCCGTTGTGATTCTACTCATTGGTTTTTTGTAGAATTGAGACATTTTTGGAAAAAATCCAGTTATTCTTTGGTTCTGGATTGGATGATGTTTTGTAAGATCTTCTCGCAAATCTCTTGAGGAAGACTGTTGAGAACTTTTTGCTTGAATTTCTTCGAAAGACAATGGGTTTGAAAATGTTTTAAAGACCTATTGGCACTAAGTGAGTAAAAAGGACCTCATTATGGTAATTTTTCACATTGACCAGTGGGGCCAATGGTAATTTTACACTAGAATCCAGTAGGGATCCTAGGCCTTCAGTCTTTTGCTTTTGTAATTTTACACTAGAATCCAGTGGGGATCCTAGGCCTTTAGTTACCTGTTTTTGTAATTCAAGGTGATGATTTTGGTTAGAAGTGCATGGTCCTGATGAACTAATTCTGGATGTATGAGTTTTGTATAAATTTTGGTTTTGTAAAAACTCAATGAATGATTGAGCTACCATGATATGATCCTCATGATATTTAATTCTGTTAAGAAGTTCAGCCACATATTCATTAGCTTCCTGGAACTCAATACAAAGTGCATTGAGAGCTGTTACTCCCAATTTTTTATTTTGTATTAAAGTCTAAAGATTATCTAATAAACATTGGTGCCTTTCTGTGGGAACATATATAGTTCTGGCTATATTAATTCTGAATTTCTGAGCAGGAGTTTTGAAAGAACTATCGGTCCAAAGTGGACTAGATCACCATTGTTTGATGATTCTGCCATTTTCAAAACCTCACAAGAGTTAGTTTGTAATAAGCAATAATCAAAAAATTAATTTTTGAAAATAAGCTTGTTTTGTAAAGAAATGTCTTTTTATAAATATTGTCTTGTTTCCTGTTCCAAAATATTTATTCGATTATTAAAAATGGAATAAGTTTTGATAATATTCAAATTCTTTGTTTTGGGTTTTTCAACAAAAGGAAAAACAAGATTTTGATTTCTTATTCTAAAGAAATGTTATCATAGTTTACTCTGTAGGGAGTTATCAGATTGATGAATGGTATCCCTAAGATAACACTATGACTCATATCATTTATTAGAACAAATGAAGTTTTCAGAAGAAATTTTGAATTGGCTATTGAGGCCTCTGTTTTGTAATTAATTTTAATTTTGGAATTGTTTGCAGCTGAAAGTTTTTCAGTAGTTTTTTCTTTGAATTTATTTGGAACAATATTTTCTTTAATATAGTTCAAATCTGCACCTGTATCAAATAAGGCAATTATATCGATTCTAAAATCTTTTGAAAAAACTATCGAAATCCTAATCAAATATTTTCTAGAAGAAATGTCATAAAGAATGAAGAGAAAATTTTTATAGATTTTTCAAGATTTTGAATTTCCAAATTATCCTCTTCATCTTCTTCGAGTTCTTCATTAGTTTATTTTGAAAGTAAGTTTTGAATTTTTTCTGAGTCCTGTGCCTATCTTTCTTTAAGGTGTTCAAGCTCCATTTTGATGGCTTTTACCTCTTCTTGGAGGCTTTAAACGAAAACAGTTGATTACTTTGAAGTCTTCTTTCTATTTAAAATGGCTGTGAGATCATATGGATTTTTTTCCCACAAAAGGTAAAATAGAAGGGTTTTGTACTAGATTTTCATCAAAAGATTTTAAAAGTTTTCCTAAAAATTCTTTTTGTAATTGAGGATCTTCAACTTGGGTAAGAATTTCTAAGAGCAACTTTTGATTTTTTGAAAGGACATTGATTTTTAATTTGGGTTTTGTAAACAATTCATTTTTTGTTTCAGAATCTGAACTGGATGATGAACTTGTAATTAATTCATCAATTTGTAATCCTTCTTCATTCTCTAAGAATTCAGAAGAACTGGTCTTACTTTCAGTTTTAATTAGAAGAGCAGTTACCTTATTAATAACTTCTTCCTCTAATTATAACTCATAAAATTTTGTATTTAACTTGCAATAATTTACAATTTGACCTTTTTTTACCACATTTATAGCAAGTCAAATTTTTTAATTTTGTTTTGGAATTGGGACTAGGTTTACTATTCTTTTTTGAATGTTTTTTTATAGTACGAGTATTTTTCTAGTTTTGAAGAGGTTTTGTATTTTTGGGAAGATTTTTTATAAGATTTTCTGCTACAACTTCCTCCACAATCTGGAGTAGGATTTTTTGTTCCTATTTCAAATTGTTTACAGAAAGATAATAACTCTTGGCAAGTTTTCTTCATTTCCCATTTCAAATGTTTTTGTAATTTCAAATCCTGACAAATCTTTAATCCGTCTTTTTGGGTGAGACTAACTAGTTCACCATAGGTTAATTAATTATACGGGATTTGGTTCCCAAATGCTTTCTTGATTTCATTTCTAACCTTTTCCCCTAAAAGGGTTAAAAGTCCTGCAAGGAATTTTTCTTTTCAAAAAGGTTGATTAGAGTCTTCTCTAAGCATTACCCCAGTAAGGAAAGTGTTTTTATAGTATTGAAAATCACTTAGTTTTTTACATCTAAGGTTTGAAAGGAGTTCAGCTTTTTTATCCTTAAGATGAGATGGGTCACCTACAAAATGTAAGGGAATTATTACAATCAAGGTGGCTACTGCATTTGGGATTGGTTAGCCTAGCTCATCAAGGATTGGCATACCATCTTCTTGAGTTTGTATTGATTCTAGAATGTCAAAATTTTGTAGGTTCATGACATGATAATCCCACCATCCTTTGAGCTATCCTGAGAATCCTACAATGAGAAGCTCAGCAATAGCTCTGTCTGGGGTTCCAGTTTGGGTTTTGCAAGCATTTGCTGCCATGGTCATCTGGTGGAGCAAATTTAAAATGTTATATTCAGACATAGCATCTATGTTCTATTCATAGACAGTAGAGGCATGAATTTAGACTAAGTCAGTATTTCAAATCAATTTTCTATGCCTAAGTATGGAGATGTTATTGGAAGGGGCGTTGCTACCCGCGGCCAATAAAGTCTATTGATTTGTAAGGTTTTTGAAGACTGAATTTCTTCAGCTTGTACAGACTGGGTTTCTTGGCTTTGAGCATCTGAATCTTATTCTATTATGTTAACGCTTCTTTGGGAAGTTTGAGGTGTTTCAGGTGCTACTAGAGTAGAAGTCAAAGCTTCTAGTCTAGCTTTCATGTCTCTTTAAGCTTAAATGAATTCAGAATTACTGTTGTTTTGTAAATCTTTCTGGCTATTTTTAGAAACTTGAAATGGTTTGAAGATTGGGTTTTTTAGTTTTGTTTCAAGCTTAGTTTCAACCTGAGAAACTGTAACCTATTGGGTTTGTTCCATTTTTTGTAATTGCTTACCGATGGTATGCAAATGAGCATTTTTAAAGTTATTATGTAGAACAATGTCTTTTATATTTACATAATCATTTTCGTTTTGGAATTTTGTAAGGGGCTTCTTCTACTGTTTGGTCTAAATGGGGAATTTTTACCTTCCTAAGAGGAAGATGTTCACATTGTATTTTCCTACCATCTGAAATTTCCATTCAGGAGTTTTGTTTCTAACAGTGACAGGGTTTGTAGATAATTTTTCTTCTATTTCCTTCAGAAGAGTTTTTAGAGCCATAATGAACTCTGATTGGTTGTCTTCTAACTTCTGTTGTTTAGGTTTTGAAATATGAGAAGGTTTTGAAACTGGATCTGATTTTTTGAAAGTTTTTGGAATTTTGGAAAATGGATATGAAATGTTATGTTGTTTAGCATACATCTCAAACCATTCAAAGAAAAGAATATGAACTTTATGCTAGTATATAAAGTCATAATGTTTTTTTGGATTTCTTTTCTTTAATCATTGAAATTTTTGAAAAATCATATTTGCTTTTTATGATTTTTAGTAAAGGAAAAATCATCAAGCAAATATTGTTTGTCTACTTCAAATTCTTTTTCAAGCACATTAAGTTCATGGTTTACATTTTCTATAATGGCTGAAAAAGTAGATGAAGTAGGTTCTGACTCTGTTTAGGTTTCAACTTGAACAGACTCATTTTGTAAATTTGTATAAACTGGATGAGTAACATTTGTAGAGTAATTTACATTTTGTAAGGTGGAACTAGGTATTTCTAAGGTAGAAAACCTAGAAGAGCTAGGTAAATCTGAGGTAGAATACCTAGGCTGGATATTTTGTATTTCAATTGGTTTTGTAACAGGCAAACTTATAACAGAAGGTATATGAGATACTCTTTCCTATATCTACCGTACTGGATGTCAAAGAATCATCTGAGAACCTAAGGCTTCTGTTAAAGCTAAGGCTGACTCTTCCATCTTCATACTGGGTTATTTGCCTTAATTGAACGTTTGGTTCAACTATTTTTGAAGATTCTGGTTCCACTGCACCTTCTAAGATCCATTCTTCTGGCAAGTTTATGTCTTTCCATTGGATAGATCTAGGAATTATAGTGTTGGATTTTGTAAGATCAGTTTGTAAAAGCAATATTTCTCCTCTTTTGCCCTGAAACTTATGTTTTGTAGCAAAAGCAGAAATCGTAGCTTTGTAATGAATTTTGTAAATCAGTGCAAGAGGAATAGATCCATCAAGTATTTTGTAATTGTGGGTTTTGATTTGTAAAACAAGAGATTTTGTAATGTTACTGTCGTTTAACGAAACAGTAAAGTTTGGATTGCAATCGAAAGAGATTGGTCCATTACACAAACTAAACTCTACTGAACTGAGTAATGAGTCCTGGAAGTTTATGAACCTAGTATCTATAAGAACTGCTAGGATTGAGGTGTTCAATTCTTCTTTTGAGATGTTTAATTTCAACTTGATCTAAACCTATATGGATATATTTGTATTGTTTTTCACAGTGTTTTTGTAAAGACTTTTGAGACAGAAGAGAGACAGTCTCAAAAGGTTTTGAAATCTAAAGATCTTGCTCTTCAGTTTTGATTGTGAAATCAGTTTTGAAAAAATTAAGTTTTATAGTCTGATAGATTTGATCTTTTTATACTTTTGGAATTTCCCAATTATCTATACATTTTTTGAAATTTTCGATTATAATTTCTTCACTATTAACTATCTTTCTCGACTCAAAGGATGAGGTAAAAGAGTTTGAAGAAGAAACAGTCCTACAGAAAATAGGATTCATACTTAAAGAATTTTTCTAGGTTGATCTTTTGAGTTAAGTGAGGTAATCGCCAAAAGAATCACTGCCCTAAACACATGCCTTCACTCGGCTTTCAAAGACGGGACTTACAACAGAGGCCTATTTACACCTCTAAAGAAGCTGTCTTATCACCTTAAGATCATTTTACCAATCTCTCAAAAATGTTTAAATGTGAATTCAAATCTTAAATAGAACCTTTTCCCTCAGGCTCTAATACCAAGGACGCACCGGGATCAAAAATACCAAGCTCTAATACCAAGGACACACCGGGATCGAGAGGGGGATGAGCTAACAGGGAAGCAACTACTCTCTAAATCTTGAAAAATTTATGAATAATTAAAGAAATAAACAAAATATACAAAAAAGGGAAATCTTCATAAATAAAAATTAAAATATGAAATATATATATATATATATATATATATATATATATATATACTCAATAGGCGACAGAGCCAATCTGTTATGAATATATATACATATATTAATTTAAAAATAATTAAAGAAATAAACAAAATATACAAGAAAAGAAAATCTTCAGAAATAAAAATTAAAATATGAAATATATATATACTCAATAGGTGACAGAGCCATTTTGTTATGAATATATGTACATATTTTTATGCAAGATAGGCAGTTAAACCAGCCATATGCATGTAAAAGAGATTTGTAATTTTGTAAGAAGAATTGAAGAACTTACTTCAAAATCTTATAAATTTTGTAAGTTTTGTACAGGGGTTTTGGAGATGTAATTCCAGGTAGGTATTACAAAAGTTGCTCAACACATGAGCTTTCTAGGATCTACTACAAGAAAGTTACAAGGTTTTGTAAGTGAGGTAGAGGTAGGGCAGAATGGGAAGTAAATCGACCTTCTTGCTCCTTGCTTGCCTCAGGGTGATATTCAAAATTCATCTTTCCAATTCCATTTCTCTTCTGTATCTAAGAAGCCAAGAGAATTCAAACAAGGTCTTGGAGGCCAAGGACGCACCGAGATTGAAAGGCGAATACGTTAACAGGGAAGAAACTACTCTCTAAATCTTGACAAATTTATAAATAATTAAAGAAATAAACAAAATATACAAGAAAGTTAAAATATGAAATATATATATATATATATATATATATATATATATATATATATATATATATATATATATATATATACTCAATAGGCGGCAAAGCCAGTCCGTTATGAACATATATACATATATTAATGCAAGATAGGCGGATAAATTAGGCATATGCTGAAGGATTGGAAGTGTGAATAAAGGGCATTAGAACCTTAAATTTCAAAAATTATTTCTAAGGTTACATGCACCATACCAAGTGTCTTATGATCCTAATCAATTTTCAATGCCCAATTGCATACCAAAACACATTTTAGCATGTATTAAAATTTCATTTGCCATTAAAGATTGTGAATTAACATTTAATTCAATTAAACCCTAACTAAAAGAGGGATTTTAGGTATTAACCTCTTGATGCACAATTGAAGCCTCTTAGGATGTTCTTAGGACACCAAATGTTGTCCCTCTAGTTTGTCCACCATAAGCACACACAAAAGATGCAATGGCAGCCCCTAGATTGGCTTCTCAGGGCTTGTCAATCAATTTTGAGATGGGGTTTATGCTTTGTGAAGGTTGTATGAATTTATTGGCTGTTAGAAATAATTTCTAATAATTTTAATTCAAGAGGAAATCATAGTTTTTCTCTTGAATCAATTGAGAAATTGAAGAGGAGAGGGAGAGACAAAGTTGCCATCCAACTTGAGACAAAAGAGAGAGGAGAGTGTTTATTCTTTATAAATTTTCTTTATACACTTAATGTCAAACCCCAACTTACTCCCTTGCCACATGTCATCATAAGATCCCATCTTGTTATTATTTGATTTAATCATATGAAGCCAAGTGTCAAGCTCCATTTAAATCATGACATTGTGATCTTCCATCATAGGAAGACAAGTGGAAAGATCATATGGTGCCATGTGTCACCATCTCACGGTGCCACATGTCACCATGTGAAAAGACTAATTTGCCCTTACTTTTTAATTTGAGTTCTTAACCCAAAATTATAATTTCTCCTCTTTAAATCAATTTATATTAAATATAAATTAATTAATTAATTAATTAATCTCTATTAATTAATTAATTAATTAATCTCTATTAATTAATTTCTTATAATTAAATTCATATTTAATCAAATTAAATATAAATTTAATTTATATTATACATCCAATAACCTAGATTTGGTTTCAAGTCATGCTAGGGACTTTGCAATCTTATTGCACACCAAACCTCTTTAATTAATCAATTAAATTACATTTTGAATGGTGATTAGTTTGTGTAGATATGTGACTTACTAGGCCCATTACTTATTGGCAATGAGAAATGATATTAACTCTTAATATCATTAGAACTCTTTCTTACCGTAAATAATTTCTCTAAATTATTTCAGACATCTCATAGACCATGGTTGACACCTAACATAGTATGCCATGGCCACCCAATCAGTAATAAGGAATACCTTAAATGAACTATTAATCATATGTTACCATGCACTAGAATCTCTCCGTTACAAAATCCCAATTTGAGCTGGAGTCATAGTTAATGTCAAACCACATTTTCTATGAACATTATATTCTCTTTTAATTCCAGTTCTTGATTAATTAGATTTTCTTGTCATAAACTCTTTTCTGACTAAATATGTTTGTCCTGGCCAGGAACTTGAAACATCAAGAACAATTAAATGAACATAGAATTTTATCTCTATTTACTTAGGGTAATGGATTCCATCTTGATCAACACCTATCTCCATATATAACTAGTAGGAGCTAATACATGCCCATATACCCATACACAGTACAAGTATGAAAGCAGTATCAAACTCAAACCACCTATATACAAGATAACAGTGTTATCTTAGGTCTAAAGATTATATGCACTGATATGATATATGACAATGCATTGACAAGAGTAAACTCCATGTGCTTGTCATATGCGTCACTGGTTCGGCCTACTTATCATGTATAAGTGCCTATCATGTTTGTTATGTGGCATGAGACTCACCACTACATCTTATTTATATCTCATATAAATACCTTAGGAACAAAAATGATTACAATCTTTCTAGATAAGTCATGTCCTTTGTGAAGTATCCTCAATTGTGAATGAATTTATGATACTTTGTGCTAGAAATATTGTCACTCATATTCTTAATAACTTAAGAATAAAATTTCTAACAAAATATCAATGGACATTTTCTATTACACATAAATATATTATGTAAACAGAAAAGTGAAATTGCCTTTTATTAATAAGATATGTACAAGATACATACAAAATGATATGCTCTAAGGCATACTACTAACAATCTCCCACTAGCACTAGAGCCATTCATTACAATATCTTAGACCCATCTTCTCAAGATGTCTGTCTAACTGAGTTTGTGACATAGGCTTTGTGAATTGATCAACAGGATTTTTGGCTGATGCTATTTTCTACATGGCTACATCGCCTTGCCCAACTATCTCTCTGATAATGTGGTAGCTCCTTTCTATGTGTTTGGATTTCTGGTGAGATTGGGGTTCCTTAGCCTGTATGACCGCTCCATTGTTGTCACAATAGAGAGGAACTGCTGACTCAATAGAAGGAACTACTGCAAGTTATGTCATGAATTTCTTTATCCAAACAGCCTCTTTTGTAGCATTTGATGCAACAATGTACTTAGCCTCTATAGTGGAATCAGTAGTCGTACTCTGTTTGGAACTCTTCCAATTGACTGCGCCTCCATTACAAATGAACACAAACCCAGAGGTAGACTTTCTATCATCGATATCTGATTGAAAATCAGAATCAGTATAACCATCCAATTACAAGTCACCACCTCCATAAATCAAGAATAAATCCTTAGTTCTTCTCAAGTACATGAGGATATTCTTGACAGCTATCCAGTGTTCCAAACCTGGATTGAATTGAAACCTGCTAGTCAAACTAACAGCATATGCGATATCCAGCCTAGTACACAATATTGCATACATTAAACTTCCAATAGCCAAAGCATATGGAATCCTGGCCATTTTATCTCTTTCTTCTAATGTCTTTGGAGACATCTCTTTAGAAATGTGGATACCATGTCTTAGTAGTAATAATCCTCTCTTGGAATCAAACATGTTAAACCTCTTTAACACCTTTTCCAAGTATAGACTTTGGGATAAATCAATTATTCTTTTAGCTCTATCTCTATAGATGCGAATTCTAAGAATATAGGTTGTCTCCCCTAAGTCTTTCATAGAGAATGTATTTGACAACCATATCTTAACAGTTGTTAACATACCTATGTCATTACTTATTAATAAAATGTCATCTACATATAAAACAAGAAAAGTGACAGCACTCTCACTAACCTTCTTATATAAACATGGCTCATCCATATTTTTTATAAAACCAAATGATTTAATGACTTTATCAAAACGGATGTTCCAACTCCTCGAAGCTTGTTTCAACCCATAAATGGGATTGCATACCTTGGAACCATATTGGGATTCAAAACCCCTAGGTTATTCCATGAAAATGTTTTCATCAATGTTTCCATTGAGAAAAGCTATTTTGACATCCATTTGCCAAATCTCATAATCATAGTATACAGCTATTGCTAATAAAATCCTAATTGATTTAAGCAAGGCAACAGGCGAGAAAGTCTCCTTAGAGTCAATTCCTTGCCTTTGGCGAAACCCTTTTGTAACTAGCCTTGCTTTATAGGTCTTTACCTTTCCATCAGAACCAATTTTTTTCTTGAAAACTCATTTATTCCCTATAGGTACAATACCTTCAGATGGGTCAACAAGGTCCCAAACTTAGTTCTCATGCATGGAATCAATTTCGGATTTCATAGCTTCAATCCATTTTGAAGAGTCTATATCTGATATAGTTTCTTCATAGGTAAGAGGATCATCTCCATGATCTATTTCTTCATGAGTAAACAACTCTTGTTCACCTTCACAAAGAAAACCATATCTCTCTAGTGGGTCTCTTTGGTGGGTGAGATATCCTGGTCGATCTGCGAGGAATTACTGTAAATGTTTCATTAATAGGTGTAGGTTGACTAGATGGATCTATATCCATTTGATCTGTTGGTTGGTCAGAATTCTCTAATTCTAACTCTATTTGCCTTCCTTTGCCACCTTCTTGAATAAACTGTTGTTCAAGAAATATGGCATCTTTGCTTACCACAACCTTTTGTGATGTAGGCAAATAAAAATAATATCCAAAACTTTATTTTGGATATCCAACAAATCGACCTTTTTCTGATCTGGTCAAAACTTTATTTTGGATATCCAACAAATCGACCTTTTTCTGATCTGGTTTATAATTTATCAGTGTTCAGCTTTTTAATATAAGCTAGACAACCCCAAATCTTAACATGCTTAATACTCGATTTTCTTCCATGCCATATCTCATAAGGTTTGGAAGAGATTGATTTTGATGGAATCCTATTCAGAATATACAAAGCTGATTCTAATGTGTGACACCCCTTACCCGTGTACAGTATACCCGAGTAAGCAATGCCACACGGTGTACTGGCACACTCTAATATACCTTAATTGATTTATATCATGCTTTTGAATATAATTTGTGAAATATAATTTATTTTAAGCCATTTACCGAAATTATTACTTATTTGAGGTTCCGAAAATTTTAAAGAAAATCCGGCAGAGTACCGGCTAAAAATGAAGAAAACAGTTCTTCGGAACCTGTGAAAAACACTTCCTATATTCTTATTCATTCATCTCAACTCCATTTATCAAAATCTCAATATTTTTCAGTTCACATTCATTTCTCAATCATTCACCTCTTTTGATAATCATGTACTAGTTACAGATCAATATTCACTTTTCCATTTACAAACACAAATTTGCATTATTTACATGAAAATCAAAATACATTACATAAGTTTCATTACATATGAGAAAATAAACATTATGTTACAAAATACCAAAATGACACCTAGTGTCCTACCAATGCACTGCAGGTGGTGAGGTGACACGGACACTATGCAGAACTGTGAACTGCCTTACCGAATCCGTGGTCTACTGGGCCCTCTGTCCAAATCTTCAGTACCTACGCGTTGCAAAAGCGACGCGCTAAGCATAAAGCTTAGTGGTGCCAATAATACAAGAAAATATAATATGCAAATAAAAATAATAATTTCCTTGCTATTGTGTTCATAAGAAATGAATAATTACTAACTTATTGTTTAGTCGAGGGCTAATCATGTTTTATGATATTAACTTCTTCATGCACTTCGTTAATTATTTTCTTCATGATCTTGAGCTTCTTTGTATTTTTGTAATCATTCTTGATACTTAATTTTCGTATTTTTTTTAATAATCAGTTCAATCACAGTTATACTTTTCCATGCCCAAGTAACCTATACTAGACGACTGGACTGGATAACGGGTCGTTGGCACTGGACACCATGGGACGCAGAACGTCAACCATGTATGCAGTCAGTATGGCTAAAAAGCCATGATATCACATAATCGGGCATAAAAGCCATGAATACGGGCATAAAAGCCATGAATAAGGGCATAAAGCCATGAATACAGGCATAAAGCCTTTCGCAGTACTGCTAAAACAATACCCTATTGGCATGCCAAACTATCCAAACCAATCACATTAGGCCTACTAGGGCATTTTGCACTTTTAAGTTTCACAATTTTTGAATTTCAAGTTTTCATGTCACTATTTATTTCATTAGTCAACTAAAATGTTGACTTTTGCATAAACAATAGGTACATTGGTTTTAGTACTCCCAACATACCACATTTTGTATTCAAAACTTGTTGGTTTTGGTCACTTTCTCAAAATTTAGGTCATTTTGGCAAAATTGCCAATTTTTGGTTTTGGTGTCACTATTCACCTCATTGGTCAACAAAAATGTTGACTTTTGGATAGAAAATAGGTGTATGGGTTTTAACACCCCAAACATACCACATTTTGTATTTAAAACTTGTTGGTATTGGTTGCCAATACCATTTCTAAGCTTAATGCTAATTGAACAAAATTTTCAGATTTGGTGCTTCATCTTTACTATTCCATTTGTTATTTTTACAGTAGGAATTTGAGGAAATGGTAAACATGAAAGTTGTTCCTTATTCTGTCTAGTTGAATTTCCTTTTTTGAATCACTTCATTTGGAGTTTTGTAGCTCAAGTTATGGCCAAAATAAGTTTACTGTTCACGTGCACTGTTCATGCTGCACTTTTGGGTTTTGGCAGATTTTGGTCCAACTTTGGTCAGTAATTTGATCAAGTTAAGTTCATAATTTGGCCTAACTTTCTTCATATGAAATGTTCTACTATGCCTTAGGTTTTCATCGGTTCAAGAATTGCCTAAATCTGAGTTTTCTAGAGAGAGTTATAGCCATCCAAACATTACTGCTCAAATGAAAATTCTGGAAATCTCAGTACAGTACACTTCACTTTGCTCAATGATTTGATTAGGTTAATGGCATAATTTAGATTGGTGTCCTTCATGAAAGTTGTTTTTCTATATCTTATCTTGTTGCTGTAAAAATTTCAGGTCAATTGACCATATCTACAGTGAGTTATGGCCAAATGAACAGTTACTGTTCATTTGGTCATTTCTGCAAGGGCTGTTTGCAGGGTATCCGGATTGGGGCCAAGTTTTGGTCCTCTTAATTTGGTCTTTTGGGCATGGTTTCTTCAGCAAAAATGTGCCATTATAAGCCTAGTTTCATGTCCAATTGGCCAAACACCAATTGGACCAACACAGCCAAAGTTATGGCAGTGCAAGTGGACTGAATTTTCAATCCTTCTGCTGCTGTCCTAGGGCAACCTGCAACTTCACTTTGCAATCCTATTTTTCAGTCCATTTGATGGTCAACTTACCTAAAATGGTCACTAATTGACCATTAAAATGTGCTCTAACAATTTCCTAAGCCAAGTCAATTTTTCACCCTCAAAACCCTAGTTTCCATTCCAATTTACCCATGCACCTTGGTTAAGCACACTAAATCATTATCTATGTAGATATATAGCTTAAACATAATCTCCAATTCATTCTAAGTCCATTAAAATCATCAATACACTCCATTATTGTTCCCTCATTAGGGCTGCCAAAATTCAAGGCATGCATAAACATAAATTTCATTCATTTAAGTTACAAATTCTTGCTCACTTTAAGGCTTTAACATGGAATAAAGGAGATTTAAGTATATATATGCACTAACCTTGAATAGGGCAGATTTCTCCCCACTTAAAACTTCACTTTCCTTCACTTTCTAGGCTGCCAAACACTTCCCCAAGAGGTGTGATTAAGTTTTAATGAAGGGGTTTAGGGTTTAGTGGTGGAAACAAAGGAGAAAGGGAGCTTGGGAAGTGAGGTTTAATGGAGGTTGAGAGAGAGAGAGATTTCGGCTGGAATTGGAGAGGAAGAAGGCAGCTGCAATTTAATTATTTTGGTCTTAATTTTGTCTCTTTTAAGTATTTAAGAAAGTTTATTAGCTTGTGATTGGTTGGTGAGTTTTAAATGACATCACAATGATGTCATAAATAAGCTTTTCTTTGATTTTTCTTTTCTTTTCATCACTACTCAATTTCAATTTAATTTTTAGTAATGTTTATTCATATTTTATGTCATATTAATTATTTACTCAACTGGACAAGTCGGCCAAAAATCACCTCTGAAGGCGAAATGACCAAAATGCCCTCCGTTTGGCTTAACGGGTCAAAATTGTCTGTACCGATTGAAAAATTTTTCCAAATATTTTCTTGGCATTCTAATGCCATAGGAACCTCAATGACCCTTCTCTAGAGTCCCAAAAATTATTTTATGAATTTTTCCCTGGGTCTAGGGCTCCTCGTTGCGAGAACCGCAACTTCCCTCTGGTTACCCATCGCTTGGGCACCGGCTCATTTAACTTGGTTGTATTTTATTTCTAAAATTTTTACTAAATGTTTCTTATTAATATTTGAGTTAATTATGGTTCCTGAATTTAGTTTAAATATTTTTCCGAACGTTCTAGCTGTCCGGACCGACACCAGTCACCGGAACAGTAGAATGTATGGAGTTGCTACGGGGAGGGTGTTACATAATGCAAATCCCCAAAAGGAGACTGGCATATCAGTATAGCTCATCATACTGCGTACCATATCTAATAGGGTATGATTTCTCCTTTTAGATACACCATTCAGTTGTGGTAATCCTGGAGGACTCAGTTAGGAGACAATGCTATGCTCTTTCAAGTATTCATCAAATTCAGTACTTAATTATTCACCTCCATGATCTGATCGAAGAGTTTTAATACTTTTTCCTATTTGATTTTCTACTTCACATTTAAATTCTTTGAACTTTTCAAAGGATTCATGTTTGCATTTCATCAAATATAAATACCTAAACCTTGATTTATTATCAGTAAAGGTAATAAAGTAATGAAAACCGCCTCTATCCATTTCCTTAAATGGACCACATACATCACTATGTATAAGTTTCAAAATATTTTTAGCTCTTAACCCTTGTTCAATAAAAGGTGATCTAGTTATTTTGCCTTCAAGGCAGGATTCACAAGTTGGAGTAGGTTCAGAACCCAATGAGTATAAAATCCCCATTTTCTCCAGCTTTGCTATCTTTTGCAACATGACCTAATCTTAAGTGCCAAATATATTTTGAACTTGAGTTGATTTTCATCATGGCATTACATTCATTTAGCTTGCTTGCATTAGATTTGTATTTAACATTATTATCTAAATAATAAAGTCCATCATGAATATAACCTGAGCCAACATATTTATTTTCAAAATAAATATTGCAAACATCATTTGTGAACTGAAATTCATAGCCATTTCTAGTCAAACTAGATATAGAATTGATGTTCTTAAAAGCATCAGGTACATGTAAAACATTATTTAAATATAAGATATGTGCATTCATGTATAAAGATTTAGATCCTATGGCTAAAGCTTCAACAGTTGAGCCATTGCCAACTTGGAGTCTAATATCTCGTGACTGCAAGCTGCTATTACTTACTAGTTCCTGCATATCAAAAGTAATGTGAGAACTAGCACCAGTATCTAAAACCCAAGCTGTAGATGAACTATGAGTATTATCAGAATCTAAATAATAAGATACAAACATACCTTCTGAAGGTTTATCCTTCTTGTCCTTCAAAGAAGCAAGATACTCTGGGTAGTTTCTTTTCCAGTGCTCATCCTTCTGGTAGTGGAAACACTTTTCCTTGCCTTTGTCAGCTTCGGTCTTGCCTTTCTATTTGGCTATCTTCTTGGAAGGTCCAGGAATTTGAGGTTTCTTATTCTTATTACCCTTCTTCTTTTTGGACTTTCCAGTAGAAGAAGAAGATGCAATCAAAACCACCTCTTTTCCTTTATTGCCTAGCATATTCTTTTAGGTAATAATCAGCATGTTAAGTAACCCAACCAAAGTACACTCTTGCTTTGTCATATGAAAATTTGTCACAAAATTCCCAAATGACTCAGCCAGGGACTGAAGGATCAGATCCGTCTGCAGTTGAAAATCCATGTCAAAATTAAGATATTCCAGCTGCTCAATAAGCCGAATCATCTTATGGACATGATCTCCTACATTTTGTCCCTCATGCATCTTCATGCGGAATAGCTATCTAGATATCTCATACCTAGCTTTCCTGTTGTGCTCACCATACAACTCTTGCAGGTGAAGGAGGATCTCACTTGCATTCTGCATATTTTAATGCTGCTTTTGTAACTCATTAGTCATAGAAGCAGGCATGCAATATTTGGCCCTCATATCATGCTCCTTTCACTTGTCCAAAGTGTCTAGTTCCTCTTGAGTGGCCTCTAGAGGTAAGGGACCAGGAACCTTAAAGTCTAAAACATATCCAATACGTTCTAGGTTCAGGACAAGTTTTAAATTTCTGAGCCAATCAGAAAGATTAGGTCCCGTCAACCTATTGTGATCAAGTATGCTCGCAAGGATATTGGATGGTGGTGGTTGTTGTGTGCTCATTATTATCAGAAAAATTAACTGCAAAAAATAACTAGATTAATTAGTAAATGCATCAAGTAATTAACCAAAATGATTATAGTCTTTTAATCAAATTGGTCCTCCCACTAACTTGGCAAATCCTACACTTCCAAAGTAGAAAAACAAAAATCCTAGTTGGATGAATTTCTAGTGGGTGATTGAATTATTATAGTCTTATTGATCATCCTCAGGCATATCCATTATTGGAATTACAATAAACTATAAGTGAGCAACTCCTTGCCCATCACATCTCATGTGAGGCTCAATCATTTATTTAGCCCCTAATGCTTAAAATCTCAGGCACATCCATTATTTATTTATCTTGCATTAGTTAAGTTGATCCCATTGAGCTAGTAAATATGCAAATAATTTTAATGTCCTCAGGTACATCCATTATTGGCCACCAACTATTTACATATTTACAACATCTTATGCTTAACAATTATTCGTAAGAAAATCTCTTAAAAAAATGTATCACATGCAAGTATTTAAAATTTCTTAAATAATTGCCTCAATGGAGCGCCATTATATAATTACTTTAATTATACCATTTCCTACTTAATCATTTGTTTGGAAGATTTTGTGGTCGACTTAATTACTATTATGGTCTCACTTTGCACATTTATCCAATTAGCATGCATATATCATATACTTGCATACATTCATACACATCTCATGCATACATGGATAAACAAATAATATGGTATGATCATAGAAATTCTAAGGGATTCAATTTTGAGCCACTAAGAATTGAATCAGGGCATTCTTAGGTGTATTTCATTCATTCATTTTACAAGAGTTGCTGAAGGAGTACATAATCAACCCTTGATCTTGATTTCCTCCCACTGGTCCCACCAATGCTCTTGACCTCCTTGTTCTTCTTTCAATCCAATTACATTGTAGTCCTTGGCATACCAAGGCGAGTTTACAAGAATATGGACTTTAAAGTCCTCAAATAAATGAAATTACAACCTAAATTATTACAACATTGATAATACATGCCACTAAAATAAAATTAATTATTTTACATCCCAAAGAAAAATAAAAAAAATAAATCCAATCAAATTAGTCTTTTATTGTCCATGATCATCCATTATGCATATTAAAATTTACAAATTAAATAAAATATAAATACTAAAAATTAAATTGAATATCACATATCAATCAAAATTAAATTTGAATCTCATTCAAATAATTTTAAATTTAGAAACCTTTTCCAAATTTAATACCTTGAAAACAATTTTCAAAAAATTAATTATGTGATTAAAATTCCTAATTAAATAATTTAATTAGGCATGGTCTTAATTATGGGCCTTAAGATATACAATAATTGCATAATGGGCCCAAAAACCAAGCCCAAAAATCCAACACACCCTTGGGGCGTGTATCTAGCCCAAACTGCCTATGGTGAGCACCGCCCAAACTGCCTATGGTGAGCACCCCAACCAGCTTCAAATCAATCCAAATTTGATCTAATCACACAATTAAACCTCATAAACAATCTTAATAGCAAATATAGTGGCTCTGATACCAATTGAAGGAGTGGAAGCGTGAATAAAGGGTATTAGAACCTTGAATTTCAAAAATTATTTCTAAGGTTACATGCACCATATCAAGTGTCTTATGATCCTAATCAATTTCTAATGCCCAATTGCATACCAAAACACATTTTAGCATGCATTAAAATTTCATTTGCCATTAAAGATTGTGAATTAACATTTAATTCAATTAAACCAAACCTCTTTAATTAATTAATTAAACTCTTTAATTAATCAATTAAATCACATTTTAAATGGTGATTAGCTTGTGTAGATGTGTGACTTACTAGGCCCATTACTTATTGGCAATTAACTCTTAATATCATTAGAACTCTTTCTTACCGTAAACAATTTCTCTAAATCATTTCAGATATCTCATAGACCATGGTTGACACCTAGCATAGTATACCATGGCCACCCAATCAGTAATAAAGAATACCTTAAATGAACCTTTAATCATATATTACCATGCACTAGAATCTCTCCGTTACAAAATCCCAATTCGAGCTGGAGTCATAGTTAATGTCAAACCCCATTAGCTATGAATATTATGTTCTCTTTTAATTCCCGTTCTTAATTTATTAGATTTTCTTGTCAGAAACTCTTTTCTAACTAAAAATGTCTGTCCTGGCCAGGAACTTGAAACATCAAGAACAATTAAATGAACATAGGATTTTATCCCTATTTACTTAGGGTAACGGATTCCATCTTGATCAACACCTATCTCCATATATAACTAGTAAGAGCCAACACATGCTCATATACTCATACACAGTACAAGTATAAAAGCAGTATCAAACTCAAACCACTTATATATAAGATAACTATGTTATCTCAGGTCTAAATATTATATGCACTGATATGATATATGATAATGCATTGACAATAGTAAACTCCATGTGCTTATCATAAGCGTCACTGGTTCGACCTACTTATCATGTATAAGTGCCTATCATGTTTGTTATGTGGCATGAGACTTTTCACTCCATCTTATTTATATCTCATATAAATACCTTGGAAACAAACATAATTATAATCTTTCTGGATAAGTCATGTCCTTTGTGAAGTATCCTCGATTGTGAACCAATTTATGATACTTTATGCTAGAAATATTGTCACTCATATTCTTAATAACTTAAGAATAGAATTTCTAACAAAACATTAATGGACCTTTTCTATTGCACATAAATATATTATGTAAATAGAAAAATGAAATTACCTTTTATTAATAAGATATGTACAAGATACATACAAAATGATATGCTCTAGGGCATACTACTAACATTTGCATGCAAAAGAGATTTGTAATTTTATAAGAAGAATTGAAGAACTTACTTCAAAATCTTATAAATTTTGTAAGTTTTGTATAGGGGTTTTGAAGATGTAATTCCATATAGGTATTGCAAAGGTTGCTCAACACATGAGCTTCCTAGGATCTACTACAAGAAAGTTATAAGGTTTTGTAAGTGACGTAAAGGTAGGGTAAGACGGGAAGTGAATTGACCTTCTTGTTCCTTGCTTGCCTCAGGGTGATCTTATCTCCAAGCCTTCTTTAGATTCTCTCGATTTCTTGGATGCCAGAGAGAAATGGAATTGGAAAGATGAATTTGGAAGATGGATTTGCCTTGAATGTGTGCCTCCTTATATAGAAGTGACCAGGGGCTGGTTTGTAATTTTTTTAATTTTGAATAGTGTTTACCACTTGACATCTTCATGTGTGAATAGTACTTGAACAGTGTCTTAAATAGTTCTTCCTATCGGTTGAACAGTGCTCGAACAGCTCTTCCTATCGGGTGAACAGTGCTCGAACAGTTCTTCCTGTTGTTTTCACAAGTAAACAGTAAAAGTGAACAGTGTCATGTCCGGTTTTGAAAGAAAGAAAAGTAAAAGTGTAAAAACAATTACAATAGCAGAATATGAAGAGTAAAATGGATAATTTTGTCGCCATAAATTTCTTTTGCCGATTTTATTTTTTATTTTTTTTACAAGAGATTTTGTACCTGCAAAGAGGTACCATAACCTTCTTCATTATCATCTCCCAAATTAATTATCAGTTCTGAATCAGAATTGGCTATAGAGGAATTGGTTCTATTTTGCAATAATGGTTCTATTATTGCAAAATAATATTCGTTTTTTTTTAGCTCTCACCAATCTAGCCATGGCATGTGATCGTTAGGCCAAAAACAATGGGATTTGTACTGGATTTTGTGACAAGAGATTTTTCCCCTTAAGCCACTCTTTTATTCCTTAGTTTTTAATTGCTTCGGGGACATTGATTGAGTCCCACCATTTTACCTTAAATCTTCTGGTAATGGAATTCAGTCTATCTTGGGGTCGAAATTCGAAAAACCAGATGAGAACCCAAGGTAAAAATAATTTTGAAGAAAAAAAGAGAAGAGGCAGAAACCTTTTCTCTTTAGATGAGGGTTTGTAATGGGTTTTGAAGAGGTTTAAACTCTCTCAAACTTTTAGTGTAAGAATTTCAGGTACTGCACCAAAGTACTTCCATCATTGAGCAAACCATGTAGGAATTTTGGAAGGATCAAATGTTTTTTGAAAATAGAATAGCCATGAATGACTATTCGTGTGATTTTATATGAGAAAGTTATTATACCATGCCTGTTGGTAATCCCAGTAGTTGAAATGTTGGCAATGGTCAATCCTATTTTGGAATGATAAAGGGAAAATTTTTGGTTTTGTAATTTCTTGCCCACAATTAGAAAGATTAAGGACATTTTGCATGTGACAAGTTGAATAAACCGAATCAGCATGGTTCTTTTCTAAGTAAAAATGTTTTGAATTTGCTGAGCCAGTCAATTTAAGGATTGCCTGGTAGTAGGATTGGGTCTTGGTAAGATCCCATAGTTTGTAATGCCATCATTTTGGAAAAGCTTTTGAAATTGTTATAGAGGCATCTTGGTGTAAAAATTCATCCTCTATAATCAGAACATTTTGAAAATGCGCTTTTATAATCCATTGTGAAGACTTCTTTTTTAATTTTGTTTGGGATAAAATTATTTGAAAAGAATTCGATTGGGAAAGACTGTTTTGAAAATTGATTTGTAAAATCTCATTTGCTTGAGAAATGTTTTGAGAAAGGGTTTTTTGGGAGGAAGATTCTCCTTTCTCAAGGGTTTTGGAAATAGGTTTTGTAGATTTACCTTTCTGGGTAATGTTTTGTAAGGCTTGAAGAACTTCAGGAGATTTGGATAGTGATTCTATCCATTTTTGAATCTGGCTATCGGTCTCCAGAGCCTGAGACTCAATATATTTTGTATGATCTTCTTCTTCTGCTTTGGCTATGTCTGCCTAAGTTTGTATAGGCTTTGCAGAAGGGATGGCTGGTTTTGTAGGGTTTGGTTTTGTAGAGGCTGAGGCTTCAGCCTTGGTATTTTTCTTTTTGGGCATTGGCCTGTTTTGGAAAAAATCTCTAGTTAGAAAGTCTAGGATGGAATTTGTATCTTCTTTTATAAATTCAATTGTGAAATAAAAAATACTTAAAATTGCTTGCCATCATGAAAAAATCTATTTTGATACAAGATTTTGAACATCTTTTTGCAATACTTCTTTGGCTGATTTGCAATCAATTCTAAGCAAAAAAATTTTATTCAATAAATTACTTTCAAATTTTTGTATGCACATAATAATTGCAAGAATCTCTTTTTTATTGTAGAGTACTTCTGACAATTATTCCAATGTGCAGAATGGAATTAAACTATTTGTTCTTTTCCATTTTAAAACTATTTTAAAATTCCTCCATAACCTAACTATGAGGCGTCCATTTCGACTATCTTAGGGTCTAATGGATCCGCTAAAGGTAGACAAGGAATGGTTTGGACCTATTGTTTAATATGATGGATCAGTTCAGTGTGATGATCTGTCCAAGAAACATGATTTTTCTTTAACCTATCATGGAAGGGTTTTGCTAGACGGTTAATATTTGGACAAAAATCAAAAATCTAGTTCAGACTGCCTAAGAATCTTTGGAGCTGAGTTTTATCCAAGATTTTGTCAGGGAATTTATTTGCAAATTCTAGACTCCTCTCTATTGGTGTAATGGTTCCTTGGGAAATATAATGTCCTAGAAACCTAACCCTAGTTTGGAAGAGAGAAATCTTTGATTTTGATACGTTAAGGCCATTTTGTTTTGTAACGTAGAAAAATGTTCTTAAGTGTTTGAAGTGTTATTCAATTGACTCTGAGAACACAAGAACATCATCTATATAGACTATATAGAATTTTGAAAATGGAATAAAAATCTCATTCATAATCCTCTGGAACTCTGATGGAGCATTCTTCAAGCTAAAAGGCATGACCTTCCATTCATACTGTCCAAAAGGAACTGTGAATGTAGTTTTGTATCTATCTTTTGAATCGATTTGTGTTCGCCAAAATCCTGATTTCATATCAAATTTGAAAAATACAAATGCAGAATGAAATTTTTGTAAAAGATCCTTTTTGTTTGGAATTAGATATCTTATCCATTTTAAAGCTTTGTTCAAAGATTTATAATTAATTACTAATCTAGGAGTGCCTCTTTCTATTTCTGAATTTTTATTTACATAAAAAGTTGCACAACTCTAGGGAGACCTAGATTCTGTAATTAATCCTTTTTGCTTCAAATCAAAAATTTTTGAATGATAATGTTATTTCAGTTCAGCATTCATTTGGATAGTTCTGGCTTTTGTAGGTATCTATTTTTCATCCAAACCATTTTCATATGGCAAATCTACCATATGTTGTTTTCGATTCCAAAAAGTATTTGGTAAATCAGAGCAAATTTCTTTTTCAACTTGGGTTTTGAAATCAAATATTTTCTTTTTTATCAAATTATTTTGTAATTGATTTTCAATTCTTTTTAAAGAAATATCTTGCTGTAAATATAGCAAGTGTTGCTTTTTCCTTTTTATCAAAATATTAATCTCATTATTATAAATGAAATAAGCTTTTATAATATTGAAATTCCTTGTTTTTGGTTTTGTAACAAAAAGGAACACAAGAGTTTGTTTTGTAGTTTTGAAAGAGATATTATCATCATTAACCTTATAGGGAGTTATTAAGTTTATGAAAGGAGTCCCTAAGATTACACTATGATGAATATCCTGGACAATTACAAATGAAGTTTTGAAAAGAAAATTACCATTAACTATAGAAGCTTCTATCTTATAACTAATAGCCATTTTTGAATTATTTACTGCTGAAATTTTTTCAGTAGTTTTTTCATGAAATATCTTTAGAATAATTTCTTCTTTAATACAGTTTAAATCTACACCTGTATCAAATAAGGCAATTGTATTAATTTTGAAATCTTTTCAAAAAATAATGGTAATTTGTATTAAATTTGTTTTGGAAGTAATCTGGTTGAGGATAAAAAGAAAATCTTCTGGAGGTTTTTGAATTTCCAAACTATTTTCTTTATTTTTCTCAGAAGCTGGATTACTTTTGAGTCCTATGCCTATTTTTCTTTAAGCTATTTAAGCTCATTCTTAGTGATTTTTATTTCCTTTTAGAGGCATTGGACTAGAGTTTTGGATTGTTTTGGAGGTTTCTTTCTACCTGTTATGGCTGTAAGGCTATACACGGGTTCTTCCACAGAAGGTAGAATAGAAGGGTTTTGTAATTCTTTTTGAACTTCAAAATTTTCTTCATGCTTTAAAACATCTAAGACTAATTCTTGAATTTTTAAAAGCATGTTGACATTTTTTATATTTTCTTCAGATTCAATTTTAGAGTCTGAATCGGATAAATTAATGACTAAGCCATCTTTTTGTAAAGGCATATTTTCTTCAGACTTCTGGTTGGAGTTTGAAGAGGATTTTGAAGAATTAGTATTCAAATTTTGAATAACTAGTTCTTCTTTTTGTAATGGTTCATCATTGTTAGTGAATTCAAAAATTTAGAACTCACTTTCTGTTTGTAATTCTGGAATTATTTTTGGGGGAGGTTCTTTTTGTAATTGTAAGGTTCCTTAAGGATTCTGATGTTTTGGGGTGTTGTCTTTATGAGGAGTTTCAAGTTTTTCATTTGGAACTGATTAGAAGTTGAAGCTTCTAGTCTAGCTTTCAAATCTTTTAGTGCTTGTATAAACTCAGCTTGGTTATCTAATGACTCCTGTTGATTTGATTTTGGAATCTGAGGAGGTTCAGAAACTGAAGTTATTGATTTTGTAGACCTTTTGGCCTTTTGGAAAATGGATATGAAATGTCATGATAGTCAACATACATTTCAAACCAGTCAAAGAAAAGAATATGGACTTTATGTTCATATATAAAGTCATAATATTCTTTTTTAATTTCTTTCCTTCGATCATTTAAATTTCTGAAAAACCATATTTACTTTTTATGATTTTTAGCGGAGTAAAAATCATCATGCAAATATTGTTTGTCTACTTCAAATTCTTTTTCAAACACATTAAGTTCATGGTTTACATTTTCTGTAATGGCTGAAAAGTAGGTGAAGTAGGTTCTTACTCTATTTAGGTTTCTGCTTTTGCTATAAAACATAAGTTTCTAAGTAAAAGAGGAGAAACATTGTGTAACATCCCCATTGCACGTGTTCTGTACGTTCTGTTGCTCCAGTAGTCAAATAATAGTCCAAGTAAGTCAGGATGTCTATAACTACACTTCAGTGATAGTGAACAGACATATAATGATGAAATAAATAAAAATAAAATACAAGAAAAATCAAACAAAAATGAAAGAGAGAAAACGAAGCTAAGTTAAACGAGCCTGCACCACAGCGATGGGTGACGGCACCGGGAAGGCCGTTGCCGACCCCTGGACCGTGGGGAACCCTCTGAATCTAATTTTGAGACATAAATAAAGTTTTATTGAAATGTAATTGACACTAGAAATATCAAAGAAAAATTAATAAATTAGTACAAAGAAAAATGAAAAATCGAGAAACAGACAAAAATCGGTGTTACCGAAAAATCGGGAATATAACCCGAAGTGGGGTATTTTGGTCATTTGACACATAGTGTTGCCTTTTGACCTCAATATCCATTAAAAATAAATGATATTACACTTTAGAAATGTCATAAAAAAATTAAATTATGATACATTATGTAAATTGTGAAAGAAAAGAGGTAAATGTGTAAATAAAGGAACCTTAACCTAATTAAACATTAAACAACTCATAAGTGCTCCACTAACTATATTATAAACTACATAAAATAAGCATTAGTGGGCAGAATTGGGTCATCTTCAACCTTGAGAAAACCTTGCCGAATTGCTCCTCCCAAAAACCTCCATGGCCACCATGCATGAAGCTTTCTCTCTCCACCATCAAGCCATCCTTTCCACTTCTTTCCTTCATTAAAGCTTGCCTATTCACCTTGGGGAAGATATTGGCAACAAGAAAAACCAGATTTGGTGAAGTTTTGATAAGCATCAAAAATTGTAAGTGTCCAAAATCCCTCCCTTGCTTTAGTAAAGCTTGTGTTTAGGTTGAGGTGAGTGTTTTGGTGAAGAGAAATGAAAGAAATAGTGAGAAATGGACTTGTCCATTTTTGGGCAGCCATGAACCCTTATTGAGCTTGAGTTATTTTTACTTCTAATGAATGAAAATGAAGGTTGATTGATTCAAATGAAAGTTAGAGTAAGTTTGTGCACAAGTATGTACATGTAGTGTTTAGATTAAAGGTGTGAAATGGAACCTTGAAGCCTTGAGCAAACTGCCATGTTTGGCAGCCCCTAATAGCATGAAATTGTGTGTGAATATATGATTATTAATGATATATGTGAATGTCAACTTGTGGGCAACAAGTGTAAGTGATGTTGAAGTATGAATATATTGAAGTATATGTGTAATATTAACATTGAAGTATGTTGAATTTGGGTGGATGTAAATATTGAAGTTTAATGGTGTATTGTGTGCCTTGTGCACTTGAGTATTCTGCCCAGAATTTTTGCTGGAATTGTGTACAATATATGTATGGAAGTGTTGTTGATTGAATATTGTAGTAATAAGGAGGAGAAGGAACATTAAATTGGAAGTGTATGAGCTTTGTGCAGGTTGTGTATTGAAGGCAGCACATAAATGAGGCCATAAGTGCCAAACTATGAACCCAATTGGTATAAGGCCAATTTGGGGTGAAACTAGACACCAAATAGGTCAACTTTCATGTAGAAAGGTTGCCAAAATTCTGCCTAGAAACTGACCTTAAAAAGTGACCAAATCCGGATTAGTGCATTTGAGGCCTGAAAACTGACCATTTGGGCAGCAGTTAGTGTTTAGGCCATAACTCACTCAAAACAGGTCCAATTGACCTGAAATTTTGACCATGAATAGTTAAGACCTATATCTACAAGTCTTATGAAGACACCAAAGCCCAGAAATGACCACAACCAAGTCAAATGGCTTGCACAATTTCGGACACAAAAACAGCCGAACCAAAAGTGACCTAAAATTTGACTAAATTGTGCACTAAAAGTGCAATCTGTCCAGCTTTAGCAAATTGACCATATCTTGGTCTACACAACTCGGAATGACCTGAAATTTTGCCCCGCATGCAATAAGACATAGAACTACAATTTTGCTTCCTTGACCAGAAGCTAAAAACCAAGGGAAATAGGACTTTAAGCTAGACTAATCTAGCACACAAAAATTGAGAATTTGACATTTTGCATACAGTGATGCTTAAAGCATTTTGGCAATGAATGCCAACTTGTAAAAGTGATAAATTGCACTATATTGGCACCATATTGAGATATAAATTGTGACATATTGATGCTAGAAACAACTTATCCATATTACCAAAAAAAGGTCAACATATGCATTGACTTGAGAATTATATAATAGTTAGTAAACTCCAAAAATTGAAGAATTAAACAATTAATTAATAATGTGCCCTAGTTTGCCTAGTTGACTAGTATGGATAGGTTGGCATGCCAATAGGATTCTGACAGCTGTTCTGTAAATGGCTTTATGCCATACTGTGTTTTTACGGCCTATTATGCCGCACTGTGACTTTAATAGCCTACGGCTATACATATTGTGTATTTATTTTTGGCTTATCGCCAGATTGACTATATGGCTTTTTAGCCACGCTATTTGCACACCGGGAGACACTTTGTGACCGATGGTGTGACGGCCCGAGGTACTAGGTACCCAGTGCCAGTATATCCGTTTATTCAGTCTGGTTAGTATATAGGCTACACGGGCAGTAATTCAAGTACTATTAAATTCAAATACCTAAATCCAATCTACTGACATACAGCACCACCAAAAATTTGTAAACACTTTATTTACCTTATTTTAGTGTATATTTCTTTACATTTGGCACCACTAAGCAAAATTGCTTAGCGCGTTGCTTTTGTAACGCGTAGGTATTGGAGACACAGCTGGGGAGCCCAGTAGACCTACTACTGGGTGAGACATCAGATCTGCACAGGAGTCCAGAGTCATCTGCACTGCATTGCATACATGGTAGGACTTAGGATATCTTGTATTTTGTACTTTTGTTGTATATTTGAAATTTGGCCTTGTATTTTGTAATATTATGAAAGCTTTAAAGTTTGTAATATTTTGTACATATTAAATAATATGGAGATTTTCTGTATATATTTAAATTTGTATGGATCAGATTATGGAACTGTTTAATGACTGTAAAAGTCTATTGACTTTACTGAGAAATAGGGACTGTGAAATATTTGAGATTTTGATATCATAATATTAAACTGTTTTCAACAGGTTTGGAAGGACAGTTAGTCCTAAATATAAACGGCACCTTGCTAAATTTTTATTAACAGTCTTGAAACACTGATTTTAACAAAGTATGACAATAGTATCAACATGATATGAATATTTCATAAATGACTTCTTAAAATCAAATTGAGTTCAAGAAATGAGATAATCACAGACTAGGTGTTCCGGCACGCCGTGTAGCATGCCTCGCTCGGCTATACTGTAGACGGGTGAGGGGTGTTACATTTAGTGGTATCAGAGCACGGTTTAGGCGTTTCTGGACCTAGATAGATTGCACATCATGCATTGCATTGTAAGTGTTAAGATGACTCTAATGCGGATCTTTTGATTTGTTTTGTTATTTTGATCAGAATATGGACTCCACATTGCAGAGAGCGGTCGATGAGGAAGTGGAAAGTCATGCTCCATCTATGACTGAACCAGGAGACAGGAGGGAACCTGTTCCCCCAGTACCAAATGCATCAGCCACATTTCAAAGAAATGGTGAGTTCTTTAGATAGATGGCGGGAGTTATGCCACCACCACCACCTCTACATCAAAAATCTCATATGGAGAGACTCGGGAAGTTTGGAGCGGTGGACTTTACGGGCAAAGAGAAGATGATTCTCACATCACGGTGAAAGCGGTTGACAGAATCGAAGAGTATTGAAACAACTTCATTGTACTCCAGAGCAGAATTTGGAAGCTGCTATATCACTACTGCAGGATGATGCATACCAGTGGTGGGATACAGTAACTAGTGAGGTGCCACCAGAATAGATAACTTGGGATTTCTTTCTCACTAAGTTCAGAAAGAAGTATGTGGGCAGTGTATACTTAGAAGAGAAGAGATGGGAGTTTATTACCCTACGCCAGACAAATGTGATGGCTGAATATGAAAGAGAATTTGTCAGACTGAGCCGCTATGGGCGGGAAATAGTCCCTAATGAGGCAGAGAGATGCAAGAGATTTGAGGAAGGACTCAATGATAACATTAAAGTAATGATTACAGCCTTGGGGATTACAGAGTTTGCCAAGTTAGTGGAAGCTGCACTGAAGGTTAAGAAAGTTAGAATGAATGAGCAGAACAGACGGGACAGACAGCAGAAAAGAGGTCCGGGTCAGACCGGTACATCTTCTGCCCCTAGCAAGAAATTCAGAGGTTCGCCTACTCAGAGTTTCAGTAGAGCACCAAGTCAGGGTCAGTCACAGAGGCCCAAATCTCAGTTTGCACCAAGGAGAGGCCAGTCCACCCCTTCAATGGCTAGCTCTCCAAGAACAAGGTACAGGGGACCAGCCCCAACAGTATCTGTTGCTTGCCCACATTGCCAAAAATGGCATAAGGGTGAATGTTGGAGGATGATAGGTGCTTGTTTACGGTGTGGATCTACAGACCACCTAGTTCGAGATTGTCCACGCAGAACTGCTACATCCACTCCGGTATCAACTGATAGGCCTGCCCCTCCAGCTCCAAGGGGTAGAAGGCCGGGTAAGGCTGAGCGGCACTTCCACGTAAACCTATGTCGAGTGCTGTGGAGAGCGTATGCGTAAAACCAGCCAAAGCCTATGCTATAAGGGCACAGGAGGAACAGGATGCTCCAGATGTTATCAAGGGTACGTTCCTCCTTTATAATACTTCTATGCATGCATTAGTGGATCCTGGATCTACTCATTCATATATTTGTATCAAGCTGCCCGTAGAAAAGGGAATACCAGTGGAGGAAAGTGACCAAGACATCCTGGTCACAAATCCGCTAGGCCACAGTATGGTAGTAAACAAGGTGTATAAGGGCTGTCCATTGAAGATTCAAGGGAAAGAGTTCTCAGCAGACTTAATCGAATTGCCTTTCCGTGAGTTTGATGTGATTTTGGGAATGGACTGGTTATCCCATCACCAGGCAATAGTAGATTGTAAATTGAAGAGAATCTCTCTGAAAACTGCTGAGAACGAAGAAATAATAGTAGTGGGTGAAAGGACAGATTTCTTGTCCAATGTCATTTCTTGTCCAATGTAACACCCTCACTGTAGCAATTCCATACATTTTACTGTTCCGGTGACCGGTGTCGGTCCGGACAGCTAGAACGTCTAGAAAAATAATTAGACTAAAGTGAGGAACCATAAATAACTCAAATATTGATAAGAAAAATTTAGTAAAAATTTTAGAAATAAAATACAACCAAGTTAAATGAGACGGTGCCCTAGCGATGGGTAACCCAGCGGGAAGTTGCGGTTTTCGCAACTAGGAGCCCTAGACCTGGGGAAAAATTCATAAAATAATTTTTGGGACTCCAGAGAAGAGTCATTGAGGTACCTATGGCATTAGAATGCCAAGAAAATATTTAGAAAAATTTTTCAATCGGTACAGACAATTTTGACCCGTTAAGCCAAACGGAGGGCATTTTGGTCATTTCGCCTTCAAAGTGATTTTTGGCCGACTTGTCCAGTTGAGTAAATAATTAATATGACATAAAATATGAATAAACATTACTAAAAATTGAATTGAAAATGAGTAGAGAAAAGAAAAAAAGAAAATGAAGGAAAATGCTTAATTATGACAAATGATGATGTCATTTAAAAGCCCCCTCCAATCACCATTTGACAAACCAATAAAAAGAGGTAAAAATGACTTAAAATGAGATAAAAAAAACAAAGGAAACCAGCAGTTTCCTTCTTCATACAGGCTGGAATAAGAAAGAAAGAGAAAGAAAAAAAGAAAGAGACCTCCATTGAAGCTCTTGTCTCAAGCTTGATTCCCTTCACTCCCCACCATAAAATCCCTTCTTCTCTTCATTAAAACTTGTCCACTCATCTTGGGAAAGTGTTTGGCAGCCTAGAAAAGGAAAGAAAAAGAAGTTTGAGCTTGGGAAAATCTGCTCTACAAGAGGTTAGTGCACATATATACCTTAAACCCTTTATTTCTATGTTAGAAACTTGAAATAGGTAAGAATTTGTGAATTAAATGAACCAAATATATGTGTATGTCCACCATGAATTTCGGCAGCCCTAAGGAAGGAACAATGATGGAGTTTTTTTGATGGTTTTAATGGACTTAAAATGAATTAGAGATTATGTTTAAGGTGTATGTACACATATAGAATGAATGAAAGTGCTTAACTAGGTGTATGGGTGAATTGAAAGGGAAAATTAGGGTTTTGGGAGTGAAAAATTGGACTTGGCTTATGAAATGATTAATGGACATTCTAATGGATTTTCTAAGCTACCACGAATATTTTATGGATTTTTAATCCTATTTAAGCACTAGAAAATTACGAAAAAGCAATGTTCGGGTTTACCTTTGCCGATTCTGACTTCGGGAACGCGCTCGGGATGCCTGACAATGGTGGGGTAGCCAAAACCTCGATCCAATTCGGAGACTTTTCCTGAGCTGGTGCATGCGGCGAGAAATTCACAAATCCGGACAACTGTCGAATTTCCGCGAATTGAGGATACCTACACGAAGCCCAATAATAATATATAAAAATCAGGGGTGTTACATTCTTCCCCCCTTACAGAAAATTCGTCCTCGAATTTTACACAAGGCAGAATAAAGTACATGATTACACATTGAACAGATAAGGGTACTTGCTACGTATGTCCCGTTCTGACTCCCAGGTGCACTCTTCCACTGACTGGCTCCTCCACAAAACCTTAACCATAGGGATCTGTTTTGATCTCAGCTGTCTCACTTGGTAGTCCACTTTGGCTCTGAGTTGCTCCTCAAATGTCAAGTTCTCCTTTAGTTCTATTACATCCGACTGTAGTACATGAGAAGGATCGGGAATGTATTTCCTGAGCATAGAGATGTGAAACACGGGATGAACGTGAGAAAGGTTGGGTGGTAGCTCCAACCGGTAGGCAACTGCTCCAACTCTATCAGTAACCTCAAAAGGTCCAATATACCGAGGTGCCAACTTGCCCTTCTTTCCAAATCTCATGACTCCCTTCATTGGAGAAATCTTCAGGAATACATAGTCGCCCACTGCAAACTCCACATCCCTCCGTCTGGGGTCTACATAACTCTTACGCCTCTGAAAGTCAAGTTTTGATTGTTCCTGATTAAAGGAACTATCTCTGAAGTGTACTGCACTAGGTCTACATCATGCACCTTCGCTTCCCCCATTTCCGTCCAACATAGAGGAGACCTATACTTTCTTCCATATAGTGCCTCATAGGGTGGCATCCCTATACTGGAGTGATAACTGTTGTTGTAGGCAAACTCCACCAAAGCTAGCTGCTCATCCCATTGATCTCCAAAATCCAAAACACTCATGCGAAGCATGTCTTCCAGTGTTTGGATTGTCCTTTCAATTTGTCAGTGCATGCGAGGGTGGAAAGCCGTCATCAAGTTCAACTTTATGCCAAGTGCAACCTGCAACTTTCTCCAAAACCAGAAGTGAATCAGGGCCCTCTCGAGATATTATGGAAGCGAACTCCATGCAATCGACTATTTCTCGAATGTAGAGCCGCGTCTTGTGCCCACGAATATGTAGTCTTCACAGGCAAGAAGTGAGCTGATTTGGTTAGGCGGTCTACAATTACCCATATCGAATCATATCCTCGCGTGGTATGAGGCAACCCAGTCACAAAATCTATAGAAATCATTTCCCACTTCCATTCTAGGATAGGGAGCTCTTGCAACTTCCCTGACGGTCTCTGGTGTTCAAACTTCACCTTCTGACAAGTCAAGCACTTGGACACAAAGTCTGCTATGCCTCTCTTCATGCCATTCCACCAATAGCTATCTCTCACATCATGGTACATCTTGGTGGAACCTGGGTGGACACTGTACAGTGTATAGTGTGCCTCTCGCATGATTTCATTCCTGAGGTTGTCCACATTGGGCACACATATCCTAGAACCTTGCACTAGGGCGCCATCATTGGCAAATCCAAACTCACCACCTTCACCCTGCTGTACTCTTTCTATGATCTTCATTAATTGTTGGTCTCTGTGTTGGGAAACTCTAACTCTATCTCGCAAGTCTGGCCTCACTGAAAAATGAGCCAACAAGACCCCCTCATCTGAAAGATCTAGGATTAAACCTTGATCCATCAACTCATGTACTTTCTGAATCAACGGTCTCTTCTCTGCTGAAATGTGCGCCAAAGCGCGTAAGATTTTCGCTTAAAGCATCTGCTACTACATTGGCCTTCCTAGGGTGGTACTGGATGGTGCAATCATAGTCTTCCAGAAGCTCCATCCATCTCCTCTGTCTCAAGTTTAAATCCCTCTGTTGGAAGATGTACTTCAAACTCTTATAGTCGGTGTATATCTCGCACACTTCACCATACAGGTAGTGTCTCCAGTTTTTAGTGCAAAGACTACACCGCCATTTCCAAATCATGGGTGGGATAGTTACGCTCATGCCTCTTGGTGCCTTGAAGCATAAGCCACTACTTTTCCATTCCGCATCAAAACACACCCTAGGCCAACTCAAGGCGTCACGAAACGGTGTATCCTTCACCGCTCATAGGTAGTGTTAACACAGGCGGTGGTTAGACACTCCTTATCCTCATCATTATAAGCGACTCTATCGAGCTCTCTTCCGTCCTTTGGATCTTATCCACTTCCCTTTTCCTATTTTTGGTATTGTTGGTATCTTTTCAACCTGTTGTACTTATTCCTTAATTTTAGTCCTATCTCATCCTTACACCTTTTCCTTCAAAGATGTCTATCCCATCATCAACTTTAACTTTCTTTTTATTTCTTAGTCTTATCTTGATTACTAGTTTCATTACTTCGAGAATTCTAACCCTATGATTTACTCCTACCAGCACATTCTTCACCTTATGTAACACTTATAATTACCCATAGAGAATTTTTTTTTTTTTACCCCCTTTTTTCCAACTTAAATATCATAACAATATCATTTCATAACAGCCTTAGTAGGAATTTGCATCTCATTGATGAATATTAGCCCCATAAACTATAAGATCCATCCGAACTAACACTATTTGTAGGAAATATGTGTCATGCCTTAATTCCAAACAAGATACTTCACGTGTTCATTCTCCTTAATATAATCATATATACTACCCATAGCTTTCTAAACTTCAACCTCAAATTACCCATCAGCAACAATTTCATCTATTGAAACTCATCCATAAATAGTACTTCATCTAGCTCATAGTTTAAAACAGTCACAAGCCTTAGTAGCTAACTCAATTTAACTCCTGTCATTACTCTGATCGTCCTTTCATACTTAACACTAGGTATGCACTTACTGTCATTCTCATATCAAGAAATTGTATATGAATTGGTGCCTATCAAAATCTCAAATAACTAGGTCTCCTTGCCTCAGTCTCTGCTCCTTATATAACGCTCTGGAATCAAAAATACGAGCTAAACTTGAAAAGAAAGAAAAATATCCTCTATATTCAACTACGCCCGATTGTCCATATAATAATGTTTAACCTATGTTTCTTAGTTTTTCTCTTCAAATGGAATTCATAAAATATTAATAACTCAACTTGAAATATAAAATTTGCAATTACATAAGTAGATTCTTAAATGTATAAATGAGAAAAGGAAAAATATTTTGAATACAATGGTACATGTGAACCATTGTTTAGAATTGTGATTAATATGAATAACCTAAAGAATGAATAAATGAACCATATTAATGTATGAATGAGACATTAGTTCTCATTATTGTAGAAAGGAGAAGTATTTTGAGTACAATGATATAAAAAGGATAATTGATGTCAATTGTGATTATATAAATGATTAAATGAATGTATGAATTATAATTGAAATTTATTATGAAATAATGAAGTCATAAAACACAATATATTAATGTTTAATGATATTATGTGCCCTTGTATTGCCTAGACATGTGTGTCAGATTGGATAGTTTGGCATGCCAATAGGGTATTGTTTTAGCGATCGCGAAGGCTTTATGCCTGTATTCATGGCTTTATGCCCGTATTCATGGCTTTATGCCCGCATTCATGGCATTATGCCAACATTCATGGCTTCTACGCCCGATTATGTGTTATCATGGCTTTCTAGCCATACTGACTGTATACGTGGTTGACGTTCTGCGTCCCATGGTATGACGGCCCGAGGCACCAAGGTGTCCAGTGCCAACGATCCGTTATCCAGTTTAGTCAGCCTGTCATAGGTTACTTAGGCAGTGAAATTTATTGAGATAAGTTAAGAATATTAGCAATTTAAAATATTAGAAATTAAATAAAATAAATGAGTAAGATGACCTAAAATAAATTAGAATAGTTATTTATTAGAAAGAATCGAAATGAACTGGATAGATATTAAAATTTACTTATTATGAGATAATCTGAGACAACCTAGCAAGTATTGGGAAGATGCTAAAAGATTAGCAAAGAAAATTATAAAATAAATAAATATTGCAAATGAGACTTATATAATAATATAAGCATAAATTTATTATTTTCAGATCATTTTTTTTTCTTGTACATTATTACTGTACATTGGCGAAATAAACGCTTCCAAAGAAGACTAAATTAGGATAAAACATATTAAATTTTAGAAACCGCATGTGAAGTATAAATAGATCTTAATTATTTGAATGATGTTTTATTTCTATCTTTATTTGTATATTATTTCCTTGTTATATTATTGCACCACTAAGCAGCAATGCTTAGCACGATGGAATTGTTTCCTCGCGCAGGTACTGAAGCTAGAACCCACTGGACGTTTGACTGGAAATTTTGAGAGTTCAGATCTGTAGAGTGTCAAAGGTTGTCACCTCCTCAGCAATGCATCTAGATATGGCTCACATTAAGCATATCATGTATTTTTGTATGTTAATTATTTCTTATATTGTAATATAAATTAGCAAATTGTAATTAATTTGTATATCATGTAAATTATGAAATTTTGTAATTATTTTGTAAATTATGTAAATTAAGGAAATTTGAAAATTTTGCTTATGTAAATTGAGAATGTTTACATATGAATTGAGTACGAATGGAAATGTATGGAAATGATTATGAAATTGAGTTATATGAATGAGATGTGAATTATGAGATGAATGATTGAGAAATGAAATTGAAAAATGTTGAGATTTGATATTGGAGTTTGAGAGTGATGAGATATAAATATTGGAAGTGTTTTTCACAGGTTCCGAAGAACTGTTTTCTCCATTTTTAGCCGGTACTCCGCCGAATTTTCTTTAAAATTTTCGGAACCTCAAATAAATAATAATTTTGATAAATGGCTTAAATAAATTATATTCCATAAACTATATTCAAAACTATGACAAAAAAATTAATTAAGGAAAAAAATAGAGTGTGCCGGTACACCGTGTGATATATCTTACCAGGATATACTGTAGACGGGTAAGGGGTGTCACAAACCCAATCTTCAAACCATTTCAAGTTTCCAAAAACAGCCAGAAAGATTTACAAAACAACAGTAATTTTGAATTAATTCAAGCTTTATGAGACATGAAAGCTAGATTAGAAGCTTCGACTTCTACTCCAATAGTTCTTAAAACACCTCAAACTTCCCAGAGAAGTGTTAATATAATTGAGGAAGATTCAGATACTCAGTCGGTGCAAAGTGAAGAAATTCAGTCTTCAAAAACCTTAAAAACCAATAGACTTTATTAGTGAGGGTAGCAACGCCCCTTGCAATAACAGCTCCAAACTTAGGCATAGAAAATAGACCTGAAATTCTGACCCAGTCTAAATTTAATGCCTCTACTATCTATGAATAGAACATAGATGGTATGTCTGAGTAAAACATTTTAAATTTGCTCCAACAAATGACCATGGCAGTAAATGCTTGCAAAACTCAAACTGGAACCCCAGACAGAGCTATTGCTGAACTTCTCATTGCAGGATTCTCAGGATAGCTCAAAGGATGGTGGGATTATCATCTCACAAACCTACAAAAATATGAGATTCTAGAATCCATACAAACTCAAGAAGATTGTACGCCAATTCTTGATGAGTTAGGATAAACAATCCCGATGCAGTAACCACCTTGATTGTAATAATTTCTTTACATTTCGTAGGTGATCCATCTCATCTTAAGGATAAGAATGTCGAACTCCTTTTAAACCTTAGATGCAAAAAACTGAGTGATTTTCAATACTACAAAAATACTTTTCTTACTAGGGTAATGCTTAGAGAAGACTCTAATTAACCTTTTTGGAAAAAAAAAATTCCTTGCAGGACTTCTAACTCTTTTAAGAGAAAAGGTTAGAAATAAAATCAAGGAAGCCTTTGGGAACCAAATCTCATATAATCAATTAACTTATGGTGAACTAGTTAGTCTCACCCAAAAAGAATGATTAAAGATTTGTCAGGATTTGAAATTACAAAAACATTTAAAATGGGAAATGAAGAAAACTCGCCAAGCTTTCTGCAAACAATTTGAAATAGGAAAAAAAAAAAATCCTACTCCAGATTGTGGAGGAAGTTGTAGCAGAAAATCTTACAAAAAATCTTTCCAAAAATACAACTTCAAAACCAAAAAAAAAGACCCTTACTACAAAAAAAAATTAAAAAATTAAAAAAAGACTAGTAAACCTAGTCCCAATTCCAAAACAAAATTAAAAATTTGACTTGCTATAAATGTGGTAAAAAAGGTCATACTGCAAATTATTGCAAGTTAAATATAAAACTTCATGAGTTACAATTAGAGGAAGAAGTTATTAATAAGGTAACTACTCTTCTAATTGCAACTAAAAGTGAGTCCAGTTCTTTTGAAATCCTAGAGAACGAAGAAGGATTACAAATTGATGAATTAATTACAAGTTCATCATCCAGTTCAGATTCTGAAATAGAAAATGAATTGTTTACAAAACCCAAATTAAAAATCAATGTCCTTTCAAAAGATCAAAAGTTGCTATTAGAAATTCTTACCCAAGTTAAAGATCCTCAATTACAAAAAGAATTTTTGGGAAAACTTTTAAAATCTTTTGATGAATGTAGTAAGGTGTTTTGCGGTTGCCTGGACGAACACTCACCGAAGTGGGAAAAGAGGAGTCGCCACTTTAATTTTGAGGGAAATTAAAGAAAACCATTTGTGAAAGTAAATTAAAATGAAACCACTTCAAAAACAGAGATTCTAGGTTCGGGGTCCGTAAACGGGCGGGGAAGGTGTTAGGCACCCCACCTCATCCCTCAACAAGGGTAAGCAGATTTAACTTCACGTTCTTTATAGTTAGGAGGGTTTGAATGGAAATGTTAATCCTTTTGACAAAAAGGAATATTTGATTTTTCACTAATCCGGATTACCTAGATACATAAGTAAATGAAACAACCTTAGTGAGTTGCTATTGCGTATTCGTTTTATTTTAGGGGGGGATTATCTTACGTATTTGTTAAAATTTAATTTGGGAATCGGATAAGAACTCTCCTCCGATCTCCTTTAAATATTTATTAATTTTTTTAAGTTTGAGAATCGGATAAGAACTCTCCTCCGATCTCTTTTTTAAATGTTTATTAAAAATTTTTAAGCTTGAGAATCAGATAAGAACTCTCATCCGATCTCCTTTTTAAATATTTATTAAAAAATTTTAAGCTTGAGAATCGGATAAGAACTCTCCTCCGATCTCCTTTTTTAAATGTTTATTAAAAATTTTTAAGCTTGAGAATCGGATAAGAACTCTCCTCCGATCTACTTATTAAAATTTTTAAGTGGAAACCGGATAAGAACTCTCCTCCGATCTCCTTTTAAATATTTATTAAAATTTTTAAGTGGAAACCGGATAAGAACTCTCCTCCGATCTTCTTTATTTTAATAGGGATCGGATAAGGACTTTTCCGATCTCTTGAAATTTGATTACAGCTACCCGTCACGAAATTCTAGAACTACGGGTTTTGGCATTTAAAGATGCAGGAGCTCGGAATAAGGCTTCTTTTAATCGAACTTTCCGACCTTCCTATGTGGTCGCCTTACCAGTACCTTTTGATACCCAATCTATCCCATTTATCTATCTTAAAGTTCGGTTTTACTCTGTCTTGTGTTGTCTTACTCAATTATCTTTTGCATTATTCTAGTGATTCGGCCTTACTATTTTCCCGACTCATTGTTTAGACCTTTTATTTTTAAAGAAACCCTTAAGATACGGTTACCTACATTTTACCCGACCCCTTATACATTACTCGAGACTAGAAGATTTGCATTCAGAAATAACAAAGATTAAATAAAAGAATGGACTGATTAACAAAGGAGTAAACCCGAGAGTAATCTTTTGGTATTCTTTAGCGCAATATAAACTTAAAAAAAAAAAAACTACGTACATAAAAGAACAAAGGAAATACGAAAAATGAAAACAAGCACTTAATAAAACGACAATACGAGCACTCACCTGTAGGGGGCCAAATCTACTAAACTAAGTATTGAATCACAAAGCTTAATAGAACTGCAGGTTGGTAACTAAAAGGTTAAGGTCCGCCTTGAAACGAAGGATGCTTCGCTAAAATGCAATCGGGTCAAAATAATACCCGGGTTTAAATGAGGTTGAGCCTGGACAATAGGAGTGAAACTAAATAAAACAAAGAGCTGAAAATGAGAGCACCACAGGATAATGAACGAACTGAAAATAGAGAGTTTCAGTATTCAAGAATCCATTTTACAAGAAAACACTTTAGAAAACTGGTTTCAAAAGTTTTTCTTATGAACGCTAAAAAAAGCAGAGTAACGAACTGAATTAAGTTTCAGAGTTCTTCCGCTATAGTCACTACCCTTTTTCTCTCGTCTTCCTCGAACAGTTTTTCATGCAGGTATTTATAGGAACCGGGTGCTCCCCATGAAGGGTCAGGATCTGTTTTGGGGGAGATGGAGGGTTAAGATTTTAAAGGACATGATCTAAGGGCTCAGGAATTAAAGAGAATCGAGCAGACATCGATCCCTTTCGGAGTATTTGTCCTTTCCTCTCTTCTAATCTGACGGCCCAAAATTTCTTGTCAAGAGCGATCTGAGGGCTAGGAGTGAAAGGCGCTGATCTTGTCGTTTTTCTTCTTCGATCTGAGGGCTCCGAGCTCGTCCTTACAAGTAAGATCAACGGTGGAGATTAGGATGTACAGCGCTATCCTGACGTACTCTGACACATGTCAGTAGTGCGGGCGATTCTGGGGTGTGCGGTTGAGATTTCACCTGCAACGCTTTAACTACCTCGGCTCTGATTATGATGATAATCGGCAGGAGCTGTTTCATTCTCTTTGTCTTTCGACCTTCCCTCCTTGCTAGTCTTTTCAACGTGATCCTTTTCCGATCTCTCATACCGGGTTCCCCTCTTTCGATCTCTCCTGACACGCTCTCTTCCGATCTTTCATGCTAGTCTCCCTTCTACCGATCTTTACCACACCAGTCTTCCTTTTTATTGGGTTCGGTCCAGTCAAAGCATTTATTTCCCTCAATTCCCAAAACGTCCGCTTCGTTTTCTGCTTGCAATAAATGCTCAAATTTTCCTATATATATACCTTCAACCGGGAAGCCCTACCTCACTTGACTTTCTCCCCTATTCTCCTCATTTTCCTTGTTCTAGCTGTTCCGACAACAATTCCGGACAAAATGACCGCTTTTAATCTTTTTCCGATTGTCCTCTTTGTTCCTTGCCTGAAAATTTACGATCCCGGTGATCGAAAAATCATGATGACCTTATCTGATGACAGTGAGAGAACTGGACTAATTCACCGATCTGGATCGAGGACCTCGATCGTGCCGATCTCGAATCGTTTGCTCGATATAATCGGCGAACTGGTTTCAGGCGAGATGACTGCTAATATTCCCCTCAACACTGGTGACTGCTCTTTGGCGTTCATCTGGCTCCTCTCCACACTGGGTGTTTCGACAGCGGCTCGGTTTCGAGCGGTAACTTTGATGACGACCTCTCTCATTCTCATGAGAGTCATAGTCCCCCCAGCCGGTCTCCTGGTCAAACACATCTTTTGACTCAGCCACGAGACTAGGCTTTGACATAGGCCTTTTAGATAGGATGTTCCACTGGTCTCTAAAGATCGCCCTTATGATGTAATTAGATCTTTTCGGAAATAAAATTTATTTTGACAATTGTTGTTTTATTATTATTGCATTGATTATTTTCCAATCTCTGAAGTATTTATCCGATCCGACTCTTAATTTGAATGACACTTATCCGATCCGTAATTCAAAACACCTTAATCTGCCGCTCTATAGTTAACCGATCTCTTTATTGTCACACCCTACCCCTCTGTAAGGCATAACATGATCCCGTAGTATACCTAATGAATTACCAACTCCGTCTACTGATAACCCATTAAATACACTACAAGGGATTTTAAAAACTTTTCTTACTTCTTTTACAGTGGTGAGCACTATTTACAGGTGTTAAAAACCTTTTTGAACTGAAGTGATAGAACTAACACATTTGAATTGTTTGGAGTTTCTGTAAAAATTTTAGCAGAGTGCCATCTGTATTTTGGATAAAACAGTTCTTCAGAAAACCTGTAAAAAGCACTTCAATATATTTTCAAATCTCAACTCCAACATTTTCTCAACTCAAATCCATCGTAATTTTTCAAAGACTGAGATAAAGGAAATATAGTACAATTTTTACAAGTCAAAATAACTCATAATTAATTTACAACTTCAAGGTACAATTTGAATTTACAACTGCTCAAAACCAGAAACAATATGTACATACAGTGGTCATACATTACAGTACAAAATGCGAAATGTTAGTATACTCATTATACCCAGTAATCTCTCATTAGAGGTACTAGCAGCCTAGTATGCTGCCCTGTCTGTCTGTCTACCTGCGACAGCAATAAAAAGCTATCGCTGAGACAATGTCTCAGTGGTGCACAATATTAACTAAATACAAATTTAAATCACAATTCATAATTCAAATAAATAGTGGATACTTACAAACCATAGTTAAATTCAAGACAATACTGTCATAAGGAATTTAACACAATATCACAATAAATCTCAATAATCAAAACATAGTTAAATTCAGAAGACAGTGAATGTCAATAAGAATTTAAACTCCATTTCACAAATTATCAAATCGCATAACAACACAATTTAGTCAAATAATTTAAGAATACAGTGTTGCCAATTCATTCACAACTTAAGCCATGATACAAATTTCCGATCAATGCCGCGTTGTACACCACGACAAAGCAATCACAACCCCACTAATCGAAATCAATGAGGAAGGGAGCTAGCTATATAATGAGTACTCATCCGATCACCTCAACTGATAAACCAAAGAGGGAGAAAAATAAACGATCACAACTCCATAAATGGAGAAGGAAAATAAATGATCACAACCCCATAAATGGAGAAGGAATGATACGATACTGTCATGCTAAGTGTGAACACAAAATCAATTCCAAACATTTTATTCAAATGATTCGTGAGAATCCAATAAATTTCTAAAGTCATAATTTCATTCACAAAATGGCAACACAATTCATAATTATCTTTAATTTCCACAAAAACCATTTACAGTGCTTTTCAATCAATAGTATCCATCAAATCATTTACAATGCTTTTCAAGCAATAAATATCCATTCAAACACATTTCCACAATTTAAAACAATAATGTACAAATAGTCATAATTCATTTCAATTGAAAAATTCAAAAGAAATACTATTGTGCACAAACACAATTTAAATCAATAACATACAATTAATCATAGGAAATCTTATTCAGAGTAAAATCAGTTGAAAACTAGTTGTGCACAAACCTTTGATAATTGTCTCCTGGTCTTGACTCAGTATTTCTTTCCCTTTTGCTGAGTCCTTGTTAACTGAGAAACACAATTTGAAGTGTTTCAGTACTACATTAAACTGTCTCTAACGATAATGTTCGATAAGTAATTCACTGAACCTTTATTTGCTCAATTACCTAATATACCGACCCTCAATGCGTTTTAGGTAAATTAGGTTTTGGTGTCCTTAATATGTCACATTCGATAGGGTTTTCGGGTTGGTACGTTTTACCAAACTCATTTCCTTGTTTAGTGCATTTTAATGCAACTTGCTGGATTCTGGGATACTAGTTTGACCTAGCCGGACGACCTAGTTCCCTCTGTTTTCGGGTTACGGTCAAAACTACAAACTTGTAGATCTATGTCTTATTGCACGTGGGGCAAAATTTTAGGTCAATCCGAGTTAAGTAGACCAAGTTATGGTCATTATACTATTGCTGGTCAATTGGTATCAAATTAGGTCAATTTTAGGTCAATTTGGTCAACTTTGGTTCGGCCAGTTTTTGGACCAGAACTTGTGCAAGCTTTTTGACTTGCTTATGGTCATTTCTGGGCTTTGGTGTCTTCATAAGACTTGTATGTATGGGTCTTAACTATTCATGGTTAAAATTTCAGGTCAATTGGACTTGTTTTGAGTGAGTTATGGCCTAAACACTAACTGCTGCCCAATTGGTCATTTTTCAGGTCCTAATTGTACCTAATCCGAATTGGTCATTTTCTTAGGTCACCTTGCAAGCAGAATTTTGGTATGCTTTCTCAATGAAAGTTGGCACATTTTGTGCCTAGTTTAACCTCCAATTGGTCTCATACCAATTGAGGTTACACATCTAAAGTTATTGACTAAAATGCATACTGCCCTTAACTACCATGCTTAAACACACATCAATTACACATGTACCTTACTATATGTTCACTTCCCTTACCATTTCTGTTTTGGTTCATTACCAAAACCATATCCCACTTTACATTAACATCACTTTGGGCAGATTACAAACATCCTTAATACACCAATTAAAGCTCACATTTACAAAGTCTAAATACAATCACATACACACCTAAACATCACTAATTCTTACATACACTTTACACAATCAATCTTTACACATATCCATCAATTCTCAAGGTCAATATTCTGCCAATACCTTCATGAACATATACATTTATTCAAGTGTCCCAAGGCTGCTGAAAATGTTCTTCAACACCAAAGTGTCCTACAATTCATCAATTCCCATCCAAGTGCAAAAATCACCATACACATATGAAGTAATTCACTAGGTTATTAAATCATCATAACCAACATAATTCTCATCAAATATATGTACAAATACTTCATCAATACATGATTACATGGCTGCCCAAAAATGGATATCTCAATAACTCTTCAAACTTAAAAATTTCCTTCACAAAACCAACACCCATAACATGTACACAAAGTTTAACAAAGAAATCTTCAAAATGCTAACTTACCTTATAGTTGGAACTTGTTAAACCTTGATTAAACTTCTTAAATTTGGTATCAAACTCTTCCTTGTGATGTGTAGACAATTTTTCATGAAGGGACCTAAGTGATTGGGGTTGAAATGAGGGAGTGGATGAAGGTTGAAAGCCAAACGGCAATGGTGGTTTTCTTCTTTCTCAAATCGGCATGAAGGAATTCAAATGAGGAAGATGAAGTGCAGATGGGATAATGGGTGTACACCTGCCCCATTATGCCTTTAGTTTAATCCTTTAGTGGCCCACTCACATTATTTAATCATATTATAAGTTTAATGTGTTATTTACACCATTTCCACTCCATTTTTGGCTATTTACTTTAGGTACCACTAAATTAATTTTTCATTTCATTTTCTAAGTGTAATATTATTTATTTTTAATGGACATTTAGGTCAAAAGACAATTTGGGATGTCAAATGACCATAATGCCCCTGTTCGGGTTGCATTCCTGATTTTTCGGTAACACCGGGTTTTGTCTGTTTTTCGATTTCTCACTTTTCTTTGTACTAATTATTTAATTTTTCTTTGATCTTTCTAATGATATTTATTCTTCAATAAGGGTCTATTTAAGCCCTAAAAATATTTTCCAGGGTTCCTCGCGGTCCAGGACTAGTCAACGGTCCACGCCGTGACTTCCCGGTGTGGTCACCCATCGCTAGGGTTCTCGGTTCGCTTAACTTGGTTACCTTTCTTTGCTATTATTTCATTATTTTATGTCTTCTCACTCATATCGAAGTGTAGTTCTAGGCATCCTAGCTGTCCGGACAACACTGGTCACCGGAGCAGCAGAACGCACTACCGAACTTAGGGGTGTTACATTTATGGAATCTCCAAAATATTCGTGAGACGTGTCAGAACAGCTGGCGAGTCCTGCTATCCGATGCACTACCTGGAACATCGTGAGCATTAAATGCTCGGACGAGTATGTCATTTTCAGTCTCTCGCAAACAACTTCCAAATTCTCTCGTTTTCTCAAGTTCCTCCGACACCGATCAAGCTCCGGTAAGGGTTTTGATCTTTCTTTTAGTTTAAATTTTCTGTTCCCCTTGAAAATGGGCGGTGCCGAGGGTCAGAGAGCAGTAAGCCCCCTTCCATTCAGTTCTCATGGTCGTCCGATGAGGTAGAGGTGGTCGGACCAAGCGCGCAGCCTAAACTTCCTAGAGTCTCCATTCCAGCTCGGGAACAACCAGCACCATCAAGGCATGTGCCTTCTCCGGGGAGGGAAAATCTTCCCATGGATGAGCTGCCATCAATCTTGTAAGAAACTGACCTGCAGTCGTTCAGCCAGGAGTACAACATCCGGCCTGATTCCTACGAATTGATTAAGTGTCACGGCGATCTTCGTGCCGATCACTTCTTCAAGGAGAACGATATGATCGTGGTCTACGAAGAACAATTAAAAGCCGGTCTGCGGTTCCCTTTGGACGACTTCTTCAAAGAAGTTTTGAAATATCACCAAGTGTGCATCGCCCAAGTTCACCCGAACTCGTGGCGGATCTTAGTAGCCTTCCGAGGCCTATGCCGAGCTAAAGGGCTCTGACCTACAGCTAAGGTGTTCGCTGAACTGCACCGCCTAACTCGTCGTAAGGACGACGAGTATTGGTTCTTCCAGGCGAAACCCCATTGTGGGCTTTTTACCGATCTACCTTCCTCCTTGAAGAATTGGAAGAACCGCTTCTTCATCTTGAGGAGCAAAATTATGAACGCTTTTGAGGGCTTCCCTCGGAGCTGGCTGCATCAGGGTCCCTTGCTTACGAAGCACATCACCCTAAATAGGGAAGAGGGTGCAATGGTAATGGAGTTGAAGGAGCAGGCGTCCAGAGAAAAGTTATCTTGTTTGGATGCAGTGACGGCCGAGCTACACCATTGGACTATGCAGCTGGTCACCGGTCAAGATCGCGGGCTTCAGCTCTCTGATCTCGACATCAGTATTTTCCATATCTCAGATCTTTGGACCTTAGCGATCTCACTGACCTCTTCTTTGTGCAGGTATGGCAAGCGGCGAAGCCTCTAAGGAGAGCCAGAAGCGGAAAAGAGAGATCTCCCGGAAGGTACGGGAGATGAAGCGTTCCGAGCTACTTCAAACACCTGGTCATGAGCCCGAGGAAATACAGGAAGGCTCATCTCAATCTTCTGGGCCTCTGGTCATAGAAGTGGTCCGATCTCCTCCTCGCCGAGAAGAGCCGCCTCCACCTCCTCCAGTCGCTTCGAGTGCGGAAGGGGGTCCTTCCCAACCTCCTGTAAGGTCCCTTTCTCGCGGTGCCCAAGTGCTGATCCACTCGTTGGAGAAAAACCGCACGGTTCGAGAGAACCCTGGTTTCGCCAAGGTCTTGGCGTCATCCAGCTGTCTTCGAGAAGATCAGGATAGGCTGTCTCCGGATAACCTTGATGATATCTTAACCAGATCTATGAGCCTGAACATGGAGTGTTTGGTGAACCAGCACATGGTCCGGGAGAAGGCTCATCGCCTGGGTAAGGAAGTCGAGAGGATGAGTCATGAGATGTCTTCTCTCTGATCCCAACTTTCGTCCGCTCAGGATTACATATCTCAAATTGAGGGACGAATGAAGTTCTATGAGGACAAGCTGGCCGAGCAAGCTCATGTTCTGACCGAGCGAGATCGTGTTCTCGAGGGAGTTCAGGCGCTCCGAGCTGATGAAGCTGCTCAACTCACTAATCTTGCTGAGGAGCTCAAGGCGAAAGAAGAAGAAATGGTGACCGGAGTGGCCGACGCTTATGTGAATGCTCATAGAGATCTCCTGGCTGAGCTCAAGAAGCGTTATCCTGAGGAGGACTTCTCCTGGATGGCCAACCTGGCTCCCGAGGACGAAGGTGAGGATAGCGAAGGGGAGGCTGAAGGTGAGAGAGAAAATGAACAACATGTACTTCAGGCTGGGAGCGATCCCCCAGCCGAATGACTTGTATAAATTTTGAAATGAAATGAAATGAAAGTTCCGCTTTTGTTCAATGATTGATTATGATCGGAAAATTTCTAAATTGCATAAGCACTTGATTGTTTGAACATATTAGAATGACAACTGAACACAATATGCATGAGATCAGTTACGAAATGGGACTTAATTAAAATTAGAAATTTGGCTTTGAACACTTAAGATCGGGATCATCTTTAAACCTAGTTGAAACCTTTATCATTCTCAAATTTTTAAATGAGAGACCGGCAACAAAACTGGTGGTACGAAGGCCTTATGTTGGTTCAATCTTATTTGACAAGAAAGATCAGAAATACAATTAAATGATTGGGGGACTCGAGAATTGGTTTGAGGGATCGGTGAGGCTTTAAATGACCTGGAGACTTGGTATTAATTAAATTTTTTGTGGGGAGATCGGAAGTGTGGTCGGTTGGTAAAGGGGACTGTGTTGGGGATCGTCTTCAAAGTTTATTAATTTCGGGGGATCGGCCAAATATGGTGTCGACAGCTGCCCCTCTTTACATAATTTCTATTGAAGCGAAAATTTTTCCCGTGTAGGAATTATGTAAAGATTCAGACCCATATTTTGGACGATTTAAAATTTTGAAATTTGAAATTAAAGTCCGGAGGCTAAATCCACTTGGGTAGAAACCTTGAGGTTGGTCATAGGAAATTAAAATGCTAGAAAATTAAAATCAACTTAGATCAAGGAACCAGAGGTTGATAGCAGGAAATTTAAATGCATGAAATTAAAATCAACTTAGATCAAGGAACCAGAGGTTGAAAACATGAAATTTAAATGCAGGAAAAATTAAAATCAACTTAGATCAAGGAACCAGAGGTTGATAACATGAAATTTAAATGTAGGAAAAATTAAAATCAACTTAGATCAAGGAACCAGAGGTTGATAACATGAAATTTAAATGCATGAAATTAAAATCAACTTAGATCAAGGAACCAGAGGTTGATAACATGAAATTTAAATGCAGGAAAAATTAAAATCAACTTAGATCAAGGAACCAGAGGTTGATAACAGGAAATTTAAATGCAGGAAAAATTAAAATCAACTTAGATCAAGGAACCAGAGGTTGATAGCATGAAATTTAAATGCAGGAAATTAAAATCAACTTAGATCAAGGAACCAGAGGTTGATAACAGGAAATTTAAATGCAAGAAAAATTAAAATCAACTTAGATCAAGGAACCAGAGGTTGATAACATGAAATTTAAATGCATGAAATTAAAATCAACTTAGATCAAGGAACCAGAGGTTGATAACAGGAAATTTAAATGCATGAAATTAAAATCAACTTAGATCAAGGAACCAGAGGTTGATAACATGAAATTTAAATGCATGAAATTAAAATCAACTTAGATCAAGGAACCAGAGGTTGATAGCAAGAAATTTAAATGCATGAAATTAAAATCAACTTAGATCAAGGAACCAGAGGTTGATAACAGGAAATTTAAATGTATGAAATTAAAATCAACTTAGATCAAGGAACCAGAGGTTGATAGCAGGAAATTTAAATGCATGAAATTAAAATCAACTTAGATCAAGGAACCAAATGTTAATAACAGGAAATTTAAATGCAGGAAAAATTAAAATCAACTTAGATCAAGGAACCAGAGGTTGATAGCATGAAATTTAAATGCAGGAAAAATTAAAATCAACTTAGATCAAGGAACCAGAGGTTGATAGCATGAAATTTAAATGCAGGAAAAATTAAAATCAACTTAGATCAAGGAACCAGAGGTTGATAACATGAAATTTAAATGCAGGAAATATTAAAATCAACTTAGATCAAGGAACCAGAGGTTGATAACATGAAATTTAAATGCATGAAATTAAAATCAACTTAGATCAAGGAACCAGAGGTTGATAGCATGAAATTTAAATGCAGGAAAAATTAAAATCAACTTAGATCAAGGAACCAGAGGTTGATAACATGAAAATTGAAATTAAAATCAACTTACAAAGCAAGCCTAATCTCGACACAAGAAGTTCTTCCCCGATGAAGTGTACTTAACAGGATCCTGAAAGCCGATGATTAATGGAGGATAAGTTACAAGACTTGGCCTACGTCCTCATTTCTACGGATGCCCCTTGACTTTCTTCTTATTTTGCGAAAAGCGCCCTTGCGGGTTTTCACTTTCCCTTCGTCCATTTGACTAGAAGCGGCCTTCCAGGTTTTCACCTCTAGTTTTTGTTTTTTTTTTTTTTTTGTGGCCATTTCCTGCAAATCTCATAGTAAAGTACGTGAGGTTATCAATTTCAAATCCAAATCTTATAGCAAAATTTTAAATGATTAATAGCGCATCAGGTAAAAAGACTAAAGAAGGATAATGTTAAAGAGGGAAAGATAAAAGTAGATAGATAGGAAAATATGACATTATTATGGTTTTAGGAAACAAAGGTACAGTGTCAAAGGAGAAGGGTACAAGGACAGATCTCACATATTCCTTGTAGTTAGCTTTGAAGTCTTTTAACTGCCATTATTTCAAGTACTCTGAAGCCTCGTGCCACGACGGTTTATTTCCATCCTCGGTTTCATTGCCCCGTTCCTTATTTCTCCTTTTAGTTCTTGGGATGCCCTTTTCGGGTTTTCACCCTTAGATTTTTTTTTTTTTTTTTTTAGCTCGCTTTTTCAGGATGCCCTTTCGGGTTTTCGTCCTTCACTCATTTTACAGAAAGCGCCCTTCCAGTGTTTTTGCCTTCTCTCACACATTTTGCTAGGAGCGCCCTTTCGGGTTTTCACCCCTACCCCTTTTTTTTTTTTTTTTTTAGGTATAGTATCTCTTGACGGTGTCAGCATTTACAGGTCTTGGAAATTCTTCACCGTCCATGTGGGTTAAGATCAAGGCCCCACCAGAAAATGCCTTTTTAACCACATAGGGGCCCTCGTAGGTTGGTGACCATTTGCCCCGGGGATCATTTTGAGTTGGCAACACTTTCTTCAGAACTAAGTCCCCAAGTTGAAATTCGCGTAGGCGAACACCTTTGTTAAATGCCCTGGCCATTCTTCTTTGGTACAGCTGTCCGTGACATGCTGCCGTTAGCCTCTTCTCATCTAGCAAATTTAATTGGTCCAACCTTGACTGGATCCATTATGACTCATCAATCCCCGATTCTTTTAGAATTCTTAGAGAAGGAATTTCTACCTCAATAGGTAATACAGCCTCCATCCCATAAACCAATGAATAAGGAGTTGCACTAGTTGAGGTCCTTACAGAAGTCCGATATGCGTGAAGAGCGTAGGGAAGCATATCATGCCAATCCCTATATGTGACCGTCATTTTCCGAATTATCCTCTTAAGATTTTTGTTTGCGGCTTCCACTGCTCCATTCATCTGGAGACGGTATGGGGAGGAATTGAGATGTCGAATCTTGTACTGATCACATAACTTCTGGATCTTTGGGCCATTCAAGTTCTTGGCGTTGTCAGTGACAATTTCATTGGGGAGACCGTGCTGGCAGATAATATTATTTCTGAAGAATTTGAGAAATGTGTTCTGCGTAATGTGAGCATATGATGTCGCTTCGACCCATTTAGAAAAATAATCGATAGCCACCAGGATAAATCTATGCCCATTGGATGCCTTAGGGTTGATGGGACCAATCACATCGATGCCCCACATTGCGAAAGGCCATGGTGACACGAGATTGAACAGTTGGTGAGGCGGAACATTTATTGGATCCACGTAGATTTGACACTTATGGCACTGTCGGAAATATTTGATGCAGTCCTTTTCCATGGTGGTCCAAAAATATCCCCGTCTCATGATTTGCTTAGCCATCATATGGCCATTAGCATGGGTGGCACAGTTCCCTTCATGAGTCTCGAAAAGGATTTTCTTTGCCTCTTTTGCATCCACACATCTCAACAATTCACCGTTGGAGCTCCTTTTGTATAGGATTTCTCCACTGGGGAAGTATCCCAATGCTAATCTCCGAATCATCCTCTTTTCGTTTTTACTTGCCCTAGAGGGGAATTCTCTGGTTCTGATGTAGAGCAAGATGTCATGGTACCAAGGTTTACCATCAGGTTCTTCTTCGATCATAAAGCAGTAAGCCGGCTCACTTCTTGCTTTAATCTTTAGCACCTGGGTCGTCTGTCCTTCTTCCATCTGAGTCATAATAGCCAAGGTGGCTAAGGCGTCTGTAAATTGATTCTTGTCTCGACTGAGGTGAGTGAAAGAGATTTCCTCGAATTTCTTAGTCAGCTCCAGTAAGTACTTCTGATAAGGGATTAGCTTCGGATCCTTAGTTTGCCATTCTCCCTTGACTTGGTAAATGATCAGAGCTGAGTCTCCATATACCTCTAACTTTCTGATTTTCATTTAGATAGCAGCTTGTAGACCCATTACGCAAGCTTCATATTCTATGATGTTGTTGGTGTAGTCAAATCTCAACTTGATAGCTATCGGAAAGTGTTTCCCATCCGGGGATACCAATACAGCTCCGATTCCATTACCGGACAAATTGACAGCTCCATCGAAATACATTTCCCAAACATCGGCTGGCTCTTCTTCTCCGCAGTCTACTTCATTAATATGCTCATCGGGGAACTCAAAATCCAGAGCTTCATAATCCTGGATGGGGTTCTCTGCTAAGAGATCGGAGATCATGCTACCTTTCACCGCTTTCCGGGTCATATAGACAATGTCATATTGGGAGAGTATGACCTGCCATTTGGCTATCCTTCCCGGGATTTGATAATCATATCATCCACGTAGACCTCCACTTCTTTATGGATCATATCGTGGAATAATGTGACCATAGCGCGTTGGTAGGTGGCTCCAGCATTCTTTAATCCGAAAGGCATGACCCGATAGCAAAATACCCCCCATTGAGTGATAAAGGCAGTTTTCTCCTTGTCTCCCTCATCCATTGGGATTTGATTGTACCCTGATGCCCCATCGATACACGAACACCGGCCCAATCCTGCTGCGTTGTCTACTAACACATCAACGTGAGGGAGAGGGAAATCATCTTTCAAGCTTACTTTATTAAGATCCCTGTAGTCAACACATACCCTAACTCTCCCATCCTTCTTCATTACTGGGACAACGTTAGCTATCTATTGGGGATATTTGACTACTTCCAGGAATCCAGCATCATATTATTTTTTTATCTCATCCCTAACTTTGAGCAGTGTGTCAAGATTCATTCTTCTTAGCTTCTGCTTTACTGGGACTGTCCCAGGAATTAGGGGAATTTTATGCGTCACTATCTGGGGGTCCAAACCAACTATATCATCATAGCTCCATGAAAATACGTCTAGGAATTCCCTGAGCAAACTGATCATATCTCCCAATTCTTCACTTTCCACTACCTTAAGTTCCCTTTTCACTTCTTCCGTGCCTAAGTTTATGGTACGCGTTTTGTCTCCACAAGGCACTAGGGAAGGTTCATCCCTTTCTTCTGTGAGCTCCACCTCAGAATCACTTGAAGTAATGGCAGTTATGGGGATTTCAAAATTAACCAGAGGAATTTCTGAGTCTATTGAATTATTAGGTGTTAATTGATGAATGGTCCTGAATGAACGAAAATAGAATATATTATAAGGATGGAATTCAAATGGAGAGAAAAATAATTGGAAATAAATGCGCTATTAATTCATTAAAAATTCATGACATAAGAAAAGGGTCCATTTACAATGTTACACTTGCCATCATGGACAAAATGATCAAGTGTAAATAACCAAAGGTACTTTACTCGAAATTAAGTACAGGGATGTCCTCTGCCGTCCAGTTGTCCAACTCTTGCCCCTCAGCTATTGGCGAGACCAGAGCCTCATACAAGGAATCCAAGTGGATGACATCAATAGATGGTTCATTGGGTGATTCTTCAACCTCTGCCGGATTTTCGATGACCGGTTTAGTGAAGACCTCTGTGATTCTCGGGACTACTTTCATTCTCCCGACTTTCTGGTCAAATCTCTGATCCCGAAGTCTGTTCCTCATCCAGAACCGTCCATCTATGAGGGCATCTTCCTCAAATCCCAAACCGCAACGGCCCACCTTCTGGATAGCCGGTATAGGTTCAACAATTCCTTGTAACGTGGCGCCTAGGCCTTTGCCTTCTTCATACCCATTCCTCGACATTATCTTGGCTACCATAGCCATAGCCCCTTCATTTCTGGTTTCTTGTAGTTCAAGGGCCTGGAAGGAGCTTTCCAACGATTCCTCAGTCGCTTCCACATAAGGAAGTGATTGTGGCTTGGTGACCAAAATGGCTTCTTCCCCTCTTACAGTGATAATTTTGCCGTCCATGATGTACTTTATCTTCTGATGCAAGGTTGAAGGAACGGCATTTGCTGAATGGATCCACGGCCTCCCTAGCAACATAGTGTAGGCCGGTTCAATGTTCATCACCTGGAATATGACGTTGAACGTGCATGCGCCAATTTGAAGTGGCAAGTCGATGTCTCCCAACACTTCTCTTCTTGTACCGTCAAAGGCTCTTACCACCATAGCACTTTGACGTATATCTGATTGGTCAACTGGCAGCCTAGCCAAGGTAGCACTAGGCAGTACATTGAGGGCTGATCCATTATCAATTAGGACCTTGGCCACTATACAATCTTTACATTTCACTGTCACATGGAGGGCTTTAGTGTGTGCCAAGCCTGCAGGATCTATCTCTTCTTCAGAAAAAGTGACAAAACTGGATGCCTAGATTTGTCCTACTATCGTCTCGAACTGCCCCGGTGTGATGTCAGGGTTCACAAAGGCCTGATCCAGGATTTTCTGCAAGGCATGACGGTGCACCTCAGAGTTCAAAATCAGCGATAACAGTGATATTCGGGCAGGTGTCTTTCTCAATTGTTCCACCACATCGTACTCACTCTGTTTCATTATTTGGAGCAACAGCTCCTCCTCTTCTTTATGCTCGGCGGGTTCTACTTCCCCCATTTTTTCAATTTCCTCTTCTGTGTTCTTTTGTAATTCTCCCATTTTTACTTTCCCCTTCCTCTTTTCTTTCTCTTCATTCCCGTAACATCTCCCAATTCGAGTTATAAACTCGATTTCTTGCTCAGGTGGGGAGGATTTTGTGGCAGCGACGGGCTGAGGATTAGGTTGGGGAGTAGTATTACTGGTAGGTCCGGCGTAAGTTATTCTGAAGTGCTCATGGGGAGTGAAACACGGTTTTGGAGGTGCCAGAGGTGAAGTAAGATTAGGAGTCGACGTACTGCTCGATGCTCCTTGGGTGAAAACTTGGAAATTGTAGTTCCAAGGGACAGCATGAGTATTTGTGACTGGGAGCTGAGGCAGGGTTTGGATAATCGTTACTGGTGGTGAGGGCATTGGGGCATTGGGGATAGAGAAGGTTAATTTAGGATTGGGGGTAGAGGTATTCTGGCCAAACCTGGCGGTATTTACTTCGTCCTCCACTCTCGATCTCCTTTGGCATCTAAAAATTTTGAGGGACAGCAAATTCTGGACCTCTTACCGGAATCCCTCACAGTCTTGCAGCTCATGATCAGCTGCCCCTCCATGGTAAGGACATCCCGTACCTTTTCCTGATTCTGATACCTAAGGGAAAAGGTAACCTTCCCTCATTGCCATGGCAAAAATTTCCTCAAAGTGAGGAATTAGCTCTTCTACCACTGGTGCCAACCTCTCTCCATCCGGTTCTATCATGTTTACTCCATTGCCCGCATTATGATTGGACAACGGGTTTGAGGTAACATTGGGGAGGGAACCATTTCCCTCAATCTTCAACCACCAGTTCCGGATTAAAGCGTGCACTCTCCCTCTGAGTGCCCCGCAGTTATCAGTTGAATGCCCTTGTGCCCCTCCATGATATTCACAACGGGCAGTGGCATCATACCACCTGGGGTATGGTGGCTGAATTGGGTCCAGGGAAACTGGTACTATCTGGTTTATACCGACGAGGTATCGGTATATTTCACTGAGTGGGAGGGGAAGGGGTGGATCAGGGTTTCTTGGTGGTCTGGGGTTACTCTGAGGTGGTCTGGGTTGGGTAGGCGGAGGAGGAGGTCTAGGTTGGTAATTTGTAGATGGTGGTTATTGTGGGCGTGGGTGTGGATAATTTGGGAAAGGAGGTGGAATGATTGCAACTGTTTGGCCATGAGGGGGAGGATATGGCCGGTAGTTACTTTGGGTAAATTAGGAATAATTATTCTGACGGGTGATGGAATGCACATCACCCTCTTTCTTCTTGCCAAAACTGGCAGTTTTCTTTGCAGGATTCTCAGTCAACTCCTGCAGCCGTCCCATTCTTAAGTTAGCTTCTATCCTTTCACCGGCTTGGATGATGTCAGAGAAGCTGTTGGAAGTGTTTCCAATCATCAAATTGAAGTAAAGAGCCTTCAATGTTTCGATGAACAGGGAGCATAATTCATTATCGGTCACTGGAGGATATACTTCTGCAGCCTTCTCTCTCCATCTTTGGGCATATTCCTTGAAGCTCTCCCTGTCTCTTTGCACCAGGTTTTGGAGGTCCCTCCTTGTAGGGGCCACATCACAGTTAAATTTGTACTGTTTCAAGGATGCATCAGCTAAATCCTTCCAGGAGCGCAGTTTGCTCCTATCCAACTGTATGCACCATCTCAGGGCTGCTCCAGAGAGGCTCTCATGAAAGAAGTGGACGAGAAGTCTGTCATCTTTCGTCAAGGCAGACATTTTGGCAATATAGGTTGCCAGGTGAATGCGGGGATCTGAGTTCCCGGTGTATTTATTGAAATCCGGGACTTTGAATTTAAGTGGCACCACCACATCTGGCACCAATCTCAGTGACGCCACATCGACTGAACCATACATGTTCAGCCCCTCTATTGCTCTCAATCTTTCCTCTAGAGCAGACAGCTTCTCGTTTTCCCTGGCCTTACTTTCTCCTCCTACTGCAAAAGATACTCCCCCAGCTGGGAAATGAGGGGTGGAGTGAACCAAAGGGATCAGTATTGAAGGGTATGGGTCGGCATTTGAGATAGCCGGGTAATGGGAGAAAGGTAGGTCATTATTTATAGTAGCCGGATTGACAATGATTGTCGGATCCGGGATAGGTGACTGAAAGGTGAAGGAAGTTGAAGCTTAATGCGGATCATTTGTTGTAGGTGGTGGGGGAGGTAATGGTATGTTAGGTTCTGAAGTGGGTTTATTTTGGGACATCTCCCTCATTAGTCTCATAAGTTTTGAGACCTGATCCTTCAATTCTGAAACATGTCCTTGTAGGTTCTGTAATTGTTCCTGATCTTCCATTATCTTCTTTGTTCGGGATCTTGTTAAGTACACTCGCTTGGATTGAACCGTGTGCTTGGTTAGACTTGCCTTGTTTGAAGCAATGTTTGATTTTCTGTAGGGAAATAAATAAAAGTTTTTAGTAAATTTGGAATTTCGTAAAAAAAAATTAAAGGTCCTGGTTCGGACAAAGGATACAGTGGCATTCGGGAGCCAAAAATAAAATCTGCAGAAGGATGGTTGCATCAATTTTATCATGGCATCATTCGATAGTCTGACTGTGAATGACTAGATTGAATGCGCATTTATGATATCTGTTCATATGGCACATCCAATTTTTCGCGTAACCCTAGCGAGGGGGTCCCTACGGGAGTTATACTATTCATTCACAATTTTGCTAAACAATGGTCCAAAAAGTTTTCCATTAACTGAATATTTATACACAGCATTCTTTACATTGGCCTAGGTTCAGGGAGGCTCTTTATAATGAGATGACATTTTCTGAGATACTGGTATAACCTTTCTTCTTGTTTGGCAGGGTCGAATGCTTTTAGAGCATACTCGGATTCAGGAAGGAGTTCTTGTTTTCCCTGTGCTATCATTCTCTCCAGCTGGTTAACATTCTTTTTCAGCTCTTGATAAAGAGCAGCTTGTCTTTCTTTCTCCTTTCTTTCCTTAGCACATTCTTTCAGGATATCGTTGATGAGCAGTGCCTGTTCCTTCAATTCAAGCTTCTTCTTTTTGTTTTCTTGTTTATACTCTTCTACGAGTATCTCTTGGTATTTCATTTTTTCTTGAAGCTTATTATTCTGCATTTCTACTTCCCTTACCATAGCTTGGAGAGAGCCTTTTTCCTCTTCCCACCATGCCTCTTTCTCTTCGAAGCTTATCTTTTCGACCCTTGCCTCTTCCCTGAGCTCATGGTAGAAATGACCTTGGTGGTATCCTTCAATGTTGATTCTGGATTGTGTTGAGCCAAACTATCTCATTACTAATGCCGGGGTGTAACTCGTGTATCCAGTCACTCCGATTAGGGATACCGATTGATTACCTCCCATGCTGATCAAAATGGATTGACTCGACGTCCACAGCTTCCTCCAGCAGTAGTCATGGCTATTGAAGCCCAAAACCCGCTCTTGCCACTGTGGCTCATTCTTCAGGCTGATTACTAATTGGGTCATCTTTTCGATGAGAGGCTGGTCAAGATACCAAGTTAATCCCTTCGTCTCCACAGGACACATATGACTAATAACCCAAAGGTGCAACAACTGGGAACAACACTTAATGGACCCCTTGCCTTGCTGTCTGCAGTAAGTGAGGGTTAAGAAAGTCTCGGCAAGTATTGCCGGTACTGGGTTGACTTTCTATTTCTCTACTGCCCAGAACATTTCCACAACACCGCAGGTTATGACTCCGGAAGGTCCAGGGAACAAGATCAAGCCGTAAATTGCTAAAGATATCCTCAATGAAGCTTGATCCCACTATTGATCTTGGATGCATTGCTCCAACCCTTTCTTGAGGTAAGTCCAATACCATCCATGCGTGTTTCCTTTAACAGTTTCTCTCGCCTTTGCTTCTTCTGGTGGGATTCCCAGCATATGTGCAAGCCGTTTCCAGGTCTGCCTATGTTCGAGGTGCAGGTAAATCCGATTTTGCGCCGCATAAGGGATTTCTAGCAATGCTTGATATTCTTCCATAGTGGGAGCAGTATCGATGTCATTGAAAGAGAACACTCCAAACTTAGGGTTCCAAACTGACAACATGGCCTTCAGTGCCGAGACTTGAACTTTAACTTGCATCAAGGTTGCAATCCTCCCATATTTCTTCTCAAATTATGCTTTGACCTGATCGGGAAATAACTTCTAACCATTGGCCAGACCCTCGAGATTGTTCAACCTGACTTCAATCTTGCTCAGGTCCAATGGGGGTAATGAGCAATTTTTGGTCCACGGTTTAGCATTTTGTTCTGATTTAAGAACTTCTTCTGCCGACTGACTCGAGGATGCCATGTTAAAAATGATGATTATCCTTTTACAGACCTTATTTCGATGATGCCTGCAGGAAAGACTTGTTAGCAGGATAAATTCAGGTAATCTTGAATTATACTATTGGCAGAGTGACACCGGCACATTTATCAAAGTAGAAAAATGTGTAGGTTTTCTTAACAGTATGATTCAAGATTACCCTTAAAAATAAGAACAAAATAAAATAAATAGAACAGGGTAAGAGTAAGTATGCCCCTTTTGTCCTAAAGTAAAGGAAAGTCCTAATACCGGCTGGGTGCTACCTAATCCGACAGTTCTATCTTACAAGGTAGCTTGCTACGGCTTCCAACTATCGTGATAGTTTAGCTTAAGGTCTAATTTTTCTAAAAGCCACAGGTTCCCAAATTGCCCTCATCAGAACAGTAGAGCCCCATTTTATCCCCCATGATACTGTCGGGAAAATTCCACGGGTATCACAGTGAATAGAACGAGTTTCAATTTAAGCAGAAGCCTTCACGGATACTAACGGGGTAAAACCCACGAGTACTGCTACATGACTCCCTCCTACTTTCCTAAAAGGGTAAGAAAGCCTGGGTATAGGGCTGAAGTGTGTGAGGACATCGTGTGAGTGCTCAGTATGTGAAGGGACACCTTTACCTCTTCCCAACTCAGGGGGATTTTTATTTTTCCCTTTTTTCCTTTTAAATGAAGAACGCTGTAGAAAGTAAAATTAAATGCTCGGACGAGTATAAATAGGGGTGGGGTTAGCCAGTTGCTCATTTATGTCATTTTCAGTCTCTCGCAAACAACTTCCAAATTCTCTCGTTTTCTCAAGTTCCTCCGACACTGATCAAGCTCCGGTAAGGGTTTTGATCTTTCTTTTAGTTTAAATTTTCTGTTCCCCCTGAAAATGAGCGATGCTGAGGGTCAGAGAGTAGTAAGCCCCCCTTCCATTCAGTTCTCATGGTCGTCCGATGAGGTAGAGGTGGTCGGACCAAGCGCACAGCCTGAACTTCCTAGAGTCTCCGTTCCAGCTCGGGGACAACCAGCACCATCAAGGCATGTGCCTTCTTCGGGGAGGGAAAATCTTCCCATGGACGAGCTGCCATCAATCTTGCAAGAAACTGACCTGCAGTCGTTCAGCCAGGAGTACAACATCCGGCCTGATTCCTACGAATTGATTAAGTGTCACGGCGATCTTTGTGCTGATCACTTCTTCGAGGAGAACGATATGATCGTGGTCTACGAAGAATAATTAAAGGCCGGTCTGTGGTTCCCTTTAGATGACTTCTTCAAAAAAGTTTTGAAATATCACCAAGTGTGCATCGCCCAAGTTCACTCGAACTCGTGGCGGATCTTAGTAGCCTTCCAAAGCCTATGCCGAGCAAAGGGGCTCCAACCTACAGCTAAGGTGTTCGCTGAACTGCACCGACTAACTCGTCATAAGGACGACGAGTATTGGTTCTTCCAGGCGAAACCCCATTGTGGGCTTTTTATCGATCTACCTTCCTCCTTGAAGAATTGGAAGAACCACTTCTTCATCTTGAGGAGCAAAATTCCGAACGCTTTTGAGGGCTTCCCTCGGAGCTGGCTGCATCAGGGTCCCTTACTTACGAAGCACATCGCCCTAAATAGGGAAGAGGGTGCAATGGTAATGGAGTTGAAGGAGCAGGCGTCTAGAGAAAAGTCCTCTTGTTTGGATGCAGTGACAGCCAAGCTACACCATTGGACTATGCAGTTGGTCACCGGTCAAGATCGCGGGCTTCAGCTCTCTGATCTCGGCATCGGTATTTTCCATATCTCAGATCTTTGGACCTTAGCTATCTCACTGACCTTAGCGTCATCCATCTATCTTTGAGAAGATCGAGATAGGCTGTCTCCGGATAACCTTGATGATATCTTCACCAGATCTATGAGCCTGAACGTGGAGTGTTTGGTGAACCAGCACATGGTCCGGGAGAAGGCTCATCGCCTGGGTAAGGAAGTCGAGAGGATGAGTCATTAGATGTCTTTTCTCCGATCCCAACTTTCGTCCGCTCAGGACTACATATCTCAAATTGAGGGACGAATGAAGTTCTATGAGGATAAGCTAGCCGAGCAAGCTCATGTTCTGGCCGACCAAGATCATGTTCTCGAGGGAGTTTAGGCGCTCCGAGCTGATGAAGCTGCTCAACTCGCTCATCTTGCTGAGGAGCTCAAGGCGAAAGAAGAATAAATAGTGACCGGAGTGGCCGGCACTTATGTGAATGCTCATAGAGATCTCCTGGCTGAGCTCAAGAAGCGTTATCCTGAGGAGGACTTCTCCTGGATGGCCAACCTGGCTCCCGAGGACGAAGGTGAGGATAGCGAAGGGGAGGCTGAAGGTGAGAGAGAAAATGAACAACATGTAGTTCAGGCTGGGGGTGGTCCCCCAGCCGAATGACTTGTATAAATTTTGAAATGAAATGAAATGAAAGTTCCCCTTTCGTTCAATGATTGATTGTGATCGAAAAATTTCTAAATTGCATAAGCACTTGATTGTTTGAACATATTAGAATGACAACTGAACACAATATGCATGAGACCAGTTACGAAACGGGACTTAATTAAAATTAGAAATTTGGCTTTGAACACTTAAGATCGGGATCATCTTTAAACCGAGTTGAAACCTTTATCATTCTCAAATTTTTAAATGAGAGACCAGCAACAAGACTGGTGGTACGAAGGCCTTATGTTGGTTCAATCTTATTTGACAAGAAAGATCGGAAATACAATTAAATGATCGGGGGACTCGAGAATTGGTTTGAGGGATCGGTGTGGCTTTAAATCACCTGGAGACTTGGTATTAATTAAATTTTTTGTGGGGAGATCGGAAGTGTGGTCGGTTGGTAAAGGGGACTGTGTTGGGGATCGGCTTCAAAGTTTATTAATTTCAGGGGATCGGCCAAAATATGGTGTCGACAATGAAAAACTAGTACAAAACCCTTCTACTCTACCTTTTGTGAGAAAAAATCCATATGATCTCATAGCCATTTTAGATAAAAAGAAGACTTTTAAACAATCAACTATTTAAGTCCAAAGCCTCCAAGAAGAGGTAAAAGCCATCAAAATTGAGCTTGAACACCTTAAAGAAGGACAAGCTCAGAACTCAAAAACAATTCAAAACTTACTTTCAAAACAAACCAATGAAGAACTCGAAGAAGATGAAGAGGATAATTTGGAAATTCAAAATCTTGAAAAACCTACAAAAGATTTTCTCTTCATTCTCAATGAGATTTCTTCCTGAAGATATTTGATTAGGATTTCGATAGTTTTTTCAAAAGACTTCATAATCGATACAGTTACCTTATTTGATACAGGTACAGATTTGCACTGTATTAAAGAAGGTATTGCTCCAAAGAAATTCCAAAAAAAAGCCACTAAAAAACTTTCAGCTGCAAACAATTCCAAAATCAAAATTAATTATAAAACAGAGGCCTCAATAACCAATTCAAATCTTCTTCTAAAAACTTTATTTGTTCTAATAAAAGATATAAGTCATAGTGTTATCCTAGGAACACCATTCATCAATCGGATAACTCCCCACAGAGTAGACTATAATAGCATTTCTTTTAGAATAACAAATCAAAATCTTGTTTTTCCTTTTGTTGAAAAACCTAAAATAAAGAATTTGAATATTATCAAAACTTATTCCATTTTTTATCATCAAATAAATATTTTAGCGCAGGAAATAAGACAGTATTTACAAAACCCAATTTCTTTACAAAACCATTTTTTTTTCAAAAAATAGTTTCTTGACTATCATTTGTTATAAACTAACCCTTGTGAGTTTTTGCAAATGGCAGAATCATCAAACAGCTGTGATTTAGTCTACTTTGGACCAATTGTCCTTTCAAAAACTCCTGCTCAGAAGTTCAGAATTAATGTAGCTAGAACTACATGTGTTCCCATAAAAAAGCACCAATGTTTATTGGACAATCTTTAGACTCTAATACAAAATAAAAGGTTGGGAGTAATAGCTCTCAATGCACTTTGTATTGAGTTTGAAGAAACCAATGAATAAGTGGCTGACCTCCTTAGCAAAATTAAAATTCATAAGGATCATATCACTATAGCTCAATCATTCATTGAGTTTTTATAAAACCAAGTTTTACAAAAGTCTCATGCACCCAGAATTAGTCCATCAGAACCATGCATTTCTAACAAAAATTTTCAATTTGACTTACAAAAATAGGAATTTAAAGGCCTAGGATCCCCACTAGATGCTAGTGTAAAAAAGATAAGGACTGAAGGCCTAGGATCCCCACTGGGTTCTAGTGTAAAATTACCATTGGCCCCACTGGTCAATGTAAAAAATTATCACCATGGTGAGGTCCTTTTTACTTCACTTGGTGCCAGTAGGTCCTTAGAAAAATTTGAAGCCTGATGTCTTTCTAAGAAATTCAGACAACAGGTTCTCAACGGTCTTCCCCAAGAAATCCGCGAGAAGATCATACAAAACATTACTCAATCTAGAGCACAAGAGCAACTGGATTTATTCAAAACCTGTCTCCATTTTACAAAGAACAATTAGCAAAATCACAATGGATGGTCATGGGAATGGCAATTTCATTCAAAACCCCATTTCTATTGCACCTTGGAGCACTCTCAAAGGACTCCTCTTTGCTATCCAAATTGTGAACACAGCCTAGATTTCAGTATTCCTTGTTTCACAGTAACCTGGATATCTAGAATTCGATTTCTAGATCCAAGAAAGCTATTTAAATGGGGAATGTTAGCTAGAGTCAAGATTACAAAATCTGATTGTGAAGTGGCTAGGTTCTTAGGAAATAGAGTTCATCTAGAAGTCAGAAAACTTCTACTTTCTCAAAAACCAGTCAATGTAAACATCATCTCAACACCCCCAGAAGTATTAGCAAATGGAGAGCTTCAATAAGCAATTCATTGCTTTTACCTGGATATAAAAATTCCTCCATTTTTACCTCTTCCAAACTGGCTATGTAATCATGAAGACCATCTTACTCAACTCAACAAATGGAGAGCAAGAACGGTTGTTAACAACTGGCATAGGTATAGATATCCTGACTATATACCAGTTTATACGGGTACATATTCACGGCTATTTGTCTATTATGAACACTTGCCAAACCCAGAACCTTTTTCTATTGAAACACAACATGAAGAATATATGATTTAATATGAAAAAAAAGGATGACTTGCCACCAGTCTCGTCCAATGAAGAAATGAGTGAGGATGAAGAAACATGGCATAATTTACAAAACACAATGGAACGCTGACAGGAGTGGTCCCAGCTCCACTCCAATCATAAAATAATAATAATAATAATAATAATAATAATAATAATAATACAGGCAAAATAAATTTATGACGGCAAAATTATCCATTTTACTCTTCATTTCCCTTAACTTTTATATTCTGCTCTTGTAATTATTTTTGCACTTTTACTTTTCTTTCTTTCAAAACCCGACAAGACACTGTTCACCTGTCACTGTTCACTTTTACTGTTCACATGTGAAAACAATAGGAAGAACTGTTCAAAGCTCTATTTGAGCACTGTTCACCCGACAGGAAGAACTGTTCAAGACACTGTTCAAGTATTGTTCACACGTGAAGATGTCAAGTGGCTGACATTGTTCAGAATTGAAAAATTACAAACCTGCCCCTAGTCACTTCTATATAAGAAGGCACCCATTCTAGGCAAATCCATCTTCCAAATTCATCTTTCCAATTCCATTTCTCTCCGGCATCTAAGAAACCGAGAGAATCCAAAGAAGGTCTTAGAGGGAAGATCACCACGAGGCAAGCAAGGAGCAAGAAGGTCGATTCACATCCCGTCCTACCCTACCTCTACCTCACTTATAAAACCTTGTAACTTCCTTGTAGTAGATCCTAGGAAGCTCATGTATTGAGCAACCTTTGTAATATCTACCTAGAATTACATCTCCAAAACCCCTCTATAAAACTTACAAAATTTATAAGATTTTGAAGTAAGTTTTTTAATTCTTCTTATAAAATTACAAATCTCTTTTTCTTGCATATGGCTGGTTTAACCGCCTATCTTGCATAAATGTAACACCCTCACTTTAGCTAGTCTGTACATTCTACTATTCCAGTGATCGGTGTCGGTCCAGACAGTTAAAACATTTGGAAAAATATTTAGACTAGAGTGAGGAGTCATAAATAACTCAAATAATAATAAGAAAAATTTAGGAAAAATTTTAGAAATAAAATACAACCAAGTTAAATGAGTCGGTGCCCTAGCGATGGGTAACCTAGTGGGAACTTGCGGTCTTCGCAGCTAGAAGCCCTAAACCTAGGAGAAAATTTATAAAATAATTTTTGGGACTCCAGAGAATAGTCATTGAGGTTTCTATGGCATTAGAATGCCAAGAAAAGGCTTAGAAAAATTTTTCAATTGGTACAGACGATTTTGGCTCAATAAGCCAAACGGAGGGCATTTTGGTCATTTCATCTTCAGAGATGATTTTTGGCCAACTTGTCCAGTTAAGTAAATAATTATTATGACATAAAATGTGAATAAATATTGCTAAAAATTGAATTGAAAAGGAGTAGAAAAGAAAAGAAAAGAAAATGGATGAAAATTTGAATTTTGACATCACATGATGTCATTAAACCACTCCCACCCAATTACATTGTGACACATGTCTTTAAACCATTTAAAATGAGTAAAAGGGGTAGAAATTAAAGAAAAACAAATCAGTTTTCTTTCCATCTTCAACCACCCGCCTCCTATCTTCTCTCTTTTCACCATTGTTATTCCAAACTTCTCACTAGAAATTGCTTGAAAAATCACCATAAAATCATAAGCTTTCTTCACAAAAACTCCTCCTCACACCTTAAAATATCTCTAAGAAGCAATTAGAAAAAGAAATTAAGGAGATTTATAAGCTCAAGTTAGCTCCCAAAAGAGGTTAGTGCCTAATATTTCATCTTTCTTTTTAATTTCTTGTTTAAGAACATGATTTAAGTTGAATTAGTAAGAAAACAAATGAAAATTATGTGTGTATATATATATATCCCATGATTTCGGCAACCATAGATGGGTTAGGGTTTGATGAATTCCTTTGAATTAAAAATGGCTTCATAGCTGCCCTTAACACTAATTTCATAATTAGGATAATGAAATGTAAGTTAATGCATGAATTGAAATGGTAGAGTTAGGGTTTGAGCACAAATTTGAGATTTTGTTTATGTATTGATGAAAAGAAGTTGTAATGGTCAATTAGTGACTATTTAGTCATGTTTGAGTAGGAAATTGAGTGAATGGTGCTAAGGGAATGGAGGTTAGGCATGCTGTCCAATGTGCCCTGCAGGTTTAGATGTGAGTTCAGCAAGTTTGGACAGCTTTAACTTGAGTTGTGTAGGTTCAATTGGTGCAAGGCCAATTGGGCATGAAATTAAACCTATAATGGCACAACTTTGATGAAGGAAACCTGTCCAGAAAACAAACTTAGGATGCCCTAAAAATTGACCAAATCTGGGTAGCACCAATTCTACCTATGCTAAATGACCAAATGAACAGTATTCATTCATTTGGTCATAACTCAGTGTAAAAAAGTCCAATTGACCTAAAATTTATATCAATGAAAAGCTTAGGTAAATTAGAACAACTTTCAAGTTGAACACAAACTATAATTCTGGACTTCACCAAATGAAATTACTAGCCAAATTTGAACTACCAAATCTAGCAGAACCAAAAATTGCCCAGAAATTCTGGGTAAAGGCAATCCGACCAGTTATGGTGAAATAGCCAAAATTTGAGCTAGAAAACTCCAAATGGGGTGATTTAAAACGTGAAATATAACTAGACACAATAAAGAATAACTTTGATCAAGAATACTTGGCCAAATTCTTACTGTAGAATGGCTTAATGGAACAGTGAACTCTAACACCCAAAACTGAAATTTTTGATTTATTTTCCATTGGTTAGAAGTATAGATTGGCAACTAATGCCAACACTTTTGGGAACCAAAATGTGGTAAATCTATGTGATTAAAACTCATGTAACTATTATATATGAGAATGTCAATATTTTGACTTAAATGACCAAATGAATAGTAACTTATATGTTAAGTATAAATATTCAAGAAATAACTTTGTAATATGCCTTAGTAGGCCTAGTGTGATTGGTTTGGATAGGTTGGCATGCCAATAGGGTTATGACAGCAGTACTACATATGGCTTCATGCCATTATGTGATATGATAGCCTATGGCTATACCGATTATGATGTTATACTTGGCTTTATACCTTATTGCTTTTATGGCTTATTAGCCATTCTGTTTGCACACCGAGAGACACATTGTGACTGATGGTGTAACGGTCCCAGGTACCTGGTACCCAGTGCTAGTTTACCCGTATATCCAGTCCGATCAATTTGCATAGGTTACTTGGGCATGAAAAAGTATAAATATAAGTGAATTGATTATTAAAGGAAGTAAGGAAATTAAATATCAAGATAAAGAACAAGAATAATTATAATAAAAAGAGGCTCAAAATCATCAAGAAAACGATTAATAAAATGCTAGGAAGAGTTAATATCATAAGATGTAATTAGCCTTCAACTAAACAATAAGTTATTAATTATTTATTTCTTATAAGCACAATAACTAGGAAATTTTTACTTTTATTTGTATATTATATTTTCTTGTATTATTGGCACCACTAAGCTTTATGCTTAGCGCGTCGCTTTTGTAATGCGTAAGTACTGAAGATTTGGACAGAGAGCCCAGTAGATCACAGAATGGGTGAGGCCGTTCACAGTTTTGCATAGTGTCTGTGTCACCTCACAGACTTCAATGCATTGATAAGACACTAGGTCCCATTTTGGTATTTTGTACTGTTTGTATTTTGTAATTAAACTTTTATTTTCTCACGTATAGTTGAAACTCATGTAATATATGTGACACCCCTTACCCGTCTACAGTGTAGCCGAGCAAGTTATGCCACTCAGTGTGTCGGAACACCAATTCATGTTTCAATTTCAATTAATCCTTTTTAATTCATTTATTTATAATTTTTGATAAAACTAAATTTTTCCGCAAATTTTATAGAAAATCCGGCAGAGTGCCGACTATAAATTGGAAAAACAATTCTTCTGAACCTGTTAAAAACACTCCCAATAATATCATCACCTTATTCTCAATCAACCTCCAATATATTCTCAACAATTTCTCAATTCACTTCAATATCTCAAAATTCAATTAAATTCAAACCACAGTCAACTCAAAAAAAAATGCTCAATTTATTACTAAACATGTTTCATAGATATTTACATCAAAAGCATAATTACATGAATTTATAATATACATTACAGAAGGTTACAAAATACAAAATATCAAAATATCAAAATGGCCTAATGTCCTACCAAATGCACTGCAATGTGAGGTGACTCTGAACTCTGAGTGCAAATATGAAGGCTCACCCTGTGTGAGGTCTGCTGGACTCCCCAGCTATGTCTCCAGTACCTGCGCGTGGCAAAAGTGACGCGCTAAGCAATTCTGCTTAGTGGTGAAAATATAAAATAAAATAAAATAAAATAAGACATGTGTGCAAAATGTATATTTACATTTTTGGGTGGACTAAATTTCAAATATTTATTGCAATATTATTCGATTAGAATTTGGTAAAATTTATTAATACTGCCCGAGTAACCTACACTAGTTGACTGGACTGGATAAACGGGTAAACTAGTACTGGGTACTAAGTACCTCGGACCATCACACCATTGGTCACATTGTGTCTCCCGGTGTGCAACAGAACAGCTAATAAGCTGTGATAATTATCGGGGATTAAACCCGAGTATAATAACTCATTATCATAGCCAAAGGCTATTATGTCACAGAATGGCATGGGAAGCCATGAAATACAGAATGGCATAAAGCCATATGCAGTACTGCTAACAGAACCCTATTGGCATGCCAACCTATCCAAACCAATCACATTAGGCCTACTAGGGCATTTAACACTTTTAATTTGTGTAATTCTTTGAAATTGAAATTTTTATGACCACTATTCATTTCATTAGTCAACCAAAATGTTGACTTTTACATTGACAATAGGTAATTTAGTTTAAATATCATCAACATACCACATTTTGCATTTTAAACTTGTTGGTATTGGTTGCCAATACCATCTTTAAGCTTAATGTGAATTGGACAGAATTTTCAATTTTCAAGCCTTGGGTTTACTGTTCCATTAGTTACTGTTTCAGTGGGAATTTGGAAAAATGGTAAACATGAAAGTTGTTCCTCATTTTGTCTAGTTGAATTTCCTTTTTTGAATCACTCCATTTGGAGTTTTGTAGCTCAAGTTATGGCCTAAAAACCATAACTGGCCGGATTGGGCAGATTCCAAAAATCTGGGCAAAACTGGTTCTGCTAGATTTGGTAACCTAAGTTTGGTTGGCAATTTGACTAAGTTATAGTCATAATTTGGGTCAAGTTTCTTCATGAAAGTTGTTGGTCTATATGTCACCTTGTTTCTGGTAAAATTTCAGGTCAATTGGACCTTGCTACATTGAGTTATGGCCAAATGACCAAATACTGTTCATTTGGTCATTTTGCCCAGGTAGATTGCAGGTCCCCCTGATTAGGGTAAACTTTTGGTCAAGTTGGTTTGGTTTTCTGGGCATGGTTTCTTCATCAAAGTTGTGTCATTATGTGTCTAGTTTCATGTCCAATTTGCCAAACACCAATTGTACCTCTACAATTCATGTTATGGCTGTCCAAACAGGCTGGACTCACAGCCACACCTGCAGGTCACACAAGGCAGCCACTCCAACCTCAAATCCCATAACCCAATTCACTTCATTTTTTATTCAAACCAAACCAAATGGTCACTAATTGACCATTAAAACTTAATTTCACCATTACACGATCAACATCTCAATTTTGGGTCCAAACCCTAGCTCTACCATTTCAACTTTTCAAACACATAAAATCAATGGATCAATTCACACTCCTAATGATGCATATATAAGTTTAAAGAATTAATTGTCACTAACCTTTAATGGAGCTAATCTCAAGCTTATAAGAACTCTTCCTTTTGATTTCTTTTTGCTCCCAAAAGCTTTACTAAGAGGAAAGAACAAGAATTTGTGTTGGGAACTTAGGCTTTAGTTGGGTAAAAACCAAGAAAATCAAGCTTGGTAAAGCTTGGCTATGGTGGACAATGGGAGAGCATGGGTGACGTTTTTGAAGAGAGAAAGGGCTGCTAAAATTTTCTAGAATTCTGCCTCATTTATCCCTTTTTATTGAATTTTAATTGTCTTGCTTTAATGTGATTGGCCATAGCATTTTTAATTACCTCATGCTTACATAAGCATGAGGTAATAAATCCCATTATTTCCATTTACTTTTCTTTCATTGCTTATTCATTTTTTAAATAAATTTTCATTAATATTTGTTCATATTTTATGTCATATAATTCACTTGCATAAATGGACAAGTTGGTCAAAAATCATCTCTGAAGACGAAATGACCAAAATGCCCTCCATTTGGCTTACCAGGCCAAAATTGTCTGTACCGATTGAAAAATTTTTCTAAGCATTTCCTTGGAATTCTAATGCTATAAAAACCTCAATGACCCTTCTCTGGAGTCCCAAAAATTATTTTATAATTTTTCCTCTGGGTCTAGGGCTCCTAGTTGTGAGAATCGCAACTTCTCACTAGGTTACCCATCGCTAGGGCACCGGCTCATTTAACTTGGTTGTATTTTATTTCTAAAATTTTTCCTAAATTTTTCTTATTAATATTTGAGTTAATTATGATTCTTCTCTTTAGTTTAAATATTTTTCCGGACGTTCTAACTGTCTGGACAGACACTGGTCACCGGAACAGTAGAATATACGGAGTTGCTACCGGGAGGGTGTTACAATATATTTTAGTATTAATGCAAATATTTGTAATTTGTATTCATAAATGAAAATTAAGTATTTATTTATGATTTGTACATGATTATCATGTGAAATAAATGAATGACAAATAGAAGAATTTTTGAAAAATGACTGAGAAATATTGATATTATGTTGATATAATAGAGTTTAAGAATGATTGAAAATGTATTGGAAGTGTTTGTCACAAGTTCCGAAGAACTATTTTCTCTATTTTTAGCCGGTACTCTGCCAGATTTTTTATAAAATTTTTGGAACCTCAAATGAATTTATAATTTCAATAAATGACTTAAATGAGTCAAATTTCACAAATTACATTTCATCACCATAAAGAAATAAGTTAAGGAATGATAAAAATAATTGAGATAAAATACAGTGTTCCGGTACACTGTGTGGCATATTTTACTTGACTACACTGTAAACGGGTAAGGGGTGTCACAATAAATATATATATATATATATATATATATATATATATATATATATATACACCACTATATTTTTTATTTTTATGCATTTTCCCCACATTTTCATTTTCTACATTTTTAAAAGTGTCATTTCACCGTGTTTGTTTTAGTATTTCCTTGTATTCGTGTTTTCATGCTACATAGTATAGCAGTATAAACAAATCTAACAATAAATATTATATAACAACGCGGCAGTATGAACAAAAAAAAAAACATTTAGGCCAAGAAACAAGTAACAAAGAAGAATCAAATTCTCATATCCCAATTAGGCCAAGAACAATTAATAAAATAAATATCTCAAATTCTCATTTAGGACAAAAAACAAGAAAAAACTAATAGCATAAACAAATCTAGCAACAAATATTATATAACAACCTCAAATCAACAATCGACACAAAACAAAAAAATTAAACATACAAATTTTTGAAACCCACATGCGATGCAAACAAACAAAAGAAGAATCGAAGGTTTGGAGCAAACATTTGTCAATGAAAACTTGCATTGTTGAGGAGAAACCCATAGACTTATGCGTCGTCGAGGAGCAACCCAGTATTCAAAAAGGAGGTAATTGGACACCTCAAGTCAAGAAATTGACCAAAGATGAGAAATGGAGACAACATAACCCAAACCAGAGACAAGAAATGAAGAAAGGCCAATGAGGGAGTGGAGGAGAAGCCATGTCTATCAGAGAGTAGTGATTAATGAGAAGAGGAAGAGGGATGACTGTGTTGTGGTGCATAAGGTGGCTATGAGGGTGAAAGGCAGAGGAGACAAAGGTCTATGATATGAGGATTTCGAGGTGGGGAGGAAATTTTGAAGGCTTACATATGCTGTATAAAACATAGTGTTTTGCAATTTGGTGCGATTCGGTTTAACTGAATTTTTTGACTCTAAAATCGAACTGAATCGAACTAACTAAACATATTAAAAATAAAAATTAAACCAAACTAAAATATCATAAAAACTTAATTAACTGAATTATCGAATTAGAACTTTGATTTATTCGTATCAAACAAAATAGTGTTCACTCCTATATCATTGTCATAATACTATAATACTTAATTCTATGACTGTATTTTACTCTTAATTAAAATTAGTTAAAAAAATTAGAAGGAAATAAAATTAATAAGATATGTTATTTTAGTCTATTAAAATATTAGAAATAAAATACTATAATTTTTCCTACCTTTTGGTGTTGGCTTTATTTGTAAGATGTACTAGCTGAAACTAGAACCAGAAAGGGTCAGAGGGAATTGCATCTCAAAAAAAAAAAATTACATATGTCACGACCCAACCTATGGGTCGGACCGGCACTAGGACCTGGGCCAGCCTAAAGCCCCCGAGACCCGTAGTAAGCCTAACTGTTCATTAACCCAACTCTAAGGCCCATTTGGGCCCAATTTCAAGAAACCAACCGGACAGAGTCTGGCCATAAAGTGGACCTTTCAACGGGGAGTTTTTGACTCACCCGACCTGTAAATAAAATATATCATCAATTGGGGAGCTCAGCTCACCCTCCACATACTCATATCGGCATAAAAATAAATGGGAGCTCAGCTCTCTCATCCAATCCATCAAACATGTATATAATTTTACAGGTCCACATGACAATTTATATTACAGACCCGAATCATTTAAATATTTCTAACACATGCAGAAATTCTAGGAGTAAATAAAATTATAAAACTATTGATAAACAACCTGCGAAGGAGAAAAGCAGGTTAACCACAATAAAATCCTCCTGTAGCCTGAGAAAAAATATTGAACAGGAGTGAGCGTTCGACTCAGAGAGTAAAATATCAATTTTAACCATAATCTCTATAACTATCTAGAACTAATGCAACCTGTGGAGTGAAATGCAACAGCAACCATATTTTCACATCATAACAACAAAAAGGTAATTTGAAGCACTCACGCACCCTGTAACATCAATCATAATATATGGGAGCTGATCCCCTATACAGCTCTCTTAAATCCAACCTGGTGCCAGCGAAGAACTCAGCTCGGACTTCCACTTAATAACCAAATCGGGGTCCCAGCAAAGAACTCAAGCCGTGTCTACCCCGAAGGACCGGGTCCCAGCGAAGATCTCAAGCCGTGTCTACCCGTCCTATCCATAGTCCACACCACATCACACGCACGCCAATGCACGCACACTGCTCCAAATTACCACAACAACATCCATGGCACGCTAATAGTTATGAATGCAACATAAATCATGCCTAGAGTTTAACTACATAAATATTTGCATATAAGTGATGCATGGGCATGCTTGAACATATAATAATATCGAAATTACAATTAAAATTAATATTTTACTCACAGACTTGATGGCAATCACTGTGGCGGTTGGGCGGAGGAAGAAGGCTGTCCCGGCTCACCTGACAATTATATTACAATTATTTAATACAAATGACCTAATACAAATCAAGAAAAGACCCAATACGTCCTAAGTCGTGCCGAAAATTCGGCAGAGTCTCCCCTATACCTAGGACCTACCTAACCTGCAAAAGGGCTCAAAACACACTTCTCTATCCACAATCCATATATCCACAACTCAATCACATCACACAGCCCCTCCTGGGCCCATCAAATCAATCATTCATCACAATATGTAAAATTTCAATTTAGTCCTTATAATTGATCATTTTTGCAAAAACTGCTCAAATAAGCTCTAAAAATTATAAAACTCTGCCCTGCGGTCCTTAGAAATATTACTAAGCTATTGCAAAAAGAATCGTAATTTTCTAAGCTACCACGAATATTTTATGGATTTTTAATCCTATTTAAGCACTAGAAAATTACGAAAAAGCAATGTTCGGGTTTACCTTTGCCGATTCTGACTTCGGGAACGCGCTCGGGATGCCTGACAATGGTGGGGTAGCCAAAACCTCGATCCAATTCGGAGACTTTTCCAGTAGCTGGTCTGTCTGGCCGGAAATTCACAGATCCGGACAACTGTCGAATTTCCGCGAATTGAGGATACCTACACGAAGCCCAATAATAATATATAAAAATCGGGGTGTTACATTCTTTCCCTTACGTAAAATTCGTCCTCGAATTTTACACAAGCGCGAATAAAGTACATGATTACACATTGAACAGATAAGGGTACTTGCTACGTATGTCCCGTTCTGACTCCCAGGTGCACTCTTCCACTGACTGGCTCCTCCACAAAACCTTAACCATAGGGATCTGTTTTGATCTCAGCTGTCTCACTTGGTAGTCCATTATGGCTACAGGTTGCTCCTCAAATGTCAAGTTCTCCTTTAGTTCTATTACATCCGACTGTAGTACATGAGAAGGATCGGGAATGTATTTCCTGAGCATAGAGATGTGAAACACGGGATGAACGTGAGAAAGGTTGGGTGGTAGCTCCAACCGGTAGGCAACTGCTCCAACTCTATCAGTAACCTCAAAAGGTCCAATATACCGAGGTGCCAACTTGCCCTTCTTTCCAAATCTCATGACTCCCTTCATTGGAGAAATCTTCAGGAATACATAGTCGCCCACTGCAAACTCCACATCCCTCCGTCTGGGGTCTGCATAACTCTTCTGCCTCTTTAAAGTCAAGTTTTGATTGTTCCCTGATTAAAGGAACTATCTCTGAAGTGTACTGCACTAGGTCTACATCATGCACCTTCGCTTCCCCCATTTCCGTCCAACACAGAGGAGACCTATACTTTCTTCCATATAGTGCCTCATAGGGTGGCATCCCTATACTGGAGTGATAACTGTTGTTGTAGGCAAACTCCACCAAAGCTAGCTGCTCATCCCATTGATCTCCAAAATCCAAAACACTCATGCGAAGCATGTCTTCCAGTGTTTGGATTGTCCTTTCGGACTGTCCGTCTGTCTGAGGGTGGAAAGCCGTACTGAAGTTCAACTTTATGCCAAGTGCCTCCTGCAACTTTCTCCAAAACCGAGAAGTGAACTGGGGCCCTCTGTCAGATATTATGGAAGCCGGAACTCCATGCAATCTGACTATTTCTCGAATGTAGAGCCGGGCGTACTGTGCCACAGAATATGTAGTCTTCACAGGCAAGAAGTGAGCTGATTTGGTTAGGCGGTCTACAATTACCCATATCGAATCATATCCTCGCGTGGTACGAGGCAACCCAGTCACAAAATCTATAGAAATCATTTCCCACTTCCATTCTGGGATAGGGAGCTCTTGCAACTTCCCTGACGGTCTCTGGTGTTCAAACTTCACCTTCTGACAAGTCAAGCACTTGGACACAAAGTCTGCTATGCCTCTCTTCATGCCATTCCACCAATAGCTATCTCTCACATCATGGTACATCTTGGTGGAACCTGGGTGGACACTGTACAGTGTATAGTGTGCCTCTCGCATGATTTCATTCCTGAGGTTGTCCACATTGGGCACACATATCCTAGAACCTTGCACTAGGGCGCCATCATTGGCAAATCCAAACTCACCACCTTCACCCTGCTGTACTCTTTCTATGATCTTCATTAATTGTTGGTCTGTGTTGGGAAACTCTAACTCTATCTCGCAAGTCTGGCCTCACTGAAAAATGAGCCAACAAGACCCCCTCATCTGAAAGATCTAGGATTAAACCTTGATCCATCAACTCATGTACTTTCTGAATCAACGGTCTCTTCTCTGCTGAAATGTGCGCCAAACTGCCAGAAGATTTTCTGCTTAAAGCATCTGCTACTACATTGGCCTTCCCAGGGTGGTACTGGATGGTGCAATCATAGTCTTCCAGAAGCTCCATCCATCTCCTCTGTCTCAAGTTTAAATCCCTCTGTTGGAAGATGTACTTCAAACTCTTATAGTCGGTGTATATCTCGCACACTTCACCATACAGGTAGTGTCTCCAGCTTTTTTAGTGCAAAGACTACAGCCGCCATTTCTAAATCATGGGTGGGATAGTTCTGCTCATGCCTCTTCAGCTGCCTTGAAGCATAAGCCACTACTTTTCCATTCCGCATCAAAACACACCCTAGGCCAACTCTGAAGGCGTCACCTTAAAATTTGTATCCTTCACCGCTCATAGGTAGTGTTAACACAGGGGCAGTGGTTAGACACTCCTTATCCTCATCATTATAACTGACTCTATCGAGCTCTCTTCCTGTCCTTTGGATCTTATCCACTTCCCTTTTCCTATTTTTGGTATTGTTGGTATCTTTTCAACCTGCTGTACTTATTCCTTAATTTTAGTCCTATCTCATCCTTACACCTTTTCCTTCAAAGATGTCTATCCCATCATCAACTTTAACTTTCTTTTTATTTCTTAGTCTTATCTTGATTACTAGTTTCATTACTTCGAGAATTCTAACCCTATGATTTACTCCTACCAGCACATTCTTCACCTTATGTAACACTTATAATTACCCATAGAGAAATTTTTTTTTTACCCCCTTTTTTCCAACTTAACTATCAGAACATTATCATTCCCTACCAGCCTTAGTAGGAAATTGCTTATCCTGGATGAATATGAGCCCCATAAACTATAAGTTCCATCTGAACTAACACTTTTTTTATAAATATGTGTCATGCCTTAATTCCAAACAAGATACTTCACGTGTTCATTCTCCTTAATATAATCATATATACTGCCCATAGCTTTCTAAACTTCAACCTCAAATTACCCATCAGCAACAATTTCATCTATTGAAACTCATCCATAAATAGTACTTCATCTAGCTCATAGTTTAAAACAGTCGCAAGCCTTAGTAGCTAACTCAATTTAACTCCTGTCATTACTCTGATCGTCCTTTCATACTTAACACTAGGTATGCACTTACTGTCATTCTCATATCAGGAAATTGTATATGAATTGGTGCCTATCAAAATCTCAAATAACTAGGTCTCCTTGCCTCAGTCTCTGCTCCTTATATAACGCTCTGGAATCAAAAATACGAGCTAAACTTGAAAAGAAAGAAAAATATCCTCTATATTCAACTACGCCCGATTGTCCATATAATAATGTTTAACCTATGTTTCTTAGTTTTTCTCTTCAAATTTCATCATCTCCTAGCACAATTGTGCTCTACCTATAAGGTATCATCTGCATGAACCCTTTACTGTACCATCGTCCTTCCTGACATAATATTTTATAATTTATTAACTTTACTTATACTCGACCTATGATTCATATCTATCATCGTTTATATTGTGCCCTTAACCCTTGTTGAATCCTAAAAGATTTCTCTCGCTAATAGATTTTTCAAACACTAATTCCACCCTTATCTATGGTCATTAATTTGATCCTTAAACTTTCTAGTGATTTATTACCATCCATACTTGTCACTTTTTATTCTACCCCTACTGTTGCTCTGTCGTTATTGCGTCCTTTGCAAAGTGATTCATTGATCACACTAAAAATGTTTGCCTGACATTCATAACGAACCTCTAACTACCTTCTCACTATCTCAAAAGTCTAACCTAAAACCTATGTGTCATTATCTATCATTCTTTTCCTCTCATCATACCTATTTGATCCCTTAGACTGACTTTTATTCAACTTACTGCTTACTAACTTCTCTTTCTCTACCTATTTAGGTAGTCCGCAATACCATCGCACACCTTCTAACATTTACTCATTATTATTGTATTCCATACCTCCATCACTTTTCTCACTAATGTGGTCCCATTTTGGGTTTTCTATCCTTGTCATTCTCCTTGCCAAGAATAACACTTAGCCTATCTATATCTTAACTTTGTTCCTTTTATTATGCGCTCTTTAGGTTGTCCTTTCATTTATTTCCTTTGTCTTACCCAAAATAGAACTTGACTATTCTATCCCTGGTTCCATTCTTCTTCCTAACATAATAGCTGTACTTGCTAACTATATCTTTCAGAGTCTCTATCGCGTTATCATATGTCTGTGCTACTCAGATTTGGTCCTTTGACCACTCTAACTAGTACTTCCACTAGCATTTAGATTATATTGCATCTGCAATCAATTGTCCAAACTTTCATTCTGCACTTTCTTTATCCATTGGCCTTCTGTGATTTATCTTCGCTAATTTATTACTCTTAACACTATTATAATTAGATTATACTATTGTTTTGAATAATTTGAAATTAGAAAGGAACTCGACAAATTACTGATCATACTTTTATTGTATGATCTCTATTCTTATCCTTTAGCTTACATAATACCCTTACCACCTCGAGAACTGATTCTGTAGTAATTTTATTTATTTGTTATTATTATTATTATCCATGTTTACTCAATCAGCCAAAACTTAAGGTTCCGAGCACCCAAACCCGTCATCCAATTCAAAGGATTTACATCCATCGTGATCTGATTATATATGATTCCTATAATAGAACTTGCATCCTCCATGAGATACAGAGCCAACTTCTTTCTACCACACTCTACGGTCCCATCTGGGCACTATTTTGTTGGTCACCATTATTAGTAATAACTTTCGATCCCTTACGAAAGATAGGACTATACGCTAACTTGCTGCAACAAAGATACTACATTTACCACCTTGCCCAAAACCATGTCAAATTAATGACTCTCCTATCATATTATAGCTCTGTGAATCATCAATTCATAGTTCCGACTTTCCCTAGGTAGTAGGGTTGTACTTTATTTCATACTGATACACATAAGGTATACTATTCTCACTAAGTTCTAACCAAATGTTTGTCATACTGCAAAAACCATCCAAAATTCCATACTGAATACTAGATAATCTCACTCTATAGGTGTCACCTTTACTTTGTAACTAATCCGAAACCTCTGGTCTGATGGCAATTCTTATTGTAACTCTAGCTCATGCTAGGGTAACTGAGTCACTGACTCTAGTTATCACCCCACTGTGACCTCTCAATATTCTAACTCTAGACCCCTAACTAGGAGTTCCCAACTCTTCTGCAGATATAGAACTCTGTTATGGTATTACTGTACCAAAACAGAGACTGCCTGCAAACATCCTCATCATAAGCACTACAGGGAAGTACGCAGCTCTACACAATAATCTCATGTCGGTACTATAATCTGTAGCTTACAGAGCAGACATCGAGAACATTGTATAGTTACTACGATACGTCCTGACAGACTAGGTCTCCTAATTTCTTATCTCTCCTGAATCTTCTATTATCACAAACTTATTATGACTGGGTCATCTACTGATGACTGCCAGTAGTGGTATCCTCATTCTTATCTAGTGCAACTGTACTTTTAAGACTCACTTTTATGTACTCGTGCCTTACACGAAATGGGCACACCATTTAAACCCATACTGACAAAAATATAACATTTCTTGGAGTACGTATCCTCATGATAGACCTCACATGTCTACTAACTCTATTTCACATTTCTGTGTACTCCACGAAAATCAAGACACTAACTGAGGTAATCTTATATTTCCCAAGGTATAACGTAGAATCTAGAAACAAAGAATTACAGGAAAAGACGAAACAGAATCCTATACTCCGCATGTGACTCCTAGTAGACTCTTCCCAACACTTAGATAATTTTTCCCTATGAATCTGGAGCCTAAGCTCTGATACCACATTTGTCACGACCCAATCTATGGGTCGGACCGGCACTAGGACCTGGGCCAGCCTAAAGCCCCCGAGGCCCGTAGTAAGCCTAACTGTTCATTAACCCAACTCTAAGGCCCATTTGGGCCCAATTTCAAGAAACCAACCGGACAGAGTCCGACCATAAAGTGGACCTTTCAACGGAGAGTTTTTTTACTCACCCGACCTGTAAACAAAATATATCATCAATTGGGGAGCTCAGCTCACCCTCCACATACTCATATCAACTTAAAAATAAATGGGAGCTCAGCTCCCTCATCCAATCCATCAAACATGCATATAATTTTACAGGTCCACATGACAATTTATATTACAGACCCGAATCATTTAAATATTTCTAACACATGCGGAAATTCTAGGAGTAAATAAAATTACAAAACTATTGATAAACAACCTGCGAAGGAGAAAAGCAGGTTAACCACTATAAAATCCTCCATGCTTTGAGAAAAAATATTGAGCAGAGTGAGCGTTCGACTCGAGAGTAATATATAAATTTTAAGCATAATCTCTATAACTATCTAGAACTAATGCAACCTGTGGAGTGAAATGCAACAGCAACCATATTTTCACATCATAACAACAAAAAGGTAATTTGAAGCACTCACGCACCCTGTAACATCAATCATAATATATAGGAGCTGATCCCCTATACAGCTCTCTTAAATCCAACCTGGTGCCAGCGAAGAACTCAGCTCGGACTTCCACTTAATAACCAAATCGGGGTCCCAGCGAAGAACTCAAGCCGTGTCTACCCCGAAGGACCGAGTCCCAGCGAAGATCTCAAGCCGTGTCTACCCGTCCTATCCATAGTCCACACCACATCACACGCACGCACACTGCTCCAAATTACCACAACAACATCCATGGCACGCTAACAGTTATGAATGCAACATAAATCGTGCCTAGAGTTTAACTACATAAATATTTGCATATAAGTGATGCATGGGCATGCTTGAACATATAATAATATCGAAATTACAATTAAAATTAATATTTTACTCACAGACTTGACGGCAATCACTGTGGCGGTTGGGCGGAGGAAGAAGGTTGTCCCGGCTCACCTGAAAATTATATTACAATTATTTAATACAAATGACCCAATACAAATCAAGAAAAGACCCAATACTTCCTAAGTCGTGCCAAAAATCCGGCAGAGTCTCCCCTATACCTAAGACCTACCCAACCTGCAAAAGGGCTCAAAACACACTTCTATATCCACAATCCATATATCCACAACTCAATCACATCACACAGCCCCTCCTGGGCCCATCAAATCAATCATTCATCACAATATGTAAAATTTCAATTTAGTCCTTATAATTGATCATTTTTGCAAAAACTGCTCAAATAAGCTCTAAAAATTATAAAACTCTGCCCCGCGGTCCTTAGAAATATTACTAAGCTATTGCAAAAAGAATCGTAATTTTCTAAGCTACCACGAATATTTTATGGATTTTTAATCCTATTTAAGCACTAGAAAATTACGAAAAAGTAAGGTTCGGGTTTACCTTTGCCGATTCCGACTTCGGGAACGCGCTCGGGATGCCTGACAATGGTGGGGTAGCCAAAACCTCAATCCAATTCGGAGACTTTTCCGGTAATCGGTTTGCCTGGCTGGAAATTCACAGACCCGGACAACTGTCGAATTTCCGCGAATTGAGGATACCTACACGAAGCCCAATAATAATATATAAAAAATCAGGGGTGTTACAACATATATATGTAATTTTATAAATAAAAATTTATTTTTTAATTAAATTTTTGTCAAAATTTTAAACAATATTAACAAAAGCTAATATAATACATTTAGCGTAGAGATTGTAAGATAAAGAAAAATGTGTTTTATTACTTAATTTTATCTTATTTCAATAAGAATTTTAAAATTAATAATTTTGTATTATTGTCTTATATAAGATATATTGATTTTCAATTACTAATTAAATTTAGTTTTTTATTATCATAATATAAAATAACTATGTCTATTCTATTATTTCTCATCCCACTGTTATATATACTAATTTTTAAAATGCTTGCGTTACACGTGTATTAAATTAAAGAATAAAATATAATATTGTATAAGATGTAGATATAATTTATTATTAGAGTTAAATCATAAATATTATATTTTATTACATATAAATATATTGATTGTATTGAAATTATATAATATTTTAAAAAAATAAAAAACATATGTATAAATTAATTTTAACTTTATTTTTTTTTAATTTAATACAATTCTCAATTTGGTTATTGACAAAAAATCAAAGTTCTATCAAAACGTTAAAATAAGTTTGATCTAATGCAATTTGGTCGTTACTAATATCATTTCTTTTTTTTATTTTCGTAATTATAAATTACAATATTTTGGTTCAGTTTAAAAAAAAAGTTGCATACTCTTTAATTTAAAATTTTGCTAAAGAGATTAAGGTATGAAAATAATAATAATAATAATAATAATAATAATAATTTTATTATTATTATTATTATTATTATTATTATTATTATTATTATTATGTTAAGAGATAATGTCTGGGATTAATTATTAAAATAATATATTTTTAAAAATTATTTATAGCTGTGATGTGATTCCGAGACTATTTACAAAATTAATATTCACTTGAAAAAGCGTCAGTTGAAAAGCAGTTTCAGGAGATTTAAAAAAAAAAAAAAAAACCCAGTTAAAATGGCTTATTTTAAACATGCATCAATTCAGTCAAAATGTGTCAAAACATTGAAACGCGAACCAATCATGTGAGATTGCTTGTGCCAAAATGTATCAAAATATCGAAACGTATGATTTGCAGTGAATTTATTCTCTTTAACAAATAATTAAATAATAATTCTAAAGATAAATTTGTATTTATAAGTTCTATTTCCCAATAATTATAAAAAATTAATTTTATATTTACCAAATTTTGTTTTCTATTTTTTAAAAATTTATCAAAACTTTACAATTTAATAAATATAAAAAAAATTTTGAATTTTGAGATTTTTAACAATTCTACTTCAAATCTTTTTTTTAATAAAAATACCTTAAACTTTAAATTTTTTTATAATTGTACTCTGTCATCTATTATGTAGTGAAAATGTTAAAAAAAAAAAACCCAAACTTTACATTTTTTATAATTGGACCATAAATTATTTTTTGAATAAATATATCTTGAACTTTAAAATTTACTACAATTGAATTTTATTATTACCCCATTAAATGCTAAGAGAGATGTAAATTAGCACTTATAATCTTATAAATTAAAACTAATTAAATCTAATTTATAATAAAATAGACTATAATTGATAAATTAACTAGTTATATTTTGAGGTTGTTAGGTCTAATTAAATTGTTAAGAAGGGAAGTTGATGAAGAGTGAGATTGAGTCTTCATAAAGGTGGAGAGTGAGATTAAGTTTTCATAAGGGCATAATTGGGTTTAGTAGAGATGAGCATCATAGAGGCGATGGCTTGTTAATATGATGAAGGGGGTGAAAATAGTGTTAGTTTTCTAGAAAGGAAATTTTTTTTATTTTATTTTGAATTAGGTTTACTTAGTATCAATTTGTATATTGAAAATGTTGTCTTGGTATTTCTGTTAGTATTAAAAATGACAGCTAATGAAAATATTCGATTGCAGTAAAGTTTAAAGTTTAAAATATGTTTATTAAAAAATAATTTAAAGTATAATTATAAAAAAAAAAAAAGAAAAGTTTAGTATTTTTTTAAACATTTCCGATGCTGACATGGCAAAGTCCATTATCTTAACGGCAGAATAGACTACAAGATACAGTTATAAAAAAGCATAAAGTTTAGGGTATTTTTGTAAAAAAAAATTGAGTAAATTATTAAAAACCTCAAAATTCAATATTTTTTTTTACATTAACCCTAAATATAACACTAAAATTATCAAATTTAACAAATATAACACTAAATTTAATAACTGTAACACTACAATTTTCAATTTAATAAACAAAACATTAAAATTTTTAAATCTTAATAAAAAGAGGCGACAATATATATTAATAAAAATAACAATTTCAATTGTATCCTAATTATTATTTTTCAAAATTGTTAAAAAATTTATATTTATATCACTAAAACTATATAAAAAAAAATAAAATGTATATTGAAAAAAAATTTACACAGTATATTAATATATTACCAAAAGTTTATTCATTTTCCAGCATTTATCATAACCTTAATTATAAAACACTAAAATCACAAAATTTTAAAAATTTCACAATCATATCAACATACGAAATTAATACTTTTATTAATATATATTGTCACTTTTTTATTAATATTTCAAACTTTTAATATTATGTTTATTAAATTGAAAATTGTATTGTTGTATTTATTAAATTTGATATTTTTAGTGTTGTATTTATTAAATTGTAAAGTTTTGATATATTGAAAAAAAATTTGAAAAATATAATATTAATTTTTTTTTGTAATTATTAGACATAAAAATGATAAATACAAATTTATCATTAAAATTTTGTGTATTATTTGTTAGAAAGAATAAATTCTCTACAAGTCACACATTCTAGTATACTTAAGAAAACATGATTTTAAATGACATTTTCTTAAACAATCTAATGTAATTGAACATGTTTCAATGTTTTGAGCATTCTATCAAGGCGGGCATATGTTTGAGAAAACATCATTTCAAATGGCGTTTTTTTAAGCAATTTGATACACTTGAAAATGTTCTTAAATTTTTTTTTTTTCAATCAGCAGTTTCTCAAACGAACACTAATTTTGTAAATAGTTCAAAATAGTTTTCAAAAACACATTATATTAATAATTAATACTAATATTTGATAGGTAGTAAAGTCTAGATGCATAATATTAATTTTTAGCAAATGATAATTATAAAATAATTAAAATAATATAGATAGATATATAAAAAAAATCATTAAGATATTTCTAAATGTATAATTTTTATTTAAAATGTACTTATTTTATTTTATTTAATTTTATGATAAGGGAATATTATACCAAAAACTGCATATTAATATATCATTTTTAATACTGAGACTTTATAAAATTATTTATACAAAAAATAATATAATATATAATATTCAATAACCTCTATTAGTTAGATTAATAAACAAAGTAGGACAAAATAAATGATTTATTATACTGTATTGTTATACTATATTAATATCAAAATTTTTTAATAAACAATTAAATACTAATAATTTTGCAATTATATTAAAGATATTTTTATTCGTTTAAGAGTTTATCATTTTATTTGTATTTTTATAGCATTTAATAATTTATAATTATTTTATTTATATATGTATATAAGCATTAAATATTAAAGAATAAATTTAATTTTAAACTATATTATAAAATTTCAATGTAGTGTAAACAAAACAATAATTTTTTATTTAAAACTACTACTTATAAGAGATTAAAAATGATTATATCTTTAATTTTGTTATATATTTTAAAAAATTATTTATAATTAATTTAATTATTAATTAATAATATTAATTTAATAATTAAATAAATAAAATAAAGTAAAAAATATGATAAATTAACATACAATAAATTAACATACAAAAAGTTAGATGATGAATGTTTTCGATTGTCATTTGTCAATTCTGCCTGGTATGCAAAATCACAAACTTAGACATGAACGAAGGAAACCTAAATAAAATTCAGCAAAATAATTTAGGCACAAATCAACGTATTATATTTTTATACAAATAAAATTAATTGTTTATATAAAAAATAATATAAAAAAAATTAGAAGATCCAATATTATTAATAGAGTATATTGGTTGGCCAATAAATAAATTGTACACTTCACTTTTAAACTCTATATAATCCTTTTACGAGTCCCATTAAATAACTTCAAAGTTTAAATATCTGCTTAAAGCATTCTTATAAAAAAAACAAAATAAATCGCTCATAAACACTCATTAAAACTCTTCAATAAGAGAGAATAACTCCAAAAGAGGAGAGAAATACAATACATACACTTTAATTTATCAATAATAATAAATCTAAGAATTTATTTATTAAAATTTACCAATAACGATAAATATAAAGAGATATACTCAAAATTTATTCCAAATGAACCCGTATACGAGAGTTATTAAAAAATATATGAAAATAAAGTTAAAAAAGAAAGAGGAGAGGGTTATCATTGGTGACCACCGTAGGGAAAACTAAAGGATGAACGGAGGAGAGAGAGAGAGAGAGAGAGAGAGAGAGAGAGAGGCTTTGTTAGTTTATTCTCTTTGCGTACGCAGCTATCATGACAGTAAAGGCCATAGATCATATATTGGTTACTCATCTTATTTTTACATAAAAAATATTTCTAATCAATCTATTGTTGCAGCTAATTTTGGATCAAAATGTTAAATTTTCAAAAAATTAATTTTATTAATTCATATTTAATTTTCAAATAAAAATTTATATTAATTAGATCAATGAGTTAATTTCCCATCAGATTATATGTCATTGGATTGACATTCAATTAAACTCTTAATATTGCAGCCATTCAAGTTTCGATACGAATTAATGGATTATAAATCCTTTTGGATTGAAGAATTCAAATTAAATTGACTGATCAGATAAAATTTGGTACCTCTTATTTATAGGGCTTTATTTTTAATGAGAAAAAGTTATTTGTAGGAGTTATATATTAAATAATTTCATTTCTCATCTATAATTTATAGTAAATTAAGTCTCATCCAGTCCACTAAAGAAAAATACAGTGAGATGGAATGCACCATATTAATGAATCGCAATTAACAACATTACAAGATTTTCCCATATTACAAACGGAATATAGAAAAATTCGTTTGTAAAATTATTTGCAGACGTATTACAAATAGAACAAAATCAGTTTGTATAATCTTCACTTGTAATTCCTTATAAACGAATTTAAGATCTATTTGTATTACCAACGGATTGTTAATCCGTTTGTAAATCTTAAAGAAAATATAAAAATAATAAATTTTAAATCTTTTTGTGACTTGATTTTTAATCAATTTGTAAGTTTATTTGCATTTTAAAAGTAAAAAAATAGTAAAAAATTGTAAATAATAATAATTTATCATAAAATAATTTACCATAAATATATTATTAAAAAAAATAATACAATAATGGTATTAAAAATAATTTACCAGTAGAAATTGTAAATAATAATAATTTGTCACACATATATAATAATAAAATTACTACAAAATAATGTTATCAAAACTTATAGACAAATAATATAATTTTATAAAATCATAATAATATTTTTTTAAGAAAAAAAGTATATTAGTTGAAAATTATTAAAAATTCACTATTTTATAACTAAAAAGAATATGATTAAAGATAAGAAAAAGAAATTAATAAAGAAGAGAAAAAAAAAAAAGGAATGAGTGTATAAAAAAATGAGAAAAAAATAAAGAAAAAATAATGATCAGAAAAAAATTATAGGATAAAGAATGAAATTAGAGAAAAAAAAAAAAAGAACAGAAGAATAAATTGAAGATGAGAAAACGAAGTGAAATGGGAGAATGTGAGTGAAATGAAAAAAAATAAAAGTGCAAAAAATGAAAAGATTGTCGTAATTTGCATAGCGTAATTTATAAATGGATTCTAAATTCGTTTGTAATTTTCAAAAAAGAAAACAAAGGACTTTTTTCTCTAAAATTTACAAACGAATTATAAAATTCATTTGTAATTTATAATCCGTTTGTAATTAATAATTAAAGGTAGAATTAAAAAAAAAAAAGAAATTTTTTCATTTAAATTTTCAAATAAATTTCAAAAAATCTATTTATAATTCAAACGAATTGTGAAATCAGTTTGTAAATCTTAACACTTGTTTTTTTTTTTCAAGCTCAAAAATTTACAAACAAATTGTAATAAATTACAAATAGCTGTTTATAAATTTTTAATCTTAAAAATAAAGGTGTGAGATTTATGAGCGGTTTGTAAATTATAAATAGATTTTCATTTCATTTATAAATCTCACAACAGTTTTTTTTTTAAATTAAATAATTTAAAAATGAATTTAGAATCCATTTGTAATTTACAAATGAATTTAGAATTGATTTATAAATTGAATTTTTTTTATTATGATATTTGTTGAAAATTTATTTATAATTATAAACGGAATAAATCTATTTGTATTTTGGTAAATTGTAGGACTATCAGCCCACCTCTAGTTAGCTCTGGATTTTTGAATAATTGATGTACGTACTAACTTTTAAATGAGATTATATATATTTTTGTAATATTATAAATTTAAAATATTTTAAAATCATACATCTATTTCCATTTATATGCAATTAAACACATGCTCTTATCATTTTCTTTTAGGTGTAAAAAACAAAAGTCAGTCAATATATATATATATATAGTAGAACTCTTGCACAATTAAGGAAAGCAGCAAATATTTTGAAAAAATAAAAAATAAAAAAGAAAAAAGAAAGCAAGAAGTAGGGAATACACAAACTACTTGATTTCGTATGCGATTGATATAATAATAATAATAATAATAATAATAATAATAATAATAATAATAATAATAATAATAATAATTATTATTATTATTATTATTATTATTATTATTATTATTATTATTATTATTTAATTGAGCAAAAAGTTATAAATTTTTTAATATTAACTCTTTTTATATCATTTTAGATTTTCTCGTTTTCCCTTCTAATTTTTTTCACCATTAATTTATGAAATATTTTAATTTTTACATTAGGGATGATCAAACCATGAAACTCTCTCATTTTATTTTAAAAATATGTCTTATATACTCTTTTTGACCACTATAAACATTCTTAATTTTATCCATTATAACAATCACTTAATATTAGTACAATTACAGTGAGGCACATGTCATTGAATTCCATCCAACTATTTTCCAGCTCTCCTTTTTATCCCATTCTTAATTTTTGGATAAATTATATAGACCATATCTTAATTTAGGAGTATGTAATAATAAGATATTTAAATTTTACTTTATAACACAAAACTTTGTAATCTTTAATTTGAGTAATAAAAAATCTTTCTGTGATATTCAATGGCTAATTTTTTGATTATTTTTACTGATGAGACGCTTGTTATATTAAAATTATATTTTCTTTCTATTAATTTGATATTTATTGAGAAAAAAATAATTTTATTCTCTATCTATCTATAGCGACGATAATAAAAATTACGCATATTAACATTCTAGTAACGTAGATATTATTTATTTGAAATTATAAGTTAATAAAAATATAATTTTTTTAATTTAATAAATATCATGTCAGCATAAATAATTAAAAATCAATGAATTTTATATGATAAATTAAAATTTAGATACATTAGTATTATTATTATATAATCCTAAGTTCAACAATAATTTTTTTTTTCCTTGGCAAGCCCACTTCCGATTTTCTACCTAACTTTTTATTTTTATTTTATATATTAATTGGATAATTTTGGTCTTCTAGCGGTCCATCCCTTCTCTTTTCAATCAAAGGCCTTTGAGATTGGACTCGAACTTTCTTCAAGGATTAAATGGGGTGGTGTATCATAGAGTCTTGCATTATAGGCTTTATTTAATTTAATTCAATTTCTTGATTGAGGAATCCTCTTGGCATCATTGCCATTATCTTTCTTTTGAACTCGCGAATTTCATATGGCCCAGTCTCAGACTTCTTTCGGACCGGCCTTTTCAAGAATATATTAATATCATGCCCCTAAATTATAATTGCATACAAAATTCAGATATTGAAGAAATGAAACCTGCCGATGAAATGATCAATCTACAATACGCCAATACTAAAGAGAACACAACAAGAATTAGTTATATAAATGAAAATATTGTTCTCACAAAATCATGTTCAGAAATAAGGAAAGCTCAACTAATAACACATTGAAAATGATCTTATGAAACCCTTGAAGCCTTCAGCTACCAATGGAAGTTGTTTATCTCATCTGAGACATTTTCTAGCTCAATCGCAGGAGAATCTGAATTCAGATCGTGGATCACATCTTGAGCCTCCTTATAACACCCATGTCTCAAAGTATTACTATTCACAACAGTACTGTTCAGATTAAACTTTCATATTTGCAAAGACATTTTATATTATTCTCTAATTGATATTTCATTTAGTTGATTAAGTTAACTTAAATTACCTGTGAATGAATTTAACTGTAAATTTATATTTTTAACATCAAGCAAATTCTCATAAATTGTACTATGAAAAAATAATTACTACTAGACATCGAGCAAAAGATAATAACCTAATTAAATTACCATCTATTACTCATCTAAACATAATTAATTTTTATACAATTTTACATTCAACTAAAATATGAGTATGCTCATATACATGACCCAAGTGTCAAATCAAATTAATTGTCCTCATGTCTAATAGATGTATAGTTCTTCTCTAAAAGAAAACAAATTAAAGACTTTTTAACTTTCTAATAACTCGTTGCTTAAGGAGTCCTGTGGAAAACAAAAACCATTATTAGATGTGAACAAGTATAAAAGAGACTTATAAAAAGATTATTTAAATACTAAATATTTGTTAACACTTTCTTGTACAATTCTCTTCTTTTACAACATTTAGGAATGACAGTTGTTTCTGATCTTGACCCAACTTACCTCGCTCCTAGCTAATTTTCTCTGACCTCCTTTGCTTCCAATATCGTGCGAGACAGGGAGGGAGAGAACGCCTCTCATCTCAAATCCTTGAAACTCGCTTTGCATAATAAATATTTTCATTTTTATTAAAAATTAATGTATTTTAATGTGTTTATATATGTAAATATTATAATTTAAAAAAATATATGTTTATCATTAAGATTATGATTCTAACTTAATTTTTTAATAAATAACTATTTATTGTTTAATGAAAAATAGAAATAAAAAAAAAATCTCACTGGAAAACCTGTCTTGTCCTATTATTCAATGGAGAATTTCCTAACCTTACTCCGATTCTCTGCGAGGCAGGGACGAGGAAAGTGATCTTGGTCCCTAATCCATCTTGTTGACATCCCTTTAATATCATATACATTACTTGTATCACTAAATTCCTTACTTTCTACCTACGACCAAAAGGGTCACCTAGAGCAAGGTAATCATAATAACCTTGTCTAAATATGATACCTATTTCACAAATATGCACTTTCTAATGCATTCCCCATTTTAACTAAGAAAAGACAACTAAAATGTTAATTATTGCGAATCGCGAAAGTATATAAACTACAAAAGAAAAATAAATAAATAAAATATAATATTTATGCAGTTTACCTTCTCTACATAGGGCTATGTTAATGGACGCGCTGCCTTTCACTATCATCAAAATAATCAATAGTTACAAGCTTAAATTATATACCCATAAACCCAATTTTACAACTAAGAGAATCCTAACTACTTATATTAAATATATTAGTTAATTCCTCACATTCTCTTCTAAACATAACTCAATATGTATCACGACCCAATTCCATGGAGCGGACCAGTATTAAGACTTGGGTAAGTATAAGGTCCCTGAATCCCGCAGGATGCCCCTTAAAGCTCATAATAAGTCTTAATATTCTCAAACTCAAAACTAAGCCCAAACTCAAGACCAACATAAAAAATAAAATATTATAAAAATAATTTAGGGAATTCAACTCAATACAATATACAATACAATAATTTGAGGAGCCCAGCTCAACCAAATAACCAAAATCCATTTAATGCAAGATTTTATTATCATTTAATACAAATATCCATTAGTGCCATGATGGGGTTCTAAGAATAAAATAAAATAAATAAATACATTAGCAAATATATAAAATAAAAACAACTAACTGAGTAGTATCACAACCTATTGAAAAAAAAAATGCACGTTGGACTCTAAAAGAAAATTACTCCTCCTACAATATGGGAAAAAATGTATTGAATAAAAAAGAGCATTCGATTCAGAAAGTTTAGATATCGATTATGGTTATAATTTGAGAAAAAGATAAATAAACCCCTGTACTTTCAGTCAAGGGCCACATAAGTCTAAAATTAAGTTTTGGATTAAATAAACCAATGTACATTCTAATTAAGGGCAAATAAGTTATTTCTTAATAAAATATTATTTTTCTGACAATAAAATATTAATTTTTTGAATTTTTAAATATTAAAAATTATTTATTATTTTTAATTAAATAAAATTAAAAAAATGAAATTTTATTAGAAAAATAATATTTTATTAGTCAAGACTTATTTAGCCTTAATTAGAAAGTACATGGCTTATTTGGCTTAAAACTTGATTTTGGACTTATTTAGCTCTCAGTTGAAAGTGCGGGAGCTTATTTGATCTTTTTTCCTTATAATTTATATAACTATATACTTCTAATGCAATCTTATATATAAAAATGCACCAAACAAACAAATCATCAAATCTTTGCACAAGAGGATAAATTGGAGTTACATACGCACCCATAATACCAACTGGAAGCTGACCCCATACCCTGGTTATCTGAAATCCAACAAGTTCTCTTATTCCTTTTCTGCGAGAGTTAACGAATTATAGCATCATTCATACCCTACCATCAATATCCATATCCATGAGAGTCAGCAAATTACTCAAGCTGTACGTATATCGGGATTCCATAACCATAATACGTATATATAAACTCCAATATATCTCCAAGGCGACACAACACAGAAAGTTATAATGCAACAAATTGGTGATGATCCTAATATAATCACTAATTACATATACATAAATAAGTGAATAGATGAGTATACCAAAACATATAAATAATATTGAAATTTTAAAAATAATCAATATTTAACTCACAGAGCAGATGGCCCATTTGTAGGTGGTCTAGCTGGATGGAGAATATGGCCAGCTTCGATCACTTATACAAACATGCTGATCTCTATCAATTGATTAACTAATATAATTAATTTAACCACATAAGCAAAAATCAAGTTTAGAGTTTTGCTGAAATTTCAACAGAATCTCCTCTATAACTAGACTTAAACCCCCCCTAGAGGAGAACATAGAAAATTCGCAACAGTAGCAACATAAAATGGTCTCAGGCCCATAACACAATCTAAATAATTATCAAATGTACTTAGAAACTTCTAAAAATATTCATGGAGGTCATCATACTCAAGTTCTTAAATTTATTTTAATTATTTTCAACATACTAAGAATATTTTATTAGTTTATTAGCTACCCTAAAACTAGGTAAAACCACACAAGTTAAGCTTGGGTTTGCTTTTGCTAATTCTACAGCTTGAAATGCATTCGAAATGTCTAAAAATACTGTAATCAACTACAACCTTGACTATGTTCTAGGATGGGCCGCAAAGCATCTGAATTAGGCTAGAAACTTGATCCCAGGCGCTGATGAGCTATCGTCTATCCGAACGCACTTCTGGAATGCCCAAAGATGTTGGTCACAAATCCAAAGATGGTCCATCAAAAGTCCTTCCCAATCATCAGATATCAACCATTTAGTTTAAGCCGTCTGATGAGCATTTTCTTCGTCCAACCTTCGATCAAGGCGTGGTTGGTGTCAAATCAAAACTCATGGAGTGCAGATCACAATTCTTAGGTCCGATCATCCAAAATAGCGTCCAGTTGGCTAGAAAATGGTGAAAACCATGGTTTTTAGTTTCTTAAATTTGGTCCAAATATTTTTCAATTAAGTCCATTTCAACACTAACTCATTTAAATCAAATTTTGATTAAAACAACAACAACAACAGCAGCAATAACATTAGCAACACACTTCTGGAATGCCCAAAGATGTTGGTCACAAATTCGAAGATGGTCCATCAAAATTCCTTTCCCATCGTCAGATATTAGCCGATTTAGTTTAGGCCATTTGTGTAACACCCCAAAATTTCAAATTTTATTATTTTATGAGCATTTTTGGTATTTTAATTTTATTTAAATTTTAGAAATTTTTTTGAGATTTTTCGGATTTTAAAAATCGGGTTCGATTTTTCGAAAATATAAACTTTGATGATTTTTAAAAATTAATTTAAAGACCACGTGGCAAAACTAAAAATATATTTGGAGTCTACGTATTTTTCTGAGTTTTCTGAAAATTTTTCGAAATTTTTAGACCTCGTTTTCGGTTCCGAGGCAGAGTAAAAATTCAAAATTTTGTATTTCGAATCGAACCGGCAGAATCGAACCTGACCGGATCAGATCGGTCGAATCGGACCGGCTCCCTCCTCTTTTTCTTCCTCCTGCGCGCGTCTCCTCCCCCTTCTCTCTTTCTCCCATTTTCTCTCTCCTCCCACCGCTCCCTCCCGGCCACCTCCCTGCCTCCCACTGTCCCGGCCGCAGCCCCAAACGGCCGGAAAACGTGCGCGAACGTCCCTCCCTCGTGCGCGCGATGTTTCGACTTCCCGGCCAAAATCCAGCCGATCTGGCCACCAATTGGACCGGATCTTGTGTCTAAAATCATCTACTCGTCGAGAGCTTTCCATAGACACCAAGAACACCGAAATCCATGAAGCGGTTTGTCTAATTTTTGCCCGGGAAGTTTTAGCCCATTTTGACTTTCGGGCTGGATTTCTCGCAAACCATGAATCCCACGAGAAAACTGAGAGTACCAGAGCGCTCCACTCGTCGAGAGCTTCGCGGCGACATAAATTTTGATTTTTTCTGACACCGTTTTTCGATTGGGTCCCACGGAACTTCGCAGTGTTTTTCCGAGCATTAAATGAGCTTAGAAAATTCTGAAAAATTTATGTACTAACCCCCGTGTTGTGGGCTTCGTGTAGGTATCCTCAATTCGCGGAAATTCGACAGTTGACCGGGTCTGCAAATTTCGGGCCAGACAGACCCGTTACCGGAAAAGTCTCCAAATTGGACCGAGGTTTTGGCTACCCCCCCATTGTCAGACGTCCCGAGCGCGTTCCCGAAGTCGGAATCGGCAAAGGTAAACCTGAACCTTGCTTTTTCGTAATTTTCTAGTGCTTAAATAGGATTAAAAATTCATAAAATATTCGTGGTAGCTCAGAAAATTATGATTCTTTTTGCAATACCCTAGTAATATTGCTAAGGACCGCGGGGCAAAGTTTTAGAATTTTTAGAGCTTATTTGTGCAGTTTTTGCAAAAATAATTAATTATGAGGACTAAATTGAAATTTTACATATTGTGATGGATGATTGATTTGATGGGCTAGGAGGGGCTGTGTGATGTGATTGAGTTGTGGATATATGGATTGTGAATATAGAAGTGCGTTTTGAGCCCTTTTGCAGGTTGGGTAGGTCCTAGGTATAGGGGAGACTCTGCCGGATTTTAGGCACGACTTAGGACGTACTTGGTCTTTTCTTGATTTGTATTGAGTCATTTGTATTAAATAATTGTAATGTAATTGTCAGGTGAGCCGATGACCTTCTTCCTCCGCCCAGCCGCCACAGTGACCGTTGTCAAGTCTGTGAGTAAAATATTAATTTTAATTGTAATTTCACTATTATTATATGTTTAAGCATGCCCATGCATCACTTATATGCATATATCTATGTAGATAAACTTTAGGCACGATTTATGTTGCATTCATAACTGTGAAAGTGCCATGTATGTTGTTGTGGTAATTTGGAGCAATGTGCGTGCGTTGGCGTGTGTGTGATGTGGTGTGGACTATGGATAGGACGGGTAGACACGGCTTGAGATCTTCGTTGGGACCCGGTCCTTCGGGGTAGACACGGCTTGAGTTCTTCGCTGGGACCTCGATTTGGTTATTAAGTGGAAGTCCGAGCTGAGTTCTTCGCTGGCACAGTTGGAATAAAGAGAGTCAGATAGGGATCACCCATATATATATGATTGATATTGCTGGGTGCGTGAGTGCTCCAAATTACCTTTTTGATGTTATGATGTGAATTTATTGCTGATGCTGCATTTCACTCTACAGGGTGCACTAGTTCTAGATAGTTATAGAGATTATGGTTAAAATTGATATTTTACTCTCTGAGTCGAACGCTCACTCCTGTTCAATATTTTTTTCAGGCTACAGGAGGATTTTATTGTGGTTAACCTGCTTTTCTTCTTCACAGGTTGTTATTCAATATTTGTGTAATTTTATTTACTCCTAGATTTTCCGCATGTGTTAGAAATATTTAAATGATTCGGGTCTGTAATATAATTATTATATGGAACTGTAAAATTATTATATGCATGTTTGATGGACTGAATGAGGGAGCTGAGCTCCCATTTATCTTTATGTTGATTTGAGTATGTGGAGGGTGAGCTGAGCTCCCCAAGTGATGATATATTTTGCTTAAAGGTCCGGTGAGTCAAAAACTCCCCGTTGAAAGGTCCACTTTATGGCCGGACTCCGTCCGGTTGATTTCTTGAAATTGGGCCCAAATGGGCCTTAGAGTTGGGTTAAGTGAATAGTTAGGCTTACTACGGGCCTCGGGGGCTTTAGGCTGGCCCAGGTCCTAGTGCCGGTCCGGCCCATAGGTTGGGTCGTGACAAATGTGGTATCAGAGCTTAGGCTCTAGATTCTTAGGGAATGTTCATCTAAAGCGTTGGGAAGAGTCTACTAGGAGTCACATGAGGAAAAATAGGGTCCACATTCGTCTTGCATTGTCATCTTTGCTTCTAGTTTCTGCTTCATATATTGTGTATAAATATGAGTCTATAGAGCTGTGTAACATGCTGTTTTAAATTTTGTGGGCTAATGCTGCTGAATTTCAGGAAAATGCATAGAAGCAGGAGAGCTGCCACTGCACTAGAACCAGATGTGCCTGACGAGGTGTCGGCACAGGATGAGGTGCCTGCCCCGAGGAGGCGGGGTAGGAGGCCTAGAGCTGCTCAAGTAGAAGAGCAGCTGCTAGCAGTCCAGGATCAGTCTTTCATGGCACAGGGTCCCATGGACCCCATGGCAGCTACTCTAGCTAGTTTGCAGAGGACCATCGATATGATGGCGCAGTATATGGTCCACCCTCCACAGCAGTAGAAGTCCACCGCACCAAGAGGAGAACCTTACAAACAGATCATAAATTTCAAGAAGTTGGTGCCTGGTACTTATGATGTGTTAGACGATGCATATCAGTTTTTGGATTCCCGCATGTGCAGAACAGCAGTGCGATTGACTGATAGAAGACTAATAGAGTGTATGCAGCATGTCATGGGGCCTATGCCTAGACAATGGATGAATGACTACATATTACCTCGGATGGAGGGTTTGTCGTGGACTCAGTTTGTGGAACTGTTCATCAACCGGTTTGTACCAGAAAGCTTCAGGGATCAAAAGCAGTGGGCCTTTGAGGCCTTAAGACAGAATGGCAAGTCTGTAGATGAGTATGCTACAGAATTTCTGGAATTGAGCAGGTATGCCCCCACAGCAATATCTACAGAGATTATGAAGGTGAAAAGATTCTTAAAGGGGCTTGACAGGAGGTATGCAAACCTGGCCATGATGTCTGATCAGTCATTTGATGTGGTAGTTGATCGAGCCAGACAGATAGAGATTAGCTATGCTGCGGATGACAGCGGTAGAGCAAAGAAAAACAGAGCAGAGGGTTCTTCAGGTATTCCCCACATGGGTACTGCGGATAGTGGTGGCCAAACTACTTACAGAGGAAGAAGCAGGAATAAGAGGAGTGGTTTTAGACGCAAATCTCGAGGGTTCAGACCAGGTTACAGATCCAGCAGTGGTCACAGTTCAGGGTACAGCAGTTCTGGGTCTGGTTCAGGATCTTCCTTGGCACCTTGTGCACAGTGTGGAGAGGACATTCAGGACCTTGTTTGATGGGTTCAGGAGTATGCTTCAGGTGTGGCCAACCAGGTCACTTTGCTATGGAATGCCCCGTGTTCAGCGAGCCACAGATGGGGTCACAGGTTTCTGTTGCGAATGTTCCTCGTCAGTTGTATCCGGGTGCTTCGGCATGGCAGCGATCGATTCGGGCCAACAGGGCCGAGGACAAGGGGGACGTGGATTTGGGGGCAGATCAGGAGGGAGAAGTCAGTATCAAGGTTCTGCCACTCAGGGTAGGGGTCAAGCTCGGGTTTTCACCCTGACCCACCAGGATGCTCAAGCTTCAAATGCAGTTGTGGCATGTATTCTTCTGGTCTGTTCCTATGAGGCTTGTGTTTTGATAGATCCGGGTGCTACGCACTCATTTGTCTCCCCTGTGTTTGCCATGAGATTGGGTATAAACCCTATAACTCTAGAATGCCCTTTGTCGGTAGCTACCTCACTTAGCGACAACATAGATGTAGATATGGTTTTTCCGGGTAGCCCAATGGTAGTGGATGGGAAGATCCTCCCAGCAGACTTGGTTCCTCTACCAGTAATGGATTTTGATGTAATTTTGGGGATGGATTGGTTGGCAACTCATTATGCCACCTTAGACTGCAGGAACAAAAAGGTGTATTTCCACATATCCGGTGTGGAAGAGTTTAGCTTCGATGGTGACAGGAGCGTGGCTCCATATAACTTGGTGTCAGCAATTAGTGCTAGAAAAATGTTGAGGCGTGGATGCCAAGGGGATTTGGCATTGGTGAGAGATACATCTGTAGAAGGTGTCAACATGGAAAATGTTCCTGTTGTCAGAGAATTCATGGATGTCTTCCCTGAAGAGCTTCCAGGGTTGCCACCAGAAAGGGGAATAGAGTTCTGCGTTGATGTTGTTCCGGGTACAAACCCCATATCAATGCCACCTTACAGGATGGCCCCAGCAGAATTGAAAGAGTTAAAAGAGCAACTACAGGTGCTGTTGGACAAAGGTTTCATATGTCCGAGCACTTCACCCTGGGGTGCTCCTGTTCTATTTGTGAGAAAGAAGGATGGGTCATTGAGGTTGTGCATTGACTATAGACAGCTGAACAAGGTGACTGTGAAGAATAAGTATCCACTTTCTCGAATCGATGATCTGTTTGATCAGCTCCAAGGGGCTAGATTCTTTTCCAAGATAGACCTGCGATCAGGCTACCATCAGTTGAGAATCAGGAATGAGGACGTGTCCAAAACGGCATTCAGGACAAGATATGGTCATTATGAGTTCTTGGTGATGTCTTTTGGACTCACTAATGCACCAGCAGCCTTCATGGACTTGATGAACCGGGTGTTCAAGCCATTTTTGGACCGTTTTGTCATCGTATTCATAGATGACATTTTGGTATACTCTCGGACCGAGGAGGAACACGTGTGGCACTTGAGGATGGTGTTGCAGACTTTGAGGGAGCACCAGCTATATGCCAAATTTTCGAAATGTGAATTTTGGCTAGAAAGCATCTCATTCTTGGGACACGTGGTTTCTAGTGATGGCATTCAAGTGGATCCCAAGAAAATTGAAGCTGTAACTGATTGGCTTAGGCCTACTACAGTCACTGAGGTGCGAAGTTTTCTGGGTTTAGCTGGCTACTATAGGCGTTTTGTACGAGATTTTTCTAGGATAGCGGCTCCCCTAACTAAGTTAACCCGAAAGAATGTTCCATTCATTTGGACAGATGACTGTGAGAAGAGTTTCCAGACGCTTAAGGAGTTTCTAACCACCGCCTCTGTGTTGACACTACCTAAGAGTGGTGAAGGATACACCGTGTACTGTGACGCCTCCAGAGTTGGCCTAGGGTGTGTTTTGATGCAGAATGGAAAAGTAGTAGCTTATGCTTCAAGACAGCTGAAGAGGCATGAGCAAAACTACCCCACCCATGATTTGGAAATGGCGACTGTAGTCTTTGCACTAAAAATCTGGAGACACTACCTGTATGGTGAAGTGTGCGAGATATACACTGACCACAAGAGTTTGAAGTACATCTTCCAATAGAGGGATTTAAACTTGAGACAGAGGAGATGGATGGAGCTTCTGAAAGACTATGATTGCACCATCCAGTACCACCTTGGGAAAGCCAATGTAGTAGCAGATGCTTTGAGCAGAAAATCTTCTGGCAGTTTGGCGCACATTTCAGCAGAGAAGAGACCGTTGATTCAGGAAGTACATGAGTTGATGGATCAAGGTTTAATCCTAGATCTTTCAGATGAGGGGGTATTGCTGGCTCATTTTTCAGTGAGGCCAGACTTGAGAGACAGAGTTAGAGTTTCCCAGCACAGAGACTAACAATTGATGAAGATCATAGAAAGAGTACAGCAAGGTGAAGGTGGTGAGTTCGGGTTTGCCAATGATGGCGCCCTTATGCAAGGTTCTAGGATATGTGTGCCCGATGTGGACAATCTCAGAAATGAAATCATGGAAGAGGCACACTATACCCTGTACAGTGTCCACCCAGGTTCCACCAAGATGTACCATGATGTGAAAGATAGTTATTGGTGGAATGGCATGAAGAGAGACATAGCAAACTTTGTGTCCAAGTGCTTGACTTGTCAGAAGGTGAAGTTTGAACACCAGAGACCGTCAGAGAAGCTGCAAGAGCTCCCTATCCCAGAATGGAAGTGGGAAATGATCACTATGGATTTTGTGACTGGGTTGCCTTGTACCACGCGAGGATATGATTCGATATGGGTAATTATGGACCGTCTAACCAAATCATCTCACTTTTTGCCTGTGAAGACTAAATATTCTGTGGCACAGTACGCCCGACTCTACATTCGAGAAATAGTTAGATTGCATGGAGTTCCGGCTTCCATAATATCTGACAGAGGGCCCCAGTTCACTTCTCGGTTTTGGAGAAAGTTGCAGGAGGCACTTGGCACACAGTTGAACTTTAGTACGGCTTTCCACCCTCGCATGCACGGACAGATTGAAAGGACAATCCAAACACTGGAAGACATGCTTCGCATGAGTGTTTTGGATTTTGGAGGTCAATGGGATGATCAGCTAGCTTTGGTGGAGTTTGCCTACAACAACAGTTACCATTCCAGCATAGGGATGGCACCCTATGAGGCACTATATGGAAGAAAGTGTAGGTCTCCTCTGTGTTGGACAGAAATGGGGGAAGCGAAGGTGCATGATGTAGACCTAGTGCAGTACACATCAGAGATGGTTCCTTAATCGAGGAACGATTGAAAACAAATTTTCGATGGCGTAAGAGTTATGCAGACCCCAGACGAAGGGATGTGGAGTTTGCAGTAGGCGACTATGTATTTTTGAAGGTTTCTCCAATGAAGGGAGTCATGAGATTTGGAAAGAAGGGCAAGTTGGCACCTCGGTATATTGGACCATTTGAGGTTGCGGATAGAGTTGGAGCAGTTGCCTACCGGTTGGAGCTACCACCCAACCTTTCTCACGTTCATCCCATATTTCACATCTCCATGCTCAGGAAATACATTCCAGATCCTTCTCATATACTACAGCTGGATGTAATAGAGCTAAAAGAGAACTTGACGTTTGAGGAGCAACCTGTAGCCATAGTGGACTACCAAGTGAGACAGCTGAGATCAAAACAGATATCCCTATGGTTAAGGTTTTGTGGAGGAGTCAGTCAGTGGAAGAGTGCACCTAGGAGTCAGAACGGGACATGCATAGCAAGTACCCTTATTTGTTCAATGTGTAATCATGTGCTTTATTCTGCCTTGTATAAAATTCGAGGACGAATTTTCTATAAGGGGGGAAGAATGTAACACCCCAAAATTTCAAATTTTATTATTTTATAAGCATTTTTTGTATATTAATTTTATTTAAATTTTAGGAATTTTTTTGAGATTTTTCTGATTTTAAAAATCGGGTTCGATTTTTCGAAAATATAAACTTTGATGATTTTTAAAAATTAATTTAAAGACCACGTGGCAAAACTAAAAATATATTTGGAGTCTACGTTATTTTCTGAGTTTTCTGAAAATTTTTCGAAATTTTTGGACCTCGTTTTCGGTCCCGAGGCAGAGTAAAAATTCAAAATTTTGTATTTCGAATCGAACCGGTCGAATCGAATCGGACCGGATCGGATCGATCAAATCGGACCGGCTCCCTCCCCTTTTTCTTCCTCCCGCGCGCGTCTCCTCCCCCTTCTCTCTTTCTCCCGTTTTCTCTCTCCTCCCGCCCTAGCCCGCCCGACCACCTCCTGCCTCCCATTTCGCCGTGTAGGCCCCGGTGTCTAAGCCGCGCCGCCACCCCAAACGGCCGAAAAACGCGCGCGAACGTCCCTCCCTCGTGCGCGCGACGTTTCGACTTCCCGGCCAAAATCCGGCCGATCCGGCCACCAATTGGACCGGGTCTTGTGTTAAAATCATCTAATCGTCGAGAGCTTTCCATAGACACCAAGAACACCGAAATCCATCGAGCGGTTTGTCCAATTTTTGCCCAGGAAGTTTTAGCCCATTTGGACTTTCGGGCTGGATTTCTCGCAAACCGTGAATCCCACGAGAAAACCGAGAGTACCAAAGCGCTCCACTCGTCGAGAGCTTCGCGGCGACATAAATTCGAATTTTTCCAACACCGTTTTTCGGTGGGTCCCACGGAACTTCGCAGTGTTTTTCCGAGCATTAAATGAGCATAGAAAATTCTAAAAAATTTATGTACTAACCCCCGTGTTGTGGGCTTCGTGTAGGTATCCTCAATTCGTGGAAATTCGACAGTTGACCATGTCTGCAAATTTCGGGCCAGACAGACCCGTTACCGGAAAAGTCTCTGAATTGGACCGAGGTGTTGGCTACCCCCCCATTGTCAGACGTCCCGAGTGCGTTCCCGAAGTCGGAATCAGCAAAGGTATACCCGAACCTTGCTTTTTTGTAATTTTCTAGTGCTTAAATAGGATTAAAAATTCATAAAATATTCGTGGTAGCTCAGAAAATTACGATTCTTTTTGCAATAGCCTAGTAATATTGTTAAGGACCGCGGGGCAAAGTTTTAGAATTTTTAGAGCTTATTTGGGCAGTTTTTGCAAAAATGATCAATTATGAGGACTAAATTGAAATTTTACATATTGTGATGGATGATTGATTTGATGGGCCAGGAGGGGCTGTGTGATGTGATTGAGTTGTGGATATATGGATTGTGAATATAGAAGTGCGTTTTGAGCCCTTTTGTAGGTTGGGTAGGTCCTAGGTATAGGGGAGACTCTGCCGGATTTTCGGCACGACTTAGGACGTACTTGATCTTTTCTTGATTTGTATTGAGTCATTTGTATTAAATAATTGTAATGTAATTGTCAGGTGAGCCGGGACAGCCTTCTTCCTCCGCCCAGCCGCCACAGTGACCGTTATCAAGTCTGTGAGTAAAATATTAATTTTAATTGTAATTTCACTATTATTATATGTTCAAGCATGCCCATGCATCACTTATATGCATATATCTATGTAGATAAACTTTAGGCACGATTTATGTTGCATTCATAACTGTGAAAGTGCCATGTATGTTGTTGTGGTAATTTGGAGCAGTGTGCGTGCGTTGGCGTGCGTGTGATGTGGTGTGGACTATGGATAGGACGGGTAGACACGGCTTGAGATCTTCATTTGGGACCCGGTCCTTCGGGGTAGACACGGCTTGAGTTCTTCATTTGGGACCCGATTTGGTTATTAAGTGGAAGTCAGTGAGTTCTTCACGCACGATTGGAATAAAGAGAGTCGTATAGGGATCGGCTCCCATATATATATGATTGATATTCTTTGAGTGCGTGAGTGCTCCAAATTACCTTTTTGATGTTATGATGTGAATTTATTACTGATGCTGCATTTCACTCTACAGGGTGCACTAGTTCTAGATAGTTATAGAGATTATGGTTAAAATTGATATTTTACTCTGAGTCGACGCTCACTCTGTTCAATATTTTTCAAAGCTACAGGAGGATTTTATTGTGGTTAACCTGCTTTTCTTCTTCGCAGGTTGTTATTCAATATTTGTGTAATTTTATTTACTCCTAGATTTTCCGCATGTGTTAGAAATATTTAAATGATTCGGGTCTGTAATATAATTATTATGTGGACCTGTAAAATTATTATATGCATGTTTGATGGACTGGATGAGGGAGCTGAGCTCCCATTTATCTTTATGTTGATTTGAGTATGTGGAGGGTGAGCTGAGCTCCCCAAGTGATGATATATTTTGCTTACAGGTTGGGTGAGTCAAAAACTCTCCGTTGAAAGGTCCACTTTATGGCCGGACTCTGTCCGGTTGATTTCTTGAAATTGGGCCCAAATGGGCCTTAGAGTTGGGTTAAGTGAATAGTTAGGCTTACTACGGGCCTCGGGGGCTTTAGGCTGGCCCAGGTCCTAGTGCCGGTCCGGCCCATAGGTTGGGTCATGACAATTTAGAATGCCTAAAGACGTTGGTCATAAATCTGAAGATGGTCCATCAAAATTCCTTCCTAGTCATCAAATATAAGCTAATTTAGTTTAGGCCATCTTATGAGCATCTTTGTGACATCCTCACTTTAGATAGTCCATACGTTTTATTGTTCCGATAACTAATGTCTGTCCGAACAGCTAGAATGTCTGGAACTATATTAAAATTAGAGTAAGGAGTCATAAATAACCCAAATAATGATAAGAAAAATTTAGGAAATGAGATAAAAAGAAGTTAAATAAGCCAAAGTTACGGCGATGGATAGCCCTAATGGGAAGCGACTGTGAAGACAATTAGCAACCCTAGACCTGTGGGAAACCTTGTGAAATAATTTTTGGAACTCAAGTGAAGGATTATGGAGGTTTATATGATGATAGATTGCTAAGAAAATACAAAAAAAATTTTGTAAATCAGTACAGACAATTTTAACTTAATAGGTAAAATGAAGGGCATTTTAGTCATTTCACCTTCAGAAATGATTTTTGACTAACTTGTCCATTTAAGTAGGTGAGATTTATGCCATAAAATATGAATTAATATTGATAAAAATTTAATTGAAAAATAAGTAAAAGAAAGAAAAAGGACACATAAAACAAAATGAGATTAAATGAAATTATTACATAAGCATGATGTGATCATGATGTAATAAAAAATTTCTAACCAATCATAAATAGACAACCACAAGTTTAAAAGGCCAAAGAAAATGAATAAAATAAAAATCACCATTTTCTTCCTTGCTTCAAGCCATGGCTGAACCACCTAGAGGAATGGCTCTCTCCATTTTCAAGCTAGAAAGCTTGAAATCCCACCAAATCTCACACCAAAACTCATGATTCCCTTCATTAAAAATTGATACCACACCTTGAAAAAGTGTTTGGCAGCCAAGAAAGAGTAAGAAAGTGAATTTTAGGCAAGTCCAAGTTGGGTCACAAGAGAGGTTAGTGCTAAATATCACTTCTCTCTCTCTTTATTTTATGTTAAGAGCTTAAATTGAGTTAGAAATTACAAGAAAATGAAATAAAATACATGTGTATGAACACCATGAATTTTCAGCAACCATAAAAGAATTTAGGGTTTGATGATTTTGATGGAATTAAGTGATTTATTAGTGTTGATGATGAGTGTATGAGATAGATAAATCGATTGGTATGTGTTGGATGCAATTAGGGATTGTGAGGGTTAGGGTTTTGGGAATAAATTGGGGATTTTGTGCTTTGATGCTTAATTGGTGTTCTAATGGTCAATTAGTGACCATTTGGTGTAATTTGACCACAAAATGAAGTTGATTGTGGCATTGAATTAGGAATTAGAGATGCTGCCCATTTGCTGGAAATTTTGGACCTTGAGTCCAGTGGGTTTGGGCAGCCATAAGTTATCTTGTGTAGCTTCAATTGGTATAAGGCTAATTGGAGGTGAAACTAGGGACATAATGCCACATTTTTTATGAAGAGACCCTACCCAGAAAACCAACCTAAAGTGATCTAAAAATTGCTTGAATTTGGGTAACCAAAATTTGAACCTGAAAAAAATGACCATATGAATAGTGATGATTTAAATGACCATAACTTTGTGTAGAGAGGTCCAAATGACCTGATTCTTGAACTCATGGAAAGCTTAGACATAGTAGAACAACTTTCATGAAGAACAAAAATCCAAATTCTAACCATAACCTAATCAAATTACTAACCAAAATTAGCTCACCAAAATTGCCATAACCAAAAATTACTCAGAGATTCTGGACAATGACCCATTTGGCTAGTTATGGTAAAAATGTCATAACTTGAGTTACAAAACTCCAAATGGAGTGATTCAAAAATAAAATTAAAGTAGAGACATTAAAGAATAACTTTGGTGAAGAAAGTTTAGCCAAATTTCTACTGTAGATAGGTCCAATAGAACAATAAACTTAAGTGATCAAAACTGAAATTTTAGAAATACATCTAGGGAACTTTGAATTGTAATTGGCAATTAATGCCAACAAGTTTATAACTCAAAATATGGTATTATTATGAATTTAAAATTTGCAATCCTATTATTTGTTAAATAGTCAAATTTTGCATAAATAGAATGTGAATAATAAACATCATGACATAAAATGCAAGAACTAAATTACTAGGAGAAATTAAGGTCTGAAATATGAAATCCATGAAATGTTCATGGATTACTTGGAATAGGAATGGTAATTCACCTAAATGACTTAGTGAACTCTTAAATTATGTGAATAGGTAGTTAGAATTTGTATTCCCATCACACATAGAACTCATAATATATAAGTAATACAACTCGAAATATGAAAAGTAATTAACATGAATGAATTGTTAAAGGTATAAATGAGATGAAGTTATTATTAAGACTTATGTTCTTATTACAAATAGGATAATAATACCTTATATAATAAGTGGTACATGAGAGGTAATAATGTGAATGATAATTTATATAAATATTATAACGATTAAATGAATTACATAAATGTGTGAATGGACTAATTGTTATCATCATGAGAGAAAGAAAAATATTTTGACGTACAAATAGTACATAAAAATCGATCGATGTGAATTGTGATCAATATGGGTGATATAATGAATATATAAATTATGATGAATGCATAAACTATGTAGAACTATGATTTAGAAATTTATGCTTCTATTAGGAACATAATTTAAAATGTTATAAATTATAATTGTAACTTATAATGAAATAATAAAACATATTAATAATTAATGGTAATAATGTGGTCATGTATTGCCTAGACACGTATGTCAAATTGGATAGATTGACATGCCAATAGGGAATTATTTGAGCAGTACTGCGTAAGGTTTTATGCCTTTATTTATGGCTTTATATCCACATTTATGGCTTGTATGCCCGACTATTTGTTATTATAGCTTCTTAGCCACATTGATTGCATATGTGATTAACGTTTTGCGTATTCACGTCACATGGTATGACGGCCTAAGGCACTGCAGTGCCCTGTGTCAGCTATATTGATTGTATACTTGGTTGACATTTTGTGTCCCATAGTATGACGGCCCGAGACACCACGGTGTCCAGTGTCAAGGACCCACTTATACAATTTAGTCAGTCTGTCATAGATTACTTGGGCAGTGAAATTTATTAAAAATAATGGGAATTAAATAAATGAGTAAGAGATGCCTGGAATGAACTAGATTAGCTATAAAATTTTATTTATTATAAAATGATTTAAAACATAAGAAAATGTAAAATAAAGCGATAAAAAGAGTAAAATAAATTTAACTTAAATAAATATTACAAATGCATATTCTATAATACTATGAATATAAGTTTTAATATTTTAATTAATTTTGTATAATATATATTATTGCTATGAAATTAAGAGATAAGTGCTTCCAAAGAATGTCAAGAATGAAAAAACATATTTAATATTAAAATTCTATATGAAATCAAAATAATTTTTGATTACATGAATTTGGCTTTATTTTTATTTTTATTTGTATATTATTTCCTTATTGTATTATTGCACCACTAAGCAGAAATGCTTAGCGCGATGGATTGGTTCCTCGCGTAGGTGCTGAAGACAAAGCCTAGTAGACATTACACTGGGATTTTGGAGTTTCGATCTGCAAAGTGATCAAGGTTGTTACCTCCTCAGCAATGCATGTAGATAGAGCCCATATAGATCATACTAATATATTTTGTATTTTATAAATAGTTATCATGTTATAATGTAATGTAAGTTATGAAAATGTATTTAATATGTATGTGATATAAATTAATAAATTAACTCTTTCATATGTAATTAATTTGTATATCTTGTAAATTATGAATTTTATGTAATTAGTTTGTAAATCATATAAATTAATAAAAATTAAGAGTTTTGATATATGAATTACGCATGAATGGATACGCATGAATTTTAGTTGCAAGAATTGAATGTGAGTTGACGATGATGAGATCATGTATTATTTTATTGAAAATTTATATGAGATTTTTAAACAGGTAAATAGAGACTCACCAAATGGAAATAAATTAGGGGAAACTTTGTCAGTTTCTCCTATGAATTTAATTTATTTTAAAATATAACGAGTTTAAAATTTTTAAAGGGATAAAGTAAAATAAGATAGAGTGCTCCGGCATCGAATGTGACATGCCTTGCTCGGCTACACTATAGACAGGTAAGTAGTGTCACAATCTTCTTCGTCCGACCTTCGATTAAGGCGTGGTTGGTGTCAAATCAAAACTTGTGAAAGTGATCAAATTTTTATTAAAACAACAACAACAACAACAAACTCTTTAAACTTTAATAATACCAAAAATACTATTTATTAAAACAATAACAACAACAACAAATAATAATAATAAACTCTTTAAACTTTAATAATACCAAAAACACAATTTAACAACAGCAATAATAATAATAATAATAATAATAATAATAATAATAATAATAATAATAATAAACTCTTTAAACTTTAATAATACTAAAAACACAATTTATTAAATAAATAGATACTAATATAAAATATATTATGTTAACCATTTTTTTTAAATCATAAAAATCTATGTTTATTTTATCCTTTACTTGATAGAAAAATAAATACATAAATGTATAATAAAATATTACAAGAAATTAAAATAGTAAATCAATAAATAATTTAAGATAATAGTAAATTACAATATTTTATGTTTTAAAATTTTAGGTTGTTACAATATATTTACTATTTTAATTATATTATACACTAAAAAAGTTGTATTCAACTATATGGGCAATAGCCTCCTCATCAATAGATCTTTACTCTACCTTAGATTGAAGTCTCTCCTTCCATAGGCAAAAATCCCTTCTTTCTTAGGCAAAAGTCATTTATTCTTTGAGTAAAAGCCAAATAACCTTTTCATAATACTTATATTTATAATATTAATCCTCTTAATTCTAATCTAATTAGAAATCCAACTAAATTTAAGAATAACTTATATTTATAGTATTAGTCCTCCTAATTCTAATCTAATTAGAAATTCAACTCAATTTAAGAATGATATTTTAATTAGAGTTCTAAATAATATAAGAAATAATCTTTAATCTTATTTAGGAATATTTTTCCCACTCTTATTAGAAAAAAAAGTTTCTCAAAATCTTACTAAAATTATGAATTATTAATATAACAATCTCCACTTTTATTCAAAATATATAATGTATTGCACGTCTCGAATTATCAGTTATCTTCTATTATTAAATTTCTATGCTTAAACTGCATTAAGTAAATTGAACGTTATATGTCCTTTCAAATTTTTATAATTAAGTAACAAAATAATGACAGTATAATTACTGATGTGGCATTGATGTCAAATAGTTTTTAACTCTACATCAGTCTCTTTACCACAACAGTGTCTACATTAGTGATTTTATTGCTAACAACGCAAAAGTACAAGTCTTCAATTACAACAAAAAAAATTTGTGGGCATTTAATGCTAAAAATGTGATATATAATACAAAATATTTAAGTGTAGTTTTTTTCATTCATTCATTATTTATGTGTCGACAACTCTAATGAGAATTCAACATAGCGTAGAGATATCTAATTTTGGATTTGACATATAATTAAATAGTAATTTTATTCTTTTCTATATATAAATATACACATTTCTCTACAATTGGACAAAAGGAAGTTATTGAGCGAATAAAAAAATTTAAATTTTTTTAATTATAATTCAATTTAATTATTTTAATTTTAAAAATTTAAAGTAAATTAAATAAATTAGTTGCAATTTTATTTAATTAACCAAAATTAGAATTCTCATTTTGTCTAGTTGTGATCAAATTTAGGTTTACAATTATCCATTTCTCCTCCTCGTTATAATGCTCTTGATTAATAAAAAAAAACGAAATTATTAAAAATTAAAATTTTAATTTTGATTAGTGGAATAAAAGTATAATAAATTATAAATATGTTAAAATCAGTTAAAATTATCAAAATTAAAATTATTAGAGCAAATTGTAAATTCAGAAAAAGGTTGGAGTTCTTTTTTATTTATTAGGGATGTTAACTTATGATTGACAAAATTAATTTAGAAATGTGATTCTTCTGAAAATATCATACATGGAGCTATAAAGGATAACACTGAAGAGGGTGATGGAGGTGTATTTAACGTTTATTCTTTGGTTAATTTTTTAATTTAATGGCCCGGACTGGGTTTAGATAAGGCCCGAACGTGATACCATATAGATTTGAATTCAATTATTTTAATCCAACGGCCACTGCAAATGCAAACCCGCAAATCAGTTACCGTCCAAGCCATGCCATTTTATTAATTTTATGTGGCGGTGCACGAATCTGTTTGGGAAAAATTTTAAAGAGAAAGGAAAATAAAGAGTGAAAAATAAAAAATATATATTTTTTATGTTTTTATTTGAATAAAAATAGAGAAAAATAAAAAGAAAGAAGAAAAATATGATAAATTTATAAATTTATCTTATGTATTATTTTAAAAAAAAATTAGAAAAGAAAAAATTTTAGAGAGAAAGGAAAATAAGGAGTAAAAAATAAAAAATATTTTTTTATTATTTTTTATGATTTTATTTAGATAGAAATGGAGAAAATTAAAAAGAAGGAAGAAAATTATGATAAATTTATAATTTTATCTTATATTTTTTCTTAAAAAAAATAGAAAAGAATAATTTTATAATTTTAATATATAAATATACTTTTTTCTCATATTTTTATTATTTTTTTCTGAAATTAAAGAAAAAATAACGAAAAAAAAAATAGGATTATTTTTTATTTCCCTTTTATTATACTTTTTTTTTTCAAATAAAAAAAAGATCATTTTTTTTTTCTCCACTTATTTTCTTTACCCTCTATTTTCCACACATCTAAACAATGCCTTAAAGTCTTTAACAGGAGTGGTCATAAAATATATTAATAATCTCTCCTTTAGCAGGTCAGGTCGGTTCATTCCTCAAAAAATTGGGAGGGAAAAGAACAGGCAAGGTGGTGGATTCAAGAGAATGTTAAAAGTGACAGCCAGCTGTTCCGGTGATGGTGCCACAAAGGCCAGGTTCCCGAACTGAAATCTTGTCAGGAAAGGAACGGTAGTTGTGATCGTTACGTGTCACTTTTTCATTGGTCTTTTAAAAATATATTTGAAGCTGCATGCTGTTAGTTTCTTTTTTTTTTTCCTACCGGCATGCTGTTAGTTGTTGACTCATGGTTGGATTTCTAAAATTCTCTATCGTTTCGTATTAATTGCTTTAATTTCAAATTTTAGTAATTATTTTCTTTGAAATGATTTTGTTAATTATTCTTATTGCAGTTATTCATTATTTTATATTTTTTCTTGTAGTTTAATTTAATGTAAGATTTTAGTTACATTTTTATTGTGTAAATAAAAATCGATATAATTAATATTCAGATAAGAATATTATTGGATAATTTTTATAATTAGTAATTAATTTTTTTATTGTGTTATTTCATTTATATCCTTTAATTTTATTTTATTATTAAAAGATTTTAAATTTTAATTTTATTTAAAAAATTCAAAATTTGAGATTAAAAAATATTTTTAAATTATAATGTAACATTTATAAATATTATTTTTATATTTTTTTTGTGAATGATACATTTTTCTTTTTTTAAGTAGTAGATTACTGTGATGACTAATAATTTTATGATAAGTTCATATGGTTATTAAAATTATTAATATTTTTAATGTAATTTTATTTTTTTTATAACTTAAAAACTATTATAATAGATTAGAAAGGTTTTTATTAAATAAAATTAAAATTGATAAATTTTTTAATAATAAATTAAGGTTAAGAGAGAAAGCAATATGCGGTATAATTATAAAATTTATGCAGATATTATTATTACACCATAGTCTCTTAGAAAAAATTTATTTTTTAACTATTTTTTAAATAATAATTTATTTATTAATTTATGAACATATTCTAATAATTTGTATTGAAAAATAGAATTTATAATTTTGAATAATATAATAATATTAATTATTTTTTGGAAATTATAATATCAATTATTTAATTTTTAATAAAAAGATTAAATAAATTTATTATTTTAATTATATTTTTTAAATTATGTGAAAATATGAGTACTTATTTTTATCATTGATGTGTTACTGTAGTTAGGGGTATTTTTGTCCTCAAGAAAAGTTGTTGAGCCCACAGGTCCCAAAAAGCAATTGAATAGGCACTATATTTGGGGGCTAATAACGCTCACAAGACTTAACCACCAGAGAGAGAGGCCTTCTTCTTTAGCTTCATTGTCGCCTATTTTCCTACTCGGCGAAAAGAAAGCTTCTTGTTCTGCTGTGATAATGGCGGCAGCGAAAACATGGGTGGCTTTGGTTTTAGTAGTTTCAATGAGCCTCGGTGGGAAATGGGTTGGAGCCCAGGTGCACCATGTGGTTGGAGAGGATCGTGGCTGGGACCCTTCAACTGATGTGGCTTCATGGTCCTCCGGCAAAACTTTCAGGGTCGGAGACAAAATTTGTAAGCCTTCTTCTTCTTTAATTTCTTGCAAGATATGTAGATCGAGAAGCTTATAACCTTATTTGGTTGTTGGGAAAAATTAAATAAACAAGGAATTTATGGTTATTAAACATCATTTTACGTATACTTAGCTTGTAGTGTCGGCTTCCCCAAACATAAAGGCGAAAATGGAATTATTTTATTTTATTTTTTCCATTTTAATTATTACTGTTAAAATTTGTATTTTTTAAATCTTTTATACTATAAATACTTTCAATTATATGTTAAATTGTTTAGAAGAAATATATATTAAAATATTAATTCAATGCCTTAGCCATTAAATTAGCTATGCTCAAGCCGTATGCTTTAATGTCAATTTCTTTCACACGAATAAAGTTTCTTTTTAATAAAGGAGGAGGAGAAACGCAAGAATAAAGCTAGTTTTCGTAGATGACAGTTAGGTAGTAAGGCTACTCTCAAAGCTTTCAAAAACGAAAATATTAGTTTTTATGAAAATTTCTATTTCAATTTAACACGTTTAATGGCTGAAAATGTATGTTTATAAATTTTCTTGAGATTTTTAGATAGATTTAATAAATTGGGTTATTTATAGATTAAATTATTTTATATCATTTATATTTAATAATTATATAAATAATGAAAAATAAATTATATATTTATTTATAATTATATTATTATTAATTTAAGTTTCATTTATTTTATAGAAAATATTTTATTGAAAATATTTTTTATATCTTTTAAGCATTGGAAACAGTCAAGAACATGTGTTTATAGAAAATATTTTATTAATTAAAGAGAAAATTAAATTATTTTTAGGGAAGTTGATATTTTTTTAGAGGAAATTATTTTTTATTTTTTAAATTTTAATAATTTTATAAAAATGTGAAAAGATTTATACAAATAAAAATATATCATTAATTTAACATTACATTTAATAATTAAAAAATATATTTTTATATTTTTTATATATAAATTATTTTTTTTTGAAATAAAAGGAGCTTAATATGCAAATAATTTCACCTAAAAAATTTTCTTTCCATTAAACATTTAAAAGCTGATGAAGTATGTTTCTAAATTTTCATTACACGTTTAATGGCTGAAAGTGTACATTTTGATATGTGTGTGTGTTTTTTTTTAATGAATTTAATTTTGATCAAATAATAACTTTGATAATTTTAATGATGATTTTTGGTATTATTAAATTAATTTTATTTTTGTAACGAGATTAAAGTATATGAATCAATTTAATTAACATAATTAATACTTAAAAAATAAAAATGTTAATTACAACTTTTGGTTGATTTACGGATAATCACTATCAAATCTTTATAGTTGTTAAAATTAATTATTTAATCATTATTTTTTAAAATTCAATTAAAATATTTGTAAAATTAAAATTAAATTCTTCAATCCTTTTTATAGATTTTTATAAAAAAAATCAATTTATTTTAATCTTGATTTAAAAGATTAAGTAGTATAAATAATTAAAATGATAGAGACTAAATAGTATAAATATTTAAAGTTAAAATAAATTGATTAATATTGGTATGAGGATTAAAAAATTTAATTTTATAAAATATAAAAATATTTTAAAAATAAAAATTAAATAATTAATTTTGATAAACTACAAATAATTTACTTGATTTAAAAGTATGAATTTACCTTTAGTATTTTACTTTCGAAAAGTAATAATTTTTTTTTCTAATTAATTTAATGTTTACTTTCTAGAAATATGCCTTGATATAATCTTGAGTCACATGGATGTCATGAATTGTGTTATACCTTTTTTATTGTGGAGTAGGGTTCGCATACTCCGCTGCACATGGGAGAATAGCTGAGCTCAAGACTAAGGAGGAATTCGAGTCATGTAATATCAACAATCCAATCAAAATTTACGAGGATGGTATATTTAGCATAATGCTGGAAGGGGAAGGGATCCGCTATTTCGTGAGTAGCAACTCTGAGAGCTGTAAGAAGGGACTCAAGCTACCTGTGGAGGTGATGCCTCCTCATAAACCACATGATACCCCAAAAGTCGCCACATCAGAAAGCGCAGCCTTGGGTCTTGCTACTGGGCCCACTCCCTCTGGGTCGGCCCATCTGAGAGCTCGCTTTGTGTTATTAGTTGCTGGGTATTGGCTATTCTATATGCTTTTTTAGGGGCGTGTTTGTTTACCAGGTTTAGGCCTATTGTGGTTTTTTTTTTTTTTTTTCTTAAGAACATGTGTTAATATTCATGAACTCTCTTATGGTTTTTAAAGTATTTAAATTTTCGTATTTTCAGATTTTATTTCTAAATATTTAGTGTAAGAGAGAGCAAAGATAATATTGTTATAACAAGCATACAAATTTAAGGACACACACAAATCGAACAATCATACAATATAGAAAAGAGAAGAATAATAACATAAAATTTAATGTGGTTCAATTATAAGGTCTAAGTCTATAGGCAAGACAAGAGAAAAAGTTCCACTATGATGAAAAAAGCAAGAAATAATCACTCAGAACTTTCAAACCTTAATCTCAATGTGTTTTCTGAATATCTCGTAACTTTATTGCAAATTTTAGAATATTACAATATTTATATTGGTTCACATTGCGGAAGCGTTGCCCCCGCACCCTCAAGCAGATCAGTGGTAGGCTTCGGGCCCGTGCCCTCCACTACCATCACATATCTCACTTCTTATCCCAGTCAGGTCGCAGCGCGAAAACTTTTGAGTCGAGTCACAATTTGAGTCCATGAAAAATATATCCAAAATTTAAGCTATAAAAATAACAATTCTTCCCCTTCACTTGAATTCCCTCAATCATCAATAAAATAACCATAAAATACTGTGTCTTGCCATATGCCCTCGCCAGGGCATTACCAAGCACTACAAATGTGACACCCCTTACCCGACTATAGTGTAGCCGAGCAAGTTATGCCACTCAGTGTGCTGGAGCACTCTATTTTATCTGATTTCATTACAGTCCTTGATTTATTTATTCAAAAACTTTATTGAAGATTTAGGCTATTTTTACTTTTATCAAAATCTAACTAAGTTGGAAATTTCAAAAATTTAAACGATAATCCGACAAAGTGTCGGCTGTAATTTGGACTAACAGTTCTTCTGAACCTGCCAAAGACAATTTCAATATATACTCAATTTCTCAAACTTAATAGTCTCAAAAATTTTCAAACATAATGTATCTCAATGCAGTATCCAGATTTCTCAGAAATCTCATTAGATTTTCAATATCTCAATATTCACAAGTATAATCTCATTATAACTCAAATTCAATTCACATACTAAAATACTTACTTTGAATAGCTTCCATAATTCATAGGTTCATTACATGAGTTTATTTTGTACAAGATATACAAATAATTTACAATGTGCTAGGAATGAACAATATACATAACATGTATAAAATGAGCCCTATCTACATGCATTGCTGAGGAGGTGACAATCTTGAACTCTTCTAACACTTCTGCAGATCTGGGCTCCAAAAATCTCAGTCGACAGTCTACTGGTTTTACCTTCAGTACCTGCGCGAGGAAGCAATTCCATCGCGCTAAGCATTTCTGCTTAGTGGTGCAATAATATAACCAGAAATAATATATACAAGTAAAGAAAGAAATAAATGATAATTCAGATACTCAAGAATCAATTTAATTTGGTATGGTATTTCTAGTATCAACGATCTTATATACTAGTTTGTTCCTCTTTGGAAGTGCTTAGTTTATAACTTTTTAGTAATACTAGCGGTATATAATTTATTCTATCGTATTGTATTTCAAGTCCATGCGGTTCGCAATTTATATTTTTGTTATGTTTCTTTTGCTAATCTCTTTTGCTTATTCATTCAATACTTAATTTAATTGTATCGGATTTTCATTATACTTAACTTAACTTAGTCATGCTGAATTGAATAATACTTTAATTGATCGCCCAAGTAACCTATACTAGACTCTTGGATCGATAACGGTCGTTGTGGCTGGACACCGCGGTGCCTCGGGCGTCATACCATGGGACGCAGAGCGCCAACCACGTATGCGATCGATGGCTAAAGAGCCATGATATCACATAATCGGCATAAAAGCCATGAATACGGGCATAAAAGCCATGGATACGGGCATAAAGCCATGAATACAGGCATAAAACCTTTCCTTTCGCAGTACTGCTAAAACAATACCCTATTGGCATGCCAAACTATCCAAACCAATCTTGTTAGGTATACTAGGGCATTTGATACTTTAAAATATTAATATATTGTGCTTTATGACTTCATTATTTCATGATAAATTTCAATCATAATTCATACATTCATTTGATCATTTATATGATCACAATTCACATCAATTATCCTTTTATACCATTGTACTCAAAATACTTTTCCTCTTTACAATAATGAGAACTAATGTCTCATTCATACATTAATACGGTTTATTTGTCCATTCATTATGTTATTCATATTGATCACATCAATTAGGTGACTTATCTTTCATGTTTCAAGTAATCCATGAATATTTCATGGATTTCAAATTTATGGCCTAAATTTCTTTTTAACAATTTTGACTAGGATGCATAGTCCATATTTGTCATACAATTCTAAGCATTTAAGCTTAGAATTGGTTCTAGGTCTTCATCTTAATTTACTAATCATTTTGATTACTATTCACCTTACTAGTCAACCAAAATGTTGACCTTTTTATACTTAATGGATATATTAATTCTAATTACACCAAGATCCCACATTTTGAGTTTTACATTTACTAGTATTAATTGCCAATTGCAATTTAAAGTCCCCTAGATGTATTTCTAATTTCAAATTTTGAATTTCAAGTTTTGGTGTCACTATTTACCTCATTGGTCAACAAAAATGTTGACTTTTGCATAGACAATAGGTACATTGGTTTTGACACTCCCGATGTATCACATTTTGCATTTAAAACTTGTTGGAATCAATTACCAAATCCATTTCCAAGCTTATTTCAAGTTTTCATGTCACTATTCACTTCATTAGTCAACTAAAATGTTGACTTTTGCATAGAAAATATGTACATTGACTTTGGCACTTCCAACATACTACATTTTTCATTTAAAACTTGTTGGTTTTGGTCACTTTCTCAAAGCTTAGGTCATTTTGGCAAAATTGCCAATTTTCTTTTGGTGCTCGAGTTGCACTATTTCATTGGTCGATTTACTGTTGGAATTTGACAAAACTTCCTTCATAAAAAATGTTCCTTATTTTGTCTAGTTGAATTTCTTTTTTTGAATCACTCCATTTGGAGTTTTGTAGCTCAAGTTATGGACAAAATAAGTTTACTGTTCACGTGCACTGTTCATGCTGAGATTTTGGGTCTGGCAGATTTTTGGTCCAACTTTGGTCAGTAATTTGATCAAGTTAAGTTCATAATTTGGTCTAACTTTCTTCTTATGAAATGTTCTACCATACCTTTGGTTTCCATCGGTTCAAGAATCGCCTAAATCCGAGTTTTCTAGAGAGAGTTATAGTCCTCCAAACATTGCTGCTCAAATGAAAATCTGCAGAGTTACAGGTTTGAACAGTAACTGTGACTGCCATTTGGGTTAGGTTCTGGTCATAATTTGGGGTAGGTTTCTTCATGAAAGTTGTTTGTCTATGTCTTAACTTGTTGCTGTAAAAATTTCAGGTCAATTGACCAAATCTACAGTGAGTTATGGCCAAATGAACAGTTACTGTTCATTTGGTCATTTTTGCAGGTGCTGTTGCAGGGGATCCGGATTAGGGCCAAGTTTTGGTCCTCTTGCTTTGGTCTTTTGGGCATGGTTTCTTCAGCAAAAATGTGTCATTATAAGCCTAGTTTCATGTCCAATTGGCCAAACATCAATTGGACTAACACAGCCAAAGTTATGGCTGTGTAATTGGACTGAAATCTCAGTCCTTTGCTGTTGTCCCTAGGCAGCATAGTCATTCCCTTTTACCATGCTATTTTTCAGTCCATATTATGGTCAAATCTCCTCAAATGGTCACTAATTGACCATTAAAATGTCCTTTAACAATTTCATAAGCCAAGTCCACATTTTCACCCTCAAAACCCTAGTTTCCATTTCAATTTACCCATACACCTTAGTTAAGCACACTAATTCATCATCTATGTAGATATATAGCTTAAACATAATCTCCAATTCATTCTAAGTCCATTAAAACCATCAAAACACTCCCTTATTGTTCCTTCCTTAGGGCTGCCGAAATCCATGGTATGTATACACATGAATTTAGTCCATTTAACTTACAATTTCATACTAAATTCAAGTCCTTAACATGGAAATAAAGGAATATTAGCATAAGTAAGCACTAACCTCACTTTAACCTCTTGTAGGGAAGATTTCTTCAAGCTAAAACTTCACTTTCCTTCTTCTTCTTGGCTGCCAAAAGCTTCCCCAAGTGATATGGTCAAGGTTTAATGAAAGGGGTTAGGGTTTAGTAGTGGAAACAAGAGAGAAATGAAGCTTAAAGGAGCTTTAATGGTGGAACCTCTTCTCTCTCTCTCTCTCAACGTTTTTTAGGCTGCCCAAGGTTGAAGATGCAGATTGGTTTTTCATATTTTTGGTCTCTTTTATCTCTTTTAATAAGTTTAACAAATTGTGATTGGTGGAGGAAATTTAAATGACATCATATGATGTCATAATTAGCATTTTCTTTCATTTTCTTTTCTTCTCTTCTCTACTCATTTTCAATTTAATTTCTAGTAATGTTTATTCATATTTTATGTCATATTAATTATTTACTCAACTGAACAAGTCGGCCAAAAATCACCTCTGAAGGCGAAATGACCAAAATGCCCTCCGTTTTGCTTAACGGGTCAAAATTGTCTGTACCGATTGAAAAATTTTTCTAAATATTTTCTTGGCATTCTAATGCCATAGGAACCTCAATGACCCTTCTCTGGAGTCCCAAAAATTATTTTATAATTTTTTCCCCGGGTCTAGGGCTCCTCGTTGCGAGAACCGCAACTTACCTCTGGTTACCCATCGCTTGGGCACCGGCTCATTTGACTTGGTTGTATTTTATTTCTAAAATTTTTACTATATTTTTCTTATTAATATTTGAGTTAATTATGGTTCTTTACCTTAGTTTAAATATTTTTCCGGACGTTCTAGCTGTCCGGACCGACATTGGTCACCGGAACAGTAGACTGTGCGGAATTGCTACAGTGAGGGTGTTACAACAAACACCAAGTCTAGGTAATGCCTAAACTTGCTGACTGGAACTCCTTTAGTTATCATATCTACTGGATTATCAAGTGTAGAAACTTTCTGTATAACTACAGTTCCCTGAGATATAATGTCTCGAATGAAGTGATGTATGACATCAATGTGCTTAGTTCATTCACGGTATATTTAATTCTTTATGAGATGTATTGCACTCTGGCTGTCACAAAATACTGTTTCTTTATTCTGTATCAACCCAAGATCACCCACCAAACTTTGTAACCATAAAGTTTCCTTTACTGCCTCTGCTAAAGTCATATATTCAGCCTCTATAGTAAACAAAGCAACTGTAGCTTGCAATGTTGCCTTTCAACTTATAGTACTTCCAGAAAGAGTAAACAAATAACTTATCAAAGATCTCCTCTTGTCTAAGTCCCCTACAAAATCTGAATCTACATAACCAATAACTGAATCACTTATCTTGGCCCTGTCAAATGTCCGACCAACATTTGTAGTACCCTTCAAATACCTCAAAGTCTATCTCACTGCCTGCCAATACTATTTCCCAGGACACGCTATGTATCTACTCACAATACTAACTGCATGTGAAATGTCAGGTCGGGTGCATGCAATAACATACATGATACTACCATCAACACTCGAATAGGGAACACTGGAGATGTGCTTCATCTCCTTATCTGTTTTTGGTGACATGTCTGCAGATAACTTGAAATGGCCAGCAAACGGAATAATGGCATGCTTAACATTATTCATGTTGAAACGTTTAAGTACTTTCTCAACATAGGCCTGTTGAGACAAGAAAAACTTTCCAACACTTCTATCCCTAGTAATTTCCATTCCCAATATCTTCTTTACAGTACCCAAATCATTTATCTCAAACTCATCACTCAACTGCTTTTTCAAAATGTTAATTTGTGACATGTTTTTAGCAGCAATAAGCATGTCATCCACATACAACAACAAATAAATAAAGGAATCATCTAAAAGCTTCTTATGATACACACAACTGCTAGATGAACTACAATTAAAGTCATTATGAACCATGAATGTATCAAATCTTTTGTACCACTGCCTAAGGGACTATTTTAGACCATATAAAGTTTTATTAAGTAAGCAAACATGGTTTTCCATACTTGGAATGACAAATCCCTCAGGCTGACTCATATAAATTTGATCCTCTTACTCACCATGCAAAAATGCTATCTTTACATCTAGTTGCTCAAGCTCTAGATCATGAAGAGCAACCATAATAAGTAAGACTCTGATAGAACTGTGATTCACAACTGGAGAAAACACTTCATTAAAGTCAATCCCCTCCCTCTGAGTAAAGTCTTTTGCTACCAACCATGCCTTATATCGAGGTGCTTCAACCCCGGGAGTGCCCTCTTTTTTCTTGAACACTAATTTGCAACCTATCACTTTTTATCCCTTAGGCAATATTACAAGCTTCCAAGTATAATTCTTGTGAAGAGATTCAATTTCTTCACTCATAGCACCAACCCACTGATCTACATCTGAACAAGAAATAGCTTCTCTATAATTGCTGGGTTCATGCACATCAACTATCTCAGCAACTAACAAGGAAAATGTAACTAGATCTGCATATGCATATCTCTGCGGTAGTCTAATCTGTCTTCTCTGTGACACCCCTTACCCATGTACAGTATACCCGAGTAAGTAATGCCACACGGTGTACTGGCACACTCTAATATACCTTACTTAATTTGTGTCATGCTTTTGAAGTTAATTTATGAAATATGATTTATTTTAACCATTTATCAAAAGTATTATTTATTTGAGGTTCCGAAGATTTTAAGGAAAATCCGGCGGAGTACCGGCTAAAAATGGAGAAAACAGTTCTTCGGAACTTGTTAAAAACACTTCCAATATACAATTTCATTCATTCTCAACTCCAATATCATCAATAAAACTCAATATCAATATCTCAATAATTCGTCAATTTCAGGTCTCAACAACCTTTTCATTTCTCAAAACATCCCTTTCTCAGGGTTCTCATATATAAACAACCATTAAATACTCAAATTAATACCATACATGACCATAAATCTTTATTATTTACATGAACCTCAAAATACATTACATAAATCCCAAATACATATGAGAAAATAAAAAGTTAATTACAAAATGACAAAATGACATCTAGTGTCCTACCAATGCACTGCAGGTGACGAGGTGACACGGACATCGAAAGCAGAATCGCGGATGGACTCACCCGATCAGGGTCTACTGGGCTCGCGATCGGGATCGCCAGGACCTACGCGTGGCAAAAGCAACGCGCTAAGCAATAATGCTTAGTGGTGCAATAATATAATAAAAGAAAATAGCAAGAAAACGAATATATATTGAATGTGTATAATTCATTTGTCTAGTATGGTTATGTATACATTAATTCAGTAACTTGTTCACTTTCATTCATTTGGTTGCCCAAGTAACCTACACTAGACAACTGGACTGGATAACGGGTAAACTGGCACTTGGTACCTAGTACCTCGGGCCGTCACACCATCGGTCACATATGCATCTCCCGGTGTGCAATGAGCACTAACAAGTCAAATAATATCAGGCTCAAGGCCAAGTCTCAATGCAAAGTCAGAATGGCTAAAAGCCATGAAATCATAGAATGGCATTTTTGCCATGTGCAGTACTGCTAACTGAACCCTATTGGCATGCCAAACTATCCAAACCAATCTTGTTAGGTATACTAGGGCATTTGAAACTTTTAAATTTTTCAATTTGTGAATTTCAACTTTTTTTGGTGTCACTATTCATCATTAGTCAACAAAAATGTTGACTTTTAGAATAAAAATGTGTACATTGACTTTGGCACTCCCAACATATCACATTTGGTGTTTAAAACTTGTTGGCATTAAGTGTTAATACCATTTCAAAGTGTAAACTCACACTAGCAGAATTTTCAGTTTTGGTGAGTCAACTTCACTGTTCCATTGGACACTGTTACTGTTGGAATTTGAAGAAATGTAAAACATAAAAGTTGTTCCTTATTTTGTCTAGTTGAATTTACTTTTTTGAATCACTCCATTTGGAGTTTTGTAGCTCCAGATATGGCCCAAAAACCCAAGCTGTCCGGATATGCATTCTGCAGAAAATTACCATATCTACGATTGCATGAAGCAGTGATCGAACCACTTGTTTGGATGGGTTCTGGCCATAATTTGGGGTAGGTTCCTTCATGAAAGTTGTTTTTCTATGTCTTAACTTGTTGCTGTAAAAATTTCAGGCCAATTGACCAAATCTACAGTGAGTTATGGCCAAATGAACAGTTACAGGGTTCCGGATTGGGGCCAAGTTTTGGTCCTCTTACTTTGGTCCTTTGGGCATGGTTTTTTCAGCAAAAATGTGCCATTATAAGCCTAGTTTCATGTCCAATTGGCCAAACACCAATTGGACTAACACAGCCCAAGTTATGGCAGTGCAAAGGGACTGAATTTTTGGTCCTATCTTTCGTCCATAAGCGATTTCACCTTCACTTTACCATTCAATTTTTCAGTTCTAATTAGGGTCAACCTACCTAAAATGGTCACTAATTGACCATTAAAAATTTCTCTAACCATTTCCTAAGCTAAGTCACAATTTCACCTTTGCAAACCCTAATATCCAAACCAATTACTCATAAACCTTGATTAACATGCTTAGTTCAATCTCCATGCATATTAATACCCTAACCATGATTTCCAACCACTCTAAGTTTATTAAACAATCAAACTCAATCTCCCATAGGGCTGCCGAAATTCAAGTGTTCATATCCATAGGTTTTTTGTTCATTTAAACTACAAATCTTACTAAGTTCAAGTCCAAAATCATGGAAATAAAGAGTCTAATAGGTATAAGTGCACTAACCTTGTTTGGGCAGAATTTCCAAAGCCCTAAACTCCAATTTCTTTCTCCTTCTTGGCTGCCAAGAGACTATGCAAGGTACTAGAACAAATTTTAGTGAAGCTAGGTTATGATTTTATGGTGGAAACAAAGGAGAAATTAAGCTTTTGGATGGCACATCAATGGAGGAAGGTGGGTTAGGGATTTCGGCTGGTTTGGGATAAGGAAGAAGGCAGCTGCATTTTGTTTCTTTTGGTCTTCCTTTAGTCTTTTAATAGTTTAGTCAAATGGTAGATTAATGGTGATTGGTTGAAAATTATAAATGACATCACATTGATGTCATAAATTGCATTTTTTTGATTTTTCTTCTCTTTTCTCCGCTACTCATTTCAAATTTCATTTCTAGTAATGTTTATTCATATTTTATGTTATATTAATTATTTACTCAACTGGACAAGTCGGCCAAAAATCACCTCGGAAGGCGAAATGACCAAAATGCCCTCCGTTTGGCTTAACGGGTCAAAATCGTCTGTACCGATTGAAAAATTTTTCTAGGTATTTTCTTGGCATTCCAATGCCATGGGAACCTCAATTACCCTTCTCTGGAGTCCCAAAAATTATTTTATAATTTTTCCCCCAGGTCTAGGGCTCCTCGTTGCGAGAACCGCAACTTCCCTCCGGTTACCCATCGTTAGGGCACCGGCTCATTTAACTCGGTTGTATTTTATTTCTAAAATTTTTACTAAATTTTTCTTATTAATATTTGAGTTAATTATGGTTCATGACTTTAGTTTAAATATTTTTCCGGACATTCTAGCTATCTGGACCGACACCGGTCACCGGAACAGTAGGATGTACGGAGTGGTTATCGGGAGGGTGTTACAACTCTTCCCCTCTAATTTAAATTTCGTCCTCGAAATTTACCTGATGCAAACAGTTGAGGGAACTGTTGCCTCATCGACTCTTCACTTTCCCAAGTTGCCTCCTCGGTGTTGTGGTGCCTCCAAAGCACTTTCACCAATGGAATTTGCTTGTTTCTCAACTCTTTCACTTCCCGAGCCAAGATCCGTAGAGGTACTTCTTCGTATGTCAAATTCGGCTGTATTTCAATTTCTTCTCTGGAGATGACATGTGAAGGATCTGAGCAGTATCTTCTGAGCATGGATACATGGAACACATTGTGGATCTTGTCCAGCTCTGGTGGTAAAGCTAGCCTATAGGCCACTGGACCCACACGTTCAATAACTTCATATGGGCCAATGAACCTAGGGCTTAACTTACCTTTCCTTCCAAACCTCAACACTTTCTTCCATGGTGACACCTTGAGGAACACTTTGTCGCCAACCCCATATTCTATTTCTTTTCTCTTCAGGTCGGCATAAGATTTACATGCATGCGAGGCAACTTTGAGATTGGCTTTGATTGATTTTACCTTTTCCTCAGCCTGTTTCACCAGGTCTGGCCCTACCAGTTTGTCTTCGCCCAATTCAGTCCAGCACACTGGAGTTCTACATTTTCTCCCATACAGTGCTTCATACGGAGCCATTTGGATACTAGCTTGGTAGCTATTGTTGTATGCAAATTCTGCCAGTGGGAGGTATCTATCCCAACTTCCCTCAAACTCAATGACACAACTCCTCAGCATATCCTCAAGGATCTGACAAGTATTTCATGTTATTATTATCATTTCAGTTCTATATTTGTATCAATTTCATGGGTTTCAATTGTTTACCTGGATTACTCTTTCTGATTGCCCATCCGTCTGAGGATGGAAAGCTGTGCTGAAATGGAGTTGTGTACCCAAGGACTCATGTAACTTCTTCCAAAATCTCGATGTAAACCTTGGGTCTCGATCAGATATGATGGAAAGTGGAATTCCATGCAGTCTAACTATCTCACTGATATACAATTCTGCTAACTTCTCCAGTGAGTAGTCAGTCCTAACTGGCAGAAAGTGTGCTGACTTTGTCAATCTATCAACTATCACCCATGCTGCATCATGTTTCTTCCGGGTGAGAGGTAGCCCACTTACAAAATCCATGGTGACCCGATCCCATTTCCACTCAGGTATGCGTATAGGCTGTAGCAAACCTGATGGAACTTGATGTTCTGCTTTGACTTGCTGACATATCAAGCATTTAGTCACATAGTCGCTATGTCCCTCTTCATACTGTGCCACCAATATCAAGCTTGGATCATGATACATCTTTGTACTTCCAGGTGCATAGTATATACACTAGTGTGTGCCTCTTTTAGAATATTGGCTTTCAATTCCCATCATCCGTACACAGTCTTTCTTTGTAGTACAGACACCCATCGCCTTTCACCCCATAGTCGATTGCTTTTCCTCCAGGATTTTGCTCATAATAGCCATTAGCTTCTCATCTACCTTCTGCCGATCTAAAATCTGCTTTAGCAGTTTTGGCCTCACTTGCAACTCAGCCAAGATAGCTCCATCACGAACCAAAGATAGACTGTCATTATATGATCTCAAGTATGTCATGGATTTTCTCGCCAAAGCATCAAGAACTACATTTGCCTTCCCGGGATGGTAATCAATTACACAAATATAGTCCTTCAGGAACTCAATCCATCGCCTCTGTCTAAGGTTGAGCTCCTTCTGGGTTGGCAAATATTTCAGGCTCTTGTGGTCTGTGTAAACGTAGCACTTTTCACCATACAAATAATGCCTCCATATCTTCAGTGCGAAGATAATTGCTGCAAGCTCTAGATCATGGGTAGGGTAGTTATGTTCATGTGGCCTTAGCTGTCTGGAAGCATAGGCGATCACTTTCCCCTCTTGCATCAATACACACCCTAACCCATTATGTGAGGCATCACTATAGACCACAAAGTCCTTTCCGGACACTGGCTGTGTTAACACTAGTGCCTCTGTCAACATAGCCTTCAATTTCTCAAAGCTGTCCGACACTTGTCATTCCAAATAAATCTGACATTCTTGTGTAACAACTTGGTCATTGGAGCAGCTATTAGGGAAAATCCCTTCACAAATCTCCTGTAATACCCAGCTAGCCCCAAGAAGCTTTTGACCTCAGTTGTGTTTCTGGGAGGCTTCCATTCCATCACTGCTTCTATTTTCTTGGGATCCACCCTAATCCCATCAGCTGACACTATGCGTCCAAGGAATGCAATTTCATTCAGCCAAAAGTCACACTTGGACAACTTAACATACAGCTCCTTTTCTCTCAGGGTTTGCAGAACAACCCTCAAATGCTCATCATGTTCTTCCCTGGTCTTGGAGTACACCAGAATATCATCAATAAAAACCACTACGAACCGATCCAGGTATGGATGGAAGATACGGTTCATAAGGTCCATAAACGCCGCTGGTGCATTTGTTAGGCCAAAGGGCATCACCAGAAACTCATAATGCCCATACCGGGTCCTGAATGCAGTCTTGGGCACATCTACATCTTTCACCCTCAACTGATGATACCCTGATCTGAGATCAATCTTAGAAAATACTCCTGCTCCCTTCAACTGATCAAACAGATCATCAATTCTAGGCAACGGATATTTGTTCTTCACAGTCACTTTATTTAACTGCCGGTAATCAATGCAAAGCCTCAAAGTCCCATCCTTCTTTTTCACAAACAGCACTGGAGCTCCCCATGGTGACACACTGGGGCGTATGAACCCCTTATCAAGCAACTCTTGCAACTGAGTTTTCAACTCCCTCAATTCAGTGGGTGCCATCCTATAAGGAGCAATGGAAATGGGTCTTTGTGCAGGCATTGTCTCAATAGCAAATTCAACTTCCCTTTACGGTGGCAAACCAGAAACTCTTCAGAAATATACAGGAAGTCTCTCACTATGGGTATGTCACTCAAGTTTGGCTTAGCCTGCCTAGTATCCACCACATGTGCTAGGTAGGCTTCACAGCCTTTTCTCATCATTCTTCTTGCAACTGTGGCTGAGATGACATTGGACAAGAAATCTGTCCTTTCCCCCACAACTGTAATTTCATTACCCTCAGGAGTTTTCAAAGAAATTCTCTTCAATTTGCAATCAACTATTGCCTGATGACGTGACAACCAGTCCATTCCCAAAATCACGTCAAACTCATGGAAAGGCAACTCAATCAAGTCTGCCAAGAATTCATACCCCTGAATCCTTAACGGGCAACCCTTGTACACTTTGTTCACTACCACACTGTGGCCCAATGGATTAGTGACCAGAATGTCTTGGTCACTCTCCCCTACTAGTATCCCCCTTTCTACGGGTAGGTTGATGCAAATGTAGGAATGAGTGGATCCTGGATCCACCAATGCATGCACAGGAGTATTGTAGAGGGAGAACGTACCCCTGATGACGTCCGGGGCATCTTGCTCCTCCTGAGCTCTCAAGGCATAATTTCGGCAGTGGTACATTATCGGCCTCTCTCTGGCGCTCGGATCTGGGCCTGCGAGATGGTCCCACAGCTTCGGATTTAGCAGACCTTCTACCTCTGCGTAGTGCGAGGGCGGTGCATGCGCTTGTCGGGCGGTGTAGTAGTTCTGCGTGGGCAGTTCCTCAGTTGATGTTCTGTCGACCCACATCTCAAGCAAGCACCAGTCACTCTCCAACACTCCCCCTTATGCCATTTCTGACAGTGTGGACACGCAGAAGATGCTGGGGCTGGTCCCCTGAACCCCATCCACGAGAGGCGCCCACCGATGGTGTGGGTGACCTCTCCTAGGGGTGAAGCGTGGTGCAGGCCCTGAGGTGACCTTGACCACGTGGTGAGCTGAACTTTATTCAGGAGGACCCTTGAACTTCTTCCCTGATGCAGTAGCTTAACTCGACTGACCCGGTCCCCTCTTGTGCTGTCTCTCTCTTCTAGTCCACTCACTAATTCTTACTTTTTCAACCTTTATTGCCGCTTCCACTAACTTGGTAAATTCTGTGATTCCCAAGGCAGTGAGCTGGATCTTGATGTTATCATTTAGTCCCTCTTCAAATCTCTTGCACCTTTAATCTTCATTAGGGACTATCTCCCTTCCATAATGGCTTAATCTTACGAATTCCTTCTCATATTCAGCCACTGACAACTGTCTCTGCCTCAGGTTAATGAATTCCCTTCTTCTCTCTTCCAAATATACAGTACCCACATACTTCTTATTGAATTCAGAGAGAAAGAAATCACAAGTCATGATTTACGCTGCACTTCATCGACACCGTGTCCCACCACTCATAAGCATCATCTTGCGGCAAAGAGATAGCGACTTCGGGTTTTGCTCGAGTGCGGTGGAGTTATTTTAGGACTCTGCACATTGCTCAACCAATTCTACCGCACAGAGTCATCTTCTCTCTTACCATAGAAGTCCACAGCTCCAAACTTTCTTAGCCTCTCCTCGGGCGATTTCTGCTGTGGAGCTGGTGGTGGTGGTGGTGGTGCTGGCATTACCCCAGCCATCTGTCTAAAGAAGTCGGCCATTTGTTGGAACATGGCCTGTGGAGGCCGGCGTGCTCTGTTTGAGTTGGCGGGCGATTCTCTCATGCCCCAGTCTCATTTGCTGCAGTGGAGCATGACTCTCCACTTCCTCCTCAACGGCTCTCTGAGATGAAGGATCCATATCCTATTCAAAATAAGAAAGATAAACAGATCTGCGTTAGTGTCACCTTGACTCTTACAAATGCAATGCATGGTATGGACTGAATCTAGGCCCAGAAATGCCTAAACCGGCTCGATACCACTAAATGTGACACCCCTTACCCGTACAAGATACCCGAGTAAGTAATGCCACACGGTGTACTGGCACACTCTAATATACCTTACTTAATTTGTGTCATGCTTTTGAAGTTAATTTATGAAATATGATTTATTTTAACCATTTATCAAAAGTATTATTCATTTGAGGTTCCGAAGATTTTAAGGAAAATCCGTGAGTCTGGCTAAAAATGGAAAAGCAGTTCTTGAACTGTTAAAAACACTTCAATATACAATTTCATTCATTCTCAACTCCAATATCATCAATAAAACTCAATATCAATATCTCAATAATTCATCAATTTCAGGTCTCAACAACCTTTTCATTTCTCAAAACATCCCTTTCTCAGGGTTCTCATATATAAACAACCATTAAATACTCAAATTAATACCATACATGACCATAAATCTTTATTATTTACATGAACCTCAAAATACATTACATAAATCCCAAATACATATGAGAAAATAAAAAGTTAATTACAAAATGACAAAATGACATCTAGTGTCCTACCAATGCACTGCAGGTGACGAGGTGACACGGACACTGAGCAGAACTGCCGGATGGACTCACCCAGTCTGTGGTCTACTGGGCTCGCGATCGGGATCTCCAGTACCTACGCGTGGCAAAAGCAACGCGCTAAGCAATAATGCTTAGTGGTGCAATAATATAATAAAAGAAAATAGCAAGAAAACGAATATATATTGAATGTGTATAATTCATTTGTCTAGTATGGTTATGTATACATTAATTCAGTAACTTGTTCACTTTCATTCATTTGGTTGCCCAAGTAACCTACACTAGACGACTGGACTGGATAACGGGTAAACTGGCACTGGGTACCTAGTACCTCGGGCCGTCACACCATCGGTCACATATGCATCTCCCGGTGTGCAACAGAACAGCTAACAAGCTGTAAATAATATCAGGCTCAAGGCCAAGTCTCAATGCAAAGTCAGAATGGCTAAAAGCCATGAAATCACAGAATGGCATTTTTGCCATGTGCAGTACTGCTAACTGAACCCTATTGGCATGCCAAACTATCCAAACCAATCTTGTTAGGTATACTAGGGCATTTGAAACTTTTAAATTTTTCAATTTGTGAATTTCAACTTTTTTGGTGTCACTATTCATCATTAGTCAACAAAAATGTTGACTTTTAGAATAAAAATGTGTACATTGACTTTGGCACTCCCAACATACCACATTTGGTGTTTAAAACTTGTTGGCATTAAGTGTTAATACCATTTCAAAGTGTAAACTCACACTAGCAGAATTTTCAGTTTTGGTGAGTCAACTTCACTGTTCCATTGGACACTGTTACTGTTGGAATTTGAAGAAATGTAAAACATAAAAGTTGTTCCTTATTTTTTCTAGTTGAATTTCCTTTTTTGAATCACTCCATTTGGAGTTTTGTAGCTCCAGATATGGCCCAAAAACCCAAGCTGTCCGGATATGCATTCTGCAGAAAATTACCATATCTACAGTGCATGAACAGTGACTGGAACCACTTGTTTGGATGGGTTCTGGCCATAATTTGGGGTAGGTTCCTTCATGAAAGTTGTTTTTCTATGTCTTAACTTGTTGCTGTAAAAATTTCAGGCCAATTGACCAAATCTACAGTGAGTTATGGCTAAATGAACAGTTACTATTCATTTGGTCAATTCTGCAGAGGCAGTTTCAGGGTTCCGGATTGGGGCCAAGTTTTGGTCCTCTTACTTTGGTCCTTTGGGCATGGTTTCTTCAGCAAAAATGTGCCATTATAAGCCTAGTTTCATGTCTAATTGGCCAAACACCAATTGGACTAACACAGCCCAAGTTATGGCAGTGCAAAGGGACTGAATTTTCAGTCCCTATGCTACTGTCCATAGGCAGATTTCACCTTCACTTTACCATTCAATTTTTCAGTTCTAATTAGGGTCAACCTACCTAAAATGGTCACTAATTGACCATTAAAAAGTTCTCTAACCATTTCCTAAGCTAAGTCACAATTTCACCTTTGCAAACCCTAATATCCAAACCAATTACTCATAAACCTTGATTAACATGCTTAGTTCAATCTCCATCCATATTAATACCCTAACCATGATTTCCAACCACTCTAAGTTTATTAAACAATCAAACTCAATCTCCCATAGGGCTGCCGAAATTCAAGTGTTCATATCCATAGGTTTTTTTGTTCATTTAAACTACAAATCTTACTAAGTTCAAGTCCAAAATCATGGAAATAAAGAGTCTAATAGGTATAAGTGCACTAACCTTGTTTGGGCAGAATTTCCAAAGCCCTAAACTCCAATTTCTTTCTCCTTCTTGGCTGCCAAGAGACTATGCAAGGTACTAGAACAAATTTTAGTGAAGCTAGGTTATGATTTTATGGTGGAAACAAAGGAGAAATTAAGCTTTTGGATGGCACATCAATGGAGGAAGGTGGGTTAGGGATTTCGGCTGGTTTGGGATAAGGAAGAAGGCAGCTGCATTTTGTTTCTTTTGGTCTTCCTTTAGTCTCTTAATAGTTTAGTCAAATGGTAGATTAATGGTGATTGGTTGAAAATTATAAATGACATCACATTGATGTCATAAATTGCATTTTTTTGATTTTTCTTCTCTTTTCTCCACTACTCATTTCAAATTTCATTTCTAGTAATGTTTATTCATATTTTATGTTATATTAATTATTTACTCAACTGGACAAGTCGGCCAAAAATCACCTCGGAAGGCGAAATGACCAAAATGCCCTCCGTTTGGCTTAACGGGTCAAAATCGTCTGTACCGATTGAAAAATTTTTCTAGGTATTTTCTTGGCATTCCAATGCCATGGGAACCTCAATTACCCTTCTCTGGAGTCCCAAAAATTATTTTATAATTTTTCCCCCAGGTCTAGGGCTCCTCGTTGCGAGAACCGCAACTTCCCTCCGGTTACCCATCGCTAGGGCACCGGCTCATTTAACTCGGTTGTATTTTATTTCTAAAATTTTTACTAAATTTTTCTTATTAATATTTGAGTTAATTATGGTTCCTGACTTTAGTTTAATTATTTTTCCGGACATTCTAGCTGTCTGGACAGACACCGGTCACCGGAACAGTAGGATGTACGGAGTGGTTATCGGGAGGGTGTTACATTCTCTCTCTATCAATTGCAATGCTATTTGGTTCCTGTTACTGTGGCTCAAGTGCATCCTCTTGTTGATCTGGATCTTGCACCTCATCCTCTGAATCACTGGATTGAATTGCTGAAGTATCAATATCAAGCTCGACCTATTCTCTGACACTGTGATCTGATTCTCCTATTGACTTCTCCCTCTGACTATCCAATGAAGCAGACTCATTATGTAACACCCTCCCTGTAGCAACTCTGTATATTCTACTGTTTCGGTGACCAGTGTTGGTCCGGACAGCTAGAACGTCCGGAAAAGTATTTAAATTAAAGTGAGGAACCATAATTAACTCAAATATTAATAAGAAAAATTTAAGAAATAAAATACAACCAAGTTAAATGAGTCGGTACCCAAGCGATGGGTAACCCAGTAGGAAGTTACGGTTCTCGCAACTAGGAGCCCTAGACTAGGGGAAAAATTTATAAAATAATTTTTTGGACTCCAGAGAAGAGTCATTGAGGGTTCTATGGCATTAGAATTCCAAGAAAATGCTTAGAAAAAAATTTCAATCGGTACAGACAATTTTGGTCTGTTAAGCCAAACGGAGGGCATTTTTGTCATTTCGCCTTCAGAGGTGATTTTTGGCCAACTTTTCCAGTTAAGTAAATAATTATTATGACACAAAATATGAATAAATATTGCTAAAAATTAAATTGAAAATGAGTAGAGAAGAAAATAAGAGAAAATGAGATAAAAGGCTAATTATGACATCACCATGATGTCATTAAACAGTTACCACCAATTACAATTAACTAAGCTCACTTAAAACAAATGAAAAGAGATAAGAATAAACCAAAAAAGGTCATCAGCCACACCCACCCAAAATCAGCTGTCTCCCTCTCCTCCATACCCATTCCACCATTGAAAGCTTACCAAAGCTTCATAACTCACCAAATCTCACCCCAAAACCCTAAACACCCTTCACAAAAATTAACCCCCACATCAAGAGCAAGGTTTTGATTATCATAAAGTGAAGAAATTTCAAAGTTTATACAAGCCAATAAAGAGACAAAAGGGGTTAGTGCATGTTAATTACTTAATCTTGTTTATTTCTTAAAATTTAGTTTGAATATGAAGAAATAATTAAGAAATTGAGATAAATCATGTGTGAAATTGAGAATGGAATTTTGACTAGCTTTATGGGAGTGGTAGTTGATGGTTTTGATAGATTTAAAATGGCTTAGAAATGGTGTTGATGTGTAGACATAAATTTGAAATTGATTAGTATGCCTAATTGACATGTGTTGTGTGAACCTTGAATTTGAGCTAGGGTTTAGACAAAAAAACTTGGATCTTGTTCATGTGTTGGTGAATGAAAGTTTAAATGGTCAATTAGTGACCATTTGACTGTGTATGATGAAGAATTGAAGTGAGTTGTAGCTTGGGATTTGAGTTTGGCTGAGCTGCCTTGTGTGACCTGCAGGTCTGGATGTGAGTCCAGCTTGTTTGGGTAGCTATAACTTGGGTTGTGTAGGTTTAATTGGTGCAAGGCCAATTGGACATGAAACTAGACACATAATCACACTACCTTGGTGAAGAAATGCTGCCCAGAAAACCAAACCAAGTTGGCCTAAAAATTGCCCTAATCCGAGTGACTTGCATTCTACCTTGGCAAAATAATCAAATAAACAGTTTTTATTCATTTGGTCATAACTCAGTGTAGAAAGGTCCAATTGACCTGAAATTTTACCAGAAGAAAGCTGAGACATAGACCTACAACTTTAATGAAGAACACAAATCTAAATTCTGAACATAACCTAGTCAAATTGCTAACCGAACTTAGATTACCAAATCTGGCAGAATTAGTTTTGCCCAGAACTTTGGATTTTGTCCAATTCGGCCAATTATGGTGTTTAGGCCATAACTTGAGCTACAAAACTCCAAATGGAGTGATTCAAAAAAGGAAATGTAACTAGACAAAATAAGGAACAACTTTTATGAAGACAACTTTGCTAAATTCCTACTGTACAAATGACCAATAGAACAGTAAACATAAGGCTTGAAATATGAAAATTGTGAATAATTAACACTAAGCTTAGAAATGGTATTGGAAACCAATACCAATAACTTTAGAATGCAAAATGTGGTATGTTGAGAGCATTAGAACCAATGTACCTATTTTCTATGCAAAAGTCAACATTTTAGTTGACTAATGAAATGAATAGTAACACCTAAACTTAAATTTCAAGAATTGAAAATTTTAAAAGTGTAACATGCCCTAGTACACCTAGCAAGATTGGTTTGGATAAGTTGGCATGCCAATAGGGTTCAGTTAGCAGTACTGCACATGGCATTATGCTATTTTGTGATTTCATGGCTTTTAGCCATTCTGACATTATGTTGATACTTGGCCTTGTGCCTAATGTTATTACAGCTTATTAGCTGTTCAGCTGCACACCGGGAGATACATCTGTGACCAATGGTGTGACGACCTGAGGGGCCTGAGGTACTTGATACTCAGTGCCAGTTTACCCATTTATCTAGTCCAATCGTCTAGTATAGGTTACTTGGGCAACCAAAAATGAAAGTGAATAAATTTAATAAAATTATGAATATAACAAGTACAAAATAAATAAGATTACCAATAATGATCGAAAAATTATCTGCATAAGACATCAGGATATGCACTGCATATTTATTTACTGTTATTTCTTTTTATTTTATTATTGGCACCACTAAGTATTAATGCTTAGCGCGTTGCTTTTTGCCACGCGTAGGTTCTGGAGAGATCGATCGAGAGCCCAGTAGACCACAAACTGGGTGAGACCTCCTGCAGCTCTGCATAGTGTCCGTGTCACCTCACCATTATCAGTGCATTGGTAGGACACTAGATTTTATTTTGATATTTTGTAATTAACTTTTACTTTCTCATGTGCAATTGAAACTCATGTAATGTATTTTGGTATTAATGTAAATAGTGAGAATTGTGTTTATGAATGAAAAAAATTGAATATTTATGTATGACTTGTATATGAATATCATATGAAATGAATGATTAAGAAATGGAAATGTTGTTGAAAAATATTGAGATTTTGATGATGAAATGGAGTTTGGGATTGATTAAAAATTTTGGAAGTGTTTTTCACAGGTTCCGAAGAACTGTTTTATCCATTTTTAGCTGGCACTCTGCCGGATTTTCTATAAAATTTGCGAAACCTCAAATAAATTATAATTTCAATAAATGACTTAAATATAATGTATTTTACTTCATAACTATGATAAAAATAAATTAAACAAGAATAAAAAATGATTGAGAAAAAAAAATAGGATGTTCCGGTACACTGTGTGACATATCTTACTCAGCTATACTATCGACGGGTAAGGGGTGTCACATTTAGTGGTATCAGAGCACGGTTTAGGCATTTCTAGGCCTAGATAAAGTCCATATCATGCATTGCATTTGTAAGAGTTGAGGTGACACTAATGCAGATCTGTTTGTCTTTGTTATTTTGATTAGGATATGGACCCCACATCTTAGAGGGCAATTGAGGAGGAAGTGGAGAGTCATGCTCCACCTGCAGCAGCTGAGACTGGGGGTAGGGGAGAACCTGCTCCGCCAACTCCAGTAAAGCCTGCTCAGCCTCCACAGGCCATGTTCCAGCAAATTGCCGAATTCTTCAGACAAATGGCTGGGGTAATGCCACCACCACCACCACCTCCACAGCAGAAATCCCACCTAGAAAGATTGAGAAAATTTGGAGCAGTGGATTTCTTTGGCAAGAGAGAAGATGATTCTGTTGCAGTCGAAAACTGGTTGAACAGAACAGGCAGAGTTTTAAAACAACTCCACTGCACTCCTGAACAAAACCTAGAAGCTATCTATCTCTGTTGCAAGATGATGCCTACCAATTGTGGGATACAGTGTCTAGTGAAGTGTAGCCAGAAGTAATAACTTGGGACTTCTTCCTCTCAGAATTCAAGAAGAAATATGTGGGTAGTGTATACCTAGAAGAGAAAAGAAGAGAGTTCATTAACCTAAGGCAGAGACAACTGACAATGGCCGAGTATAAAAATGAATTTGTCAGACTGAGCCGCTATGGAAGGGAGATAGTCCCTAATGAGGCCGAAAGGTGTAAGAGATTTAAAGAGGGATTAAATGATAACATAAAGATCATGATTACTGCCTTGGGAATTACAGACTTCACCAAGTTAGTGGAAGCTGCATTAAAAATTGAAAAAGTTAGAATAAATGAGCATACCAGAAGGGAGAGACAGCAGAAAGGAGCCTGGGTCAGTCTAGCTCATCTCCTGCACTAGGAAAAAAGTTCAAAGGTCCACCTGCACAGAGTTTAGGTCAACCTTAAGGTCAGGGTCAGTCCCAGGGGCCCAAGCCACAGTTAAACCCTAGGAGAGGTCAGTCCACACTATCAATGGGCAACTCCCTAGGGACGGGGTTCAGGGGACCAGCCCCAGCATTTTCTGCATGTCCGCATTGCCTAAAATGGCCTAAGGGGGAGTGTTGGAGAGTGACTGGTGCCTGCTTAAGGTGTGGGTCAACAGAGCATCAGTTAAGGAACTGTCCACGCAGAACTAATACAACTGCTCCAACACAAGCAGAAAAACCTGCTCCTGCACCATAAAGGGGTAGGAAATCTAGCAAATCTGAGGCAGTGGGACCATCACAGAGACCTGCATCTGAGCCAGCAGAGAGGCCTAAGGGCAGACTACCTACCAGATCCTATGCCATGAGAGCTCAGGAGGAGCAAGATGCCCCGGACGTCATCAGAAGACGTTCTCCCTCTACAATACATCAGTGCATGCATTGGTGGATCCAGGATCCACTCATTTATACATTTGCATCAACCTACCCATAGAAAGGGGGATACTAGTAGGGGAAAGTGACCAAGACATTCTGGTCACTAATCCATTGGACCACAGTGTAATGGTGAACAAAGTGTACAAAGGTTGCCCGTTAAGGATTCAGGGGTATGAATTCTTGGCAGACCTGATTGAGTTGCCTTTTCATGAGTTTGACGTGATTTTGGGGATGGACTGGTTGTCACGTCATTAGGCAATGGTTGATTGTAAATTGAAGAGAATTTCTTTAAAAACTTCTAAGGGTAATGAGATCATAATTGTGGGGGAAAGGACAGATTTCTTGTCCAATGTCATCTCAGTCACAGTTGCAAGAAAATTGATGAGAAAAGGCTGTGAAGCTTACCTAGCACATATGGTGGATATAAGGCAGGCTAAGCTAAATTTATGTGACATACTCATAGTAAGAAACTTTCCAGATGTGTTCCCTGAAGAATTGCCTGGCTTGCCACCAGAAAGAGAAGTCAAATTTGCTATTGAGATACTGTCGGGTACAGCACCAATCTATATTGCTCCTTATAGGATGGCACCCACAGAATTGAAGGAACTAAAAATCCAATTACAGGAGTTACTGGATAAGGGGTTCATACACCCTAGTGTGTCACCATGGGGAGCTCCAGTGCTGTTTGTAAAGAAGAAGGATGGGACTTTGAGGTTATGCATCGATTACCGGCAGTTGAATAAAGTGACTGTGAAGAACAAATATCCGTTGCCTAGAATTGATGATCTGTTTGATCAGTTGAAGGGAGCAGGAGTATTTTCCAAAATTGATCTTAGATCAGGGTATCATCAGTTAAGGGTGAAGGATGCAGATGTGCCAAAGGCTGCATTCAGGACCCGGTGTGGGCATTATGAGTTTCTGGTGATGCCCTTTGGCCTAACAAATGCACCAGTAGCATTCATGGACCTTATGAACCGTATCTTCTATACATACCTAGATCGGTTCGTAGTGGTCTTTATTGATGATATTTTGGTGTATTCTAAGACCGGGGAAGACCATGATGAGCATTTGAGGATTGTTCTGCAAACCCTGAGAGAAAAGAAGCTGTATGCTAAGTTGTCCAAGTGTGACTTCTGGTTGAATGAGATTGCATTCCTTGGGCACATAGGATCAGCTGATGGGATTAGGGTGGATTCCAAGAAAATAGAAGTAGTGATGGAATGGAAGTCTCCCAGAAATACAATTGAGGTCAGAAGTTTCTTGGGGCTAGCTGGGTATTACAGAAGATTTGTGAAGGGATTTTCCTTAATAGCTGCTCCAATGACCAAGTTGTTACACAAGAATGTCATATTTGACTAGAATGACAAGTGTCAGACCAATTTTGAGAAGTTGAAAGCTATGTTGACAGAGGCACTAGTGTTAACACAGCCAGTGTCGAAAAAGGACTTTGTGGTCTACAGTGATGCCTCTCATAATGGGTTAGGGTGTGTATTGATGCAAGAGGGGAAGGTGGTCACCTATGCTTCTAGGCAACTAAGGCCACATGAATAGAATTACCCTACCCATGATCTAGAGCTTGCAGTAATTATCTTCGCGCTGAAGATATAGAGGCATTACTTGTATGGTGAAAAGTACTATATTTACACAGACCACAAAAGTCTGAAATACTTGCCAACCCAGAAGGAGCTCAACCTCAGACACAGGTGATGGATTGAGTTCTTGAAGGACTATGATTGCGTGATTGATTACCATATTGGGAAGGCAAATGTAGTTGCTGATGCTTTGAGCAAAAAATCCATCACAGCTTTGAGATCATTAAATGCCCATCTATCTTTGGCTAGAGATGGAGCTATTTTGGCTGAGTTGCAAGTGAGGCCAAACCTGTTACATTAGATTTTAGATGGGCAAAAGGTAGATGAAAAGTTAATGACTATTGTGAGTAAAGTCTCAGAAGGGAAAGTAACTAACTATGAGGTGAAAGCAGATGGGTGCCTGTATTACAAAGAAAGACTGTGTGTACCAGATGATGGGGAATTGAAAGCCAATATCCTGAAAGAGGCACATACCAATATTTATGCTATGCACCCAGGAAGTACAAAAATGTATCGTGATCTGAAGCTTCAGTATTGGTGGCCTGGTATGAAGAAGGACATAGATGACTATGTGACTAAATGCTTGACATGTAAGCAAGTCAAGGCAGAACATCAAGTTCCATCGGGATTGCTACAGCCTATACGCATACCTGAATGGAAATGGGATCGGGTCACCATGGATTTTGTAAGTGGTCTACCTCTCACCCAGAAGAAGCATGATGCAATTATGGGTGATAGTAGATAGATTAACGAAGTCAGCACACTTTCTGCCAGTTAAGACTGACTACTTACTGGAGAAGTTAGCAGAATTGTATATCAGTGAGATAATTAGACTGCTTGGAATTCCACTTTCCATCATATCTGATCGAGACCCAAGGTTTACATCGAGATTCTGGAAGAAGTTGTATGAATCCTTGGGTACACAACTCTACTTCAGTACAGCTTTCCATCCTCAGACGGATGGGCAATCAGAAAGAGTAATCCAGGTAAACAATTGAAACCAATTAAACTAATACAAATATTGAACTGAAATGATAATAATAATATGAAATATATGTCAGGTCCTTGAGGATATGCTAAGGAGTTGTGTCATTGAGTTTGAGGGAAGTTGGGATAAATACCTCCCACTGGCAGAATTTACGTACAATAATAGCTACCTAGCTAGTATCCAAATGGCCCCATATGAAACACTGTATGGGAGGAAATGTAGAACTCCAGTGTGCTGGATTGAATTGGGTGAAGATAAACTGGTAGGGCCAAACCTGGTGAAACAGATTGAGGAGAAGGTAAAGCTAATCAAAGCCAATCTGAAGGTTGCCTCAAACAGATAGAAATCCTATGCCGACCTGAAGAGAAAAGAAATAGAATATACAGTAGGCGACAAAGGTAAATTAAGCCCTAGGATCATTGGCCCATATGAAGTCATTGAACGTGAGGGTCCAGTGGCCTACAGGCTAGCTTTACCACTAGAGATGAACAAGATCCACAATGTGTTCCACGTGTTTATGCTAAGAAGATACTGCTCAGATCTTTCACATGTCATTTCCATCGAAGAAATTGAAGTATAACCAGATTTGACATATGAAGAAGAACCCATACTAATTCTGACTCAGGAAGTGAAAGAGTTGAGGAATAAGCAGATTCCACTGGTGAAAGTGCTTTGGAGGCACCACAACATCGAGGAGGTAACTTGGGAAAGTGAAGAGACGATGAGGCAACAGTTACCTCAACTATTTGTATCAGGTAAATTTCGAGACCGAAATTTAAATTAGAGGGGAAGAGTTGTAACACTCTCCCTATAGCAACTTTGTACATTTTACTATTTCGGTGACCAGTGTCAGTCCGGATAGCTAGAACGTCCGAAAAAATATTTAAATTAAAGTGCGGAACCATAATTAACTCAAATATTAATAAGAAAAATTTAGCAAAAATTTTAAAAATAAAATACAACCAAGTTAAATGAGCCGGTGCCAAAGCGATAGGTGCCCAAGCGATAGGTAACCCAGTAGGAAGTTGCAGTTCTCGCAACTAGGAGCCCTGGACCAGGGGAGAGATTCATAAAATATTTTTTAAAACTCTAGAGAATAGTCATTGAGGGTTCTATGGCATTAGAATTCCAAGAAAATGCTTAGAAAAAAATTTCAATCGGTACAAATAATTTTGGTATGTTAAGCCAAACGAAGGGCATTTTGGTCATTTCACCTTCAGAGGTGATTTTTGGCCAACTTGTCCAGTTAAGTAAATAATTATTATGACACAAAATATGAATAAATATTGCTAAAAATTAAATTGAAAATGAGTAGAGAAGAAAATAAGAGAAAATGAAATAAAAGGCTAATTATGACATCACCATGATGTCATTAAACATTTACTACCAATTACAATTAACTAAGCTCACTTAAAACAAATGAAAAGAGATAAGAATAAACCAAAAAAGGTCATCAGCCACACCCAAAATCAGCCGTCTCCCTCTCCTCCATACCCATTCCACCATTGAAAGCTTACCAAAGCTTCATAACTCACCAAATCTCACCCCAAAACCCTAAACACCCCTCACAAAAATTAACCCCCACATCAAGAGCAAGGTTTTGATTATCATAAAGTGAAGAAATTCTAAGGTTTATATAAGCCAATAAAGAGACCAAAGAGGTTAGTGCATGTTAATTACTTAATCTTGTTTATTTCTTAAAATTTAGTTTAAATATGAACAAATAATTAAGAAATTTAGATAAATCATGTGTGAAATTGAGAATGGAATTTTGACCAGCTTTATGGGAGTGGTAGTTGATGGTTTTGATGGATTTAAAATGGCTTAGAAATGGTGTTGATGTGTAGACATAAATTTGAAATGGATTAGTATGCCTAATTGACATGTGTTATGTGAACCTTGAATTTGAGTTAGGGTTTGGACACAAAAACTTGGATCTTGTTCATGTGTTAGTGGATGAAAGTTTAAATGGTCAATTAGCGACCATTTGGTTGTGTATGATGAAGAATTGAAGTGAGTTGTAGCTTGGGATTTGAGTTTGGCTGAGCTGACTTGTGTGACCTGCAGGTCTGGATGCAAGTCTAGCCTGGGCAGCTATAACTTGGGTTGTGTAGGTTCAATTGGTGCAAAGCCAATTGGACATGAAACTAGACACATAATGGTGCCACTTTGGTGAAGAAACCCTACCCAGAAAACCAAACCAAGTTAGCTTAAAAATTGCCCTAATCCAGGTGACTTGCATTCTGCCTGGGCAAAATGACCAAATAAACAGTATTTATTCATTTAGTCATAACTCAGTGTAGAAAGGTTCAATTGATCTAAAATTTTACCAGCAGAAAGCTGAGACATAGACCTACAACTTTGTTAGGAACACAAATCTAAATTCTGACCATAACCTAGTCAAATTACCAGTTAAACCTAGGTTACCAAATCTGGCAGAACTAGTTTTGCCCAAAATTTTGGATTCTATCTAATCCGGCCAGTTATGGTGTTTATGGCATAACTTGAGCTACAAAACTCCAAATGGAGTGATTCAAAAAAGAAAATGTAACTAGACAAAATAAGGAACAACTTTCATGAAGACAACTTTGTCAAATTCCTACTGTACAAATGACCAATGGAATAGTAAACATAAGGCTTGAAATCTGAAAATTGTGAATAATTAACACTAAGCTTAGAAATGGTATTGGAAACCAATACCAACAACTTTAGAATGCAAAATGTGGTATGTTGAGAGTATTAGAACCAATGTATCTATTTTCTATGCAAAAGTCAATATTTTAGTTGACTAATGAAATGAATAGTAACACCTAAACTTAAATTTTAAGAATTGAAAATTTTAAAAGTGTAACATGCCCTAATACACCTAACAAGATTGGTTTGGATAGGTTGGCATGCCAATAGGGTTCAGTTAGCAGTACTGCACATGGCATTATGGCATTCTGTGATCTCATGGCTTTTAGCCATTCTGACATTATGTTGATACTTGGCCTTGTGCCTAATGTTATTACAGCTTATTAGCTGTTCAGTTGCACACCGGGAGATACATCTGTGACCAATGGTATAACGGCCCGAGGTACTTGATACCCAGTGCCAGTTTACCCGTTTATCCAGTCCAGTTGTCCAGTATAGGTTACTTGAGCAACCAAAAATGAAAGTGGATAAATTTAATGAAATTATGAATATAACAAGTACAAAATAAATAAGATTACTAATAATGATCGAAAAATTATCTGCATAAGACATCAGGACATGCACTGCATATTTATTTATTGTTATTTCTTTTTACTTTATTATTGGCACCACTAAGCATTATTGCTTAGCGCGTTGCTTTTTGTCACGCGTAGGTTCTGGAGAGACCGACCGAGAGCCCAGTAGACCACAGACTGGGTGAGACCTCCTGCAGCTCTGCATAGTGTCCGTGTCACCTCACCGTCATCAGTACATTGGTAGGACACTATATTTTATTTTGATATTTTGTAATTAACTTTTACTTTCTCATGTGCAATTAAAACTCATGTAATGTATTTTGGTATTAATGTAAATAGTGAGAATTGTGTTTATGAATGAAAAAAATTGAATATTTATGTATGACTTGTATATGAATATCATATGAAATGAATGATTGAGAAATGGAAATGTTGTTGAAAAATATTGAGATTTTGATGATGAAATGGAGTTTGGGATTGATTGAAAATTTTGAAAGTGTTTTTCACAGGTTCTGAAGAACTGTTTTATCCATTTTTAGTTGGCACTCTGCCGGATTTTCTATAAAATTTGCGAAACCTCAAATAAATTATAATTTCAATAAATGACTTAAATGAAATGTATTGTACTTCATAACTATGATAAAAATATATTAAACAAGAATAAAAAATGATTAAGAAAAAAAAAGGGTGTTTCGATACACTGTGTGACATATCTTACTCGGTTATACTGTAGACGGGTAAGGGGTGTCACACATTAAATGTCACATCCTTGCTGATAATTAATCTTGGAGACATTGGATCATTGCACCACAACCTTTAGCCTTTCACTCCAGATGCATACCTTATAAATATGCATTTTCTTGCCCTTGACTCAAGCTTACAATCTCTCACATGAGCATAAGCAGGGCAACCAAACACACTTAGCTGAGAGTAATCAGTAGGTGAACCGGACCATATCTCAAAAGGAGTTTTGCACTCAATAGCTGTAGATGGAGATCTATTAACCAAAAAGCAGGTTATATTGATTGGTTCAGCCCAGAAATCCTTTCCCAATCCTAAATGTGAGAGTATGCTTCATACTTTGTCACAAAGCATTCTGTTCATGCGTTCTGCAAAACCATTCTGTTGTGTTCTTGTACAAGTGCGGTGTCTCATTATACCTTCATTGTTACAGAATGCATTAAATTCACGATTGCAAAATTCCAACCCGTTGTCAGTTCTAAGACGCTTGACCTTTTTTTCTGTCTGCTTCTCAATCATCGTCTTCCACTTTACAAAGGTTAAAAATGCCTTATCTTTTTTTTTTTCAGAAAATACACCCACACTATCCATGAGTAATCGTCAATCAAAGTCATGAAGTACCTGGCACTGCTCTAGGAAGGGATTCTATTAAGAACCCATAGATTTGAGTGGATATAATTCACCGTTCCTCTAGTCTTGCACACTGCCTTTTTATCGAACTTCACCCTGGTCTGTTTGCCAAACACACAGTGTTCACAAAAGTCCATAGATTCTATTTTCTGCTCGTCCAATAAATCCCACTTTCTTAACACAGATAATCCTCTTTCACTCATATGACCAAGATGCAGATGCCACAATTGAGTCTGATTTTGATTATTGCTTCCGAATACTACTGCAGCTTCCCTTAAAACTATACTGCCCTGAAGAAAATACAATCCTGAACCAAACTGCTCTTCATGAGTACCATAGAGCCCTTGCACACTTTGAGAACTTCATTCTCTGCATGGTATTTGAATCCATGAGAGTCAAGTGTCCCAGGAGAAATCAGGTTCCTTTTTAGTCCTTGAACATGCCAACACTTTATAGTTCTAACAACGCCATCAAACATCCTCAATTTGATGTTACCAATTCCTTCCACAAATAATGCATGATCATTGCCCAGAAACACCTTGCCACTCATCTGTTTTTAAGTGAGAAACCAGTTTCTGTGTGGACACATGTTATAGGTAGCACCAGTATCAAGAATCCAAAAATTTTGTCCATGATCTGAACTTGATGCGCTTATATTATATAGATATTTTTAAGCACATATGTATATTATTCCACAACATTTAGATAAGTAATCTCATGCATAATCATTAATTTCATCAACTTTTGTAAATTCCATTGTCAAACTCTAAATTTTATGTTTTCTGTATCATTTCAGGTGTTTGGATAAAGTTTCAAGGCATAGGAGTGCAGAAGGGAGCTTAGAAAGACTAAAGGAAAGAGAAGTGCTGCTGATACACTTTACATGGGTCGTGTAATCAAAGCCACAAACCTGTGTAACCTACTACCAAGGGAAAAACTAATAGAGTCAAGGAAGAAACGCAGTACACGGATCGTGTACACAGACCTGTGTAAAACATGGAGACCCGTGTAAGTCTCTGCTTGGCCAGGATTGAGGAACTCTCTGTAAAGCCAAAGAACACAGGTTGTGTACTTGAACCTGTGTAACCAGCAATGCCCCGTGTAATCTTTTGTGCCAATACGAGATGCAGTCTTCAAAGCTCCACTAAGTTACACGGCCCTAGGCTGTGTAGTGACACACGGGCCGTGTATCAGTCGATAACCAGTTTCTTGATTTGACTCCAGCTCCAATTTTTAATAGAGAGAATAGACTTCTAATGCTTCTGGGACTCTGAAAATGTAACACCCCTATGTTCGGTAGTGCGTTCTACTGTTCCGATGACAGTGTCTATCCGGATAGCTAGGATACTTGGAATTATATTTAAATATTAGTGTGGAGATATAAGATAGTGAAATACAATAGAGGAAAATACAAGAAAAAAAAATAAAGAAAAAAAATAAAAAAGAGAAAATGGAACTAAGCTAAACAGATAAAACCATACCGATTGGTGACCGCACCGGGAATGCTGTTGTCAACCCCAGGACTATGGGTAACCCTTGGAATTAAGTTTTGGGACATAAGTAAAGGTTTATTGAAACGTAATTGACACTAGAAATATCAAAGAAAAAACAATAAATTAGTACAAGAAAAATGAAAAATTGAGAAACAGACAAAAATCGGTGTTACCGAAAAATCAGGAATATAACCCCAAGTGGGGCATTTTGGTCATTTGACACCTAGAGTTGTCTTTTGACCTCAATTTCCATTAAAAATAAGTGGTATTAAACTTTGTAAATAATATGAAAAATGAACTTATGTATAAAATATAATAAGGGAAAAATAAGGGGTGATTAATGGAAATATTAAAACTTGATTTATTTAGTTAATTAAATAATGGTTAGTGGAGATAATGGGGGTATAAAGACCCATAAGTGGACAGCACTCACCACTTCAGCACTAATTTCTTCATTTCACCCTTCCATGGTCGATTCACACTTCACCATTCTTCCTCTATGGACGGTTACAAGAAAGCTTCAAATCACCATCATTTTCAACTATTAATTCAAGACTTCCTTCACTAAACTTTATCTACACATCTTGGGCAGCATATTGGAACCAAGAAAGAAGAGTTTTGGTGGAGTTTTGAAGAAGTCCAAAAAAGGTAAGTGGGTGTTTTCAATTATTGTTTCATTAAAAGTGTAACTAAGGTTGTGAGTAGTTGAATTATGGAAGAAATTTGAGGTTTGATGAATTATTGGTAATGGAGCATTTTGGCAGCCATGAAATCTCACCATGAACAGCTTGTCCTTGCATGTAAATGGTTGTTTGGATGTTGATTTAAATGTTTAATTGTATTGAAGTTGAATTCCATGTGTAAAGTTTAATTTATAAGCTTGAAAAGTGAAAATGGAAGTTCATGGGTATGTGTAAACTTGTGATAGCCTCATAAAGAAGATTGAAGTGTTTAAGTTCATGAAATATTATTGAATTATGTTGCTTATGGTGGCAACATGTGTATGTGAATAATTGTTTGGATTTGGACATGTAAATGGGGTATGTTCGTGTGGTTAAATTATTGTAGTTGGACTTTGAAAATTCTGAGTTATAATGTGTATATTGAGAGTTGTTACAAGCTGCCAAAATGACCAAAATGTGATGTAAAGTGTGTTAATGTTATGGTACCAAATCAGAATTGGCATGAAAGGTAAACTTGGTAAGTATTGAATGTGTAATTGGTAAGTGTTGAATAATGTGTAACAGGGCAGTGTACACTTTAGCTTAGAACCTTAAGTGTGTGACTCCAATTGGTATGAGACCAATTGGAGGTGAAACTAGGCACAAAATGTGCCAACTTTCATGAAGGAAGCTTACCTAAATTCTACCTAGAAGGTGACTTGAAAAATGACCAAATCCGGATCAGTGACTTGGAAGCCTGAAAATTGATCATTTGGGTAGTAATTAGTGTTTTGACCATAACTCACTCAAAATAGGTCCAATTGACCTGAAATTTTTATTATGAATAGTTTAGACATAGATCTACAATTCTTATTAAGACACCAAAGCCCATAAATGGCCAAAACCAAGCCAAATTGCTTGCACAAGTTCGGGTACCAAAATTGGCCGAACCAAAAGTGACCTAAAAATGACCTAAGCTTACCATTTTAGTGCATTCTGTCCGGCATTGGTAAATTGACCATATCTTGGTCTACACAACTCAGAATGACTTGAAATTTTGCCCCGCGTGCAATAAGACATAGACCTACAAGTTTGTAGCTTGGACCGGAACTTGAAAACCAAGGGAACTAGGTCGTCCAGCTAGGTCAAAATAGTGTACCGAAATCCGGTAAATTGCAATAAAATGCAATACACTTGGAAATGAAATTGGTAACATATAACAACACTAAAGGGCTATAAAATGTGACATATTAGTAACATTAGAATTGACTCACTTAGAGTGCTTCAAGGGTCAACATTATAGGTTGAATAATGAAATGAATTGAAGGGAATAGTACCAAGAAAATTTAAATATTAGATTTTATTGTTAGAAACAAATTCATTGAGTACTGAAACACTTTAAATTATGTGTTTCAGTTGATAAGGATATTGAGAAGCATAAAGAACATTGAGTCAAGGCTTAGGAGCGACTCAAGTCAGGTTTGTGCACAACTAGTTTTTAATTGATTTTGTTCTGAATATTTCATATGATTAAATGACATATTTTTCTTATGTATTATGTTTAACAAGCATTGGATTTAATTCAATGATTATTGAAATTGTTATAGTATGTATGAATTTAGCTTTGTGAAATGGTATTTCCACAAGTATTAAGCATTGTTATGAATTGAATAAATTATGTTTTTGGAAAATTGTGATAGAACATGTTTTGAATTGTGATGGGTAATTTGAATGGAAAAATGCAAATTTATGATTTGAATTGTGATGCGCATAAAAATTATTGGATATTGGAATTGACTTTGAATCGAATTGTATTGTGATTTATGCTCACTAAAAGGATTGTGATATTGTTTTATATCTCACTATAAATGCTTGACTAGGTTATTACCCGTCTCTCTCATTTGTTGAGAAGACAATGGAGTTAGTTGTGTTTTGATTACCATGGTACGTGTACAGGCTTAGATTCTCCTCTTATTAGAGGTTAGATCTAAGTTTTTTTTTTTTTTAAGTTATGGCCCTTTCGAAAGATTCATTATTGTGATGTGTACTGTGCACGATGATTCGACCTCCTCGACCATAGGGAGTTAGAATCCAATTCGACCTCCCCAACCATAGGGAGTTAGAATCACCCCGAAGATGGCCCTTTCGGATTAGTCTTGCATAGTTAGTGAGATAAAGAATGGTTTTTGAGATAAAGAATGGTTTTTGAATAGTAAAGAATTGTGATTTCAATTATGATTTATGTATAATTGATTTTGTGGGAATTAATCTTATTTCCATATATTGTTGGAACTACCTTAAATGTTTAGTTGTGATTTGATAAATTGAATTTCATGGTCAAAGTCATTTTATACAAATGATTTATATTATTGGCAATGAACATATTTTGATTTTTTGGAATTTGATGAGTATACAGATTTTCAAATTATTTACTGTAACTTTTGTTAAGGTATATTGTACTATATTTTAAATTATAGTTGTGCACCACTGAGGTCACTACTCAGCGATAGCTTTGTATGCTATCGCAGGTGAAAAGAGCATAGAGCAATTGAGTTAGCTTCTTTGAAGAGACATTTAGATCAGCTCCAGGTAGACCCATGTACACAGGTTTTGATGTATGTATGTAATAATATGTATGTAAATTATTTGAGCAGTTGTATAAAAACTCTTGTAAAATATTTTGGTATGTAATTAAATGTAAATTATTGTAAATGTAAATTTGAGATTTCATTTACTTAAATAGTTTTGTAATGTTAATTTTGAGTCTTGTAATCAATGGAATGTTCTTTATGATGAGATTGGTTTGAAAATGAATTGATTTGATTATTGAGATTTCAATTGTGAGTTGAAATGAAGTTATTGGAGATGTATTTGAGAAAACATATTGGGACTGTTTTCCTTTTCAGGTTTGAAGAACTGTTTTCTCAAAATACAGCCGGCACTTTGTCGAAATTTTGAAAAAAATTTTATAACACCAGATTTTAATCGATGATTTATATTTTACGAAAATTATTTTAAAATCCCTTGTAGTATATCTAATGGGTTATCGATAGGCGAAGTATGATAATTCATTAGGTGTACTACGGGATTATGTTACATCTTACAGAGGAGTAGGGTGTGACAGAAAACCTAACCCTAGGCACTGAATATAAATAGAAGCAACAGAAAGCAGAAAAGGGAGATCCAGAGTCGGACAATAACACCTTCATCATTTTCTCATAGCTGTCTAGAAGCGTAGTGTATCAGTATCAAGGCGGAGCCTTCAGCTGATGTTCCACAAGATTAAAGCTGCAGATTCTCTTTGATTCTTTTATTCTATTTCTTTAAATGGACTTTTATTGTTCTTTTATTTTATTTTTTTATTATGTTTGCTGAACTCACCATGAGTGAGTAATTTCCATCTTCTGATTGGGAGAGTAACGCTTGTAATAATTATTATGGATAAATATTGAGTTTTATTTATTGGATTTGAGATTTGTTCTTTGATTTAATTTCTTGCGATCTTAATGCATGCTATGTGTTGGTACCCACTTAATATTGATTATAGATATTAATTGAAGGACTAAAAGGTGAAGATTAATATTAGAAAATCAATAATTTGAACCTAGGAAATCTGATCTAAAGATAGACCGATAACCTTTGTGGAGTTCCATAATTAATCATAGGTTTTAAAGGTTTTTATTAAAACTGATCACTTATGAAAGTAGGGTTTAGTTCTAATAGAGACACACCTTAGGTGCCTTGAGAGAGGATCTAGGATACCTTAGGATTAATTTCCATCAAAGTAATAATCTCCCATTTATTGAATGAATTAGATTGATTCCATAATTGATTGAAGTGTGAACCCTTAATTCTGGATTATTTTCATCCATTGCTATTTTAGTTTAGTAAATTGTTTTAGACTTTATTTCTTTTAATTTAGATTTAATTATTATTTCTACACAATTCGATCATCTTGATAATTAAAATCACTATAGTTCGGTACTCAACACGATCCTCGTGGGAATGATACTTTACTCATCATTTTATTACTTGTTTGCGATCCATGCGCTTGTAGGGTTGAAAAACAAACAAATAAGTTTTTGGCGCCGTTGTCGGGAAATTTAATTTTAGTAATATTAGGCGATAGGTAATTTAGCTGATTTAGACATTTTCATTTACTATTTAATTTTGTTTAATTCATTTTATTCTTTTATTCTCTCTCAGGTGATTGGTTTGGTGCATGACCAAAACAAAGCCAGAGGAAGAAGTTTTTGATTTGGATCCAGAGATAGATAGGACCCTAAGAGCCATCAGGAGAGAAAGGAAACGCCAATAACAAGATCAAGGAAATCCAAAAACTCCAATCACAGCCGATGACAACAACAATAGGCCAAGACTCTTGAAGGACTGTGGGGCTCCATCTATACAAGAATTCTAATCTAGTGTTACAAGACCCACAGTGGATGTCAATAATTTTGAATTAAAACCGGTATGGCTCCAGATGATCCAACAGACCCAGTTTAGGGGTTCACTAATAGAAGATCCACATTACCACCTCTAGTGCTTTCTTGCCCTATGTGACACATTCAAGATGAATGGAGTCTCTGATCAAGCTATAAGACTTAGAGCATTCCAATTCTCTCTTCGAGATAGAGCAAGGAAGTGGTTACTTTCTTAACTAGCTGGAACATTCATCACTTGGGAAGACCTCTCACAAGCTTTCCTAGTAAGATATTTCCCACCTGTAAAGACTGCAAAGTTGAGGGTTGAACTCAACACCTTTAGACAAATGGAAGGTGAATCACTCTATGATGCATGGGAGAGATATAAAGAATACAGAGAGAATGTCCACACCATGACATAGAGGATTGGCTCCTGGTTTAGAACTTCTATAATGGGCTACTGTCCTCTACAAGGAGCACAGTAGATTTAGCTGCAGAAGGTGACCTGATGGAGAAAATAGTGAACCAAGCACTTAAACTTCTGGAGAGGGTCACGTATCACAACTACAAATGGTCAAATGAAAGGGGGAATATAAGGAGAATAAAAAGAATCCTGGAAGTAGATGCCCTAAGCATGATAAATGCTTAATTTGACCAGCTCACAAAAAGGCTTAAAAGAATGCAAGCCAATGCTATAAGGATGAACAACCAACACTATGATAGCTGTAGAGAAGGATATAACAACTTCAATGAACTCTCCGCAGAATAGATGAACTATGTAAATAACGGAGGGAACTTCAACTAAAGGCAGCTCAATAACCCATATTCAAACACATACAATCCTAGATGGAGGACCCATCCTAATTTCTTATGGTCCAATTCACAGAATCAGCCAATGAATAAATAGAAAGGATACAGACTACTAGTAACCCCTGAATTTCATAACAGAGGACAGAACTTTGCACAGCCACCACCACCTCTTTAACCTCAATAGCCTGAACCAAAGTTGACCATGGAATCCATGATGGAAGGTTTCTTAGTAGCTCAACAACAGCAGAATGAAATGATCAAGCAGTTAGCTTCTAGAATAGGCTAACTTGCCACCCATAACAAGATGCTTGAAAATCAAATTGCTCAGCAAGTAAGTTCTTCAAGCAAGGCTGTCGGTAAATTGCCTATTCAACCAGAGATGAACCCAAAGGAGTAGTGTAAGGCAGTTAAATTAAGGAGTGGAAGAGTTCCAGAATAGTCAGAGGAAGAACCAACTGAGAGAACCTCTGATAAATCTGAAAACCAAACGAAGGAGAAAAAGGAAGAAGCTAAAGAGGATCAAGAAGAGGAAGCAAGGAATAAAAAGAAGTTATCAGAACCATATCAGCCTCCTCTACCTTTTCCTCAGAGATTCTAGAAAGCCAAATTGGACAAGCAGTTTGGAAAGTTTCTAGAAGTTTTGCAGAAACTCTATATAAACATTCCTTTTACAGAAGCACTCTCTCAAATGCCATCTTATGCCAAGTTCCTTAAAGACATTTTATCAAAGAAAAGAAAGCTAGAAAATTATGAGACTATTGCTCTTACAGAAGAATGCAGTGCCATATTGCAAAACAAGCTGCCACCAAAACTCAAGGATTTAGGAAGCTTCTCCATACCTTGTCTTATCGATAACATAAATATAGAAAAGCCCTCTGTGATCTAGGTGCAAGTGTAAGTCTGATGCCTCTGTCGATATTTAAGAAGCTAGATGTAAGGGAGCTTAAACCTACAAAAATTTCATTGCAACTGGCTAATCGATCTATAAAATACCCTATGGGCATCCTAGAAAACATGCTTATCAAGGTGGAAAAGTTCTTTATCCCATTTGATTTTGTTATGCTGGAAATAGAGGAGGACATCCAAATTCCTATCATCCTGGGAAGACCTTGCTTGGCAACTACTGGAGCTGTCATAGACATTAAGAACGGGCAGTTAACTCTCAAGGTAGTAGATGAAGAAGTGGAGTTCAACCTGTTTAGCATAATGAAGCACAAATTTGAACCTGACGAATGCTTCAAGGTTGATATAATTGACAAGTAAGTTGAAGAGAAATTCCATAAAACACACCCTGAAGATTCTCTTGAAGTATGCATTGTGTACAGCCACACAGCAGAGAATGAAAACACAAAAATTGCAACTTGTACACAATCCTTGATAGCTAGTCCACTCCTACCATTGGCTCAAGTTTTCAGGGTAGAAAGTTAAAGGAAAAACAACCCAAAAGCAAGCCTCAAGAAAACACCAAATAGGTAGAACTGAAATCTCTTCCCTCTACGCTAAGGTACGCATTTTTGGACTCAAATTATGAATATCCTGTTATTATCAATGCCAGCCTATCTGAAATAGAATAGGAAAAATTGTTAAGGATACTTAGGACCCATAGCAAGGCTATAGGGTATAAAATAAAAGACCTGAAACGAATTAATCCTTCTATTTACATGCATAGGATACCTATGGAAGAAAACAGTAAACCCACTATTGAACATCAAAAAAGACTTAATCCAAACATGAAAGAAGTAGTAAAAAAGGAAATTCTGAAACTATTAGATGCAGGTATTTTACACCCGATTTCTAATATCAAATGGGTTAGTCCAGTACATATAGTGCCTAAGAAAGGTGGGATAACTATTTTTCAAAATGCAAACAATGAACTAATCCCTACCAGGATAGTCACCAGTTGGCGCATGTGCATAGATTATAAAAAATTGAATAGTGCCATCAGAAAAGACCATTTTCCTCTTCCTTGCATAGACCAAATGTTAGAAAGACTAGTAAAATATTCCTACTTTTGTTATCTAGATGGGTATTTAGGATTTTTCTAAATTCCTATTCATCCAAAAGACTAGGAAAAGACCACATTCACGTGCCTTTATGGAACCTTTGCATATAAAAGAATGCCTTTTGGTCTTTGTAATGCCCCTACTACTTTTCAAAGGTGCATGATGACCATTCTTTCTGATTGTATTGAAAATATTATGGAGGTTTTTATGAATGATTTTTCTGTCTATGGAACTACTTTTGATGATTACCTAGCTAACTTATCCAAAGTGTTACAAAGATATAAAGAATCAAACTTGGTCCTAAATTGGGAAAAATGCCACTTCATGGTAAGGGAAGGTATAGTTCGTGGACACTTGATATCAGAAAGAGGAATTGAAGTTGACAAGGCAAAAATTAAAATCGTTGAAAAGATGCCATCACCAACATTAGTCAAAGGAATTCGAAGTTTTTTGGGACATGCAGGCTTCTACAGAAGATTCATAAAGGGCTTCTCCAAAATAGCTAAGCCACTTACCAATTTATTAAGTCAAGATTTTCCCTTTGATTTCAATGAAAATTGCCTTGTCTCCTTTAACAGGATTAAAGAAGTCTTGATCTCAGCATCAATAATGTAACCACTAGATTGGGAGCTACCATTTGAGGTGATGTGCAATGTAAGTGACTATGCAGTTGGAGCAGTACTCGGACAAAGAAAGGATAAAAAGCTCTACACCATTTATTACGCTAGCAAGACGCTTGACGACGCACAAATCAACTATGCTACCATAGAAAAAAAATTCCTAGCAATAATGTTTGCAATTGACAAATTCAAATCCTACCTAATTAGATCGAAAGTCATTATATTCATAGACCATGTTGCCATCCGGTACCTTTTGAATAAGAAGGAAGCAAAACCAAGGCTGATTCGATGGATTTTACTCCTGCAAGAATTTGACCTTAAAATCAAGGACAAAAAGGGATCTAAAAATGTAGTACCTGACCACCTTTCCAGACTGAAACTAGAAGACATAGGGGATACTGAGGATTTGCTAATTGATGATTCATTTCTTGATGAGCAATTACTAGCATTCTCCCAAGCTCCATAGTATGCTGACTTTGTTAATTTTTTGGTATGCAGGGTATTACCTTCAAATATGTCTTCTCAGCAAAGGAAGAAATTTCTGCATGATGTGCGGTTCTACACATGGGAGGAACCTCTACTGTACAAGAGATGTAATGATGGGCTAATAAAAAGATGCATATCGAAAGAGGAAATAGAGAGCGTTCTGCAGCACTGCCATTCATCATTATATGGAGGACACTTTGGCACCATAAAAACAACAGCCAAGGTATTACAAGTAGGGTTTTACTGGCCACATCTATTCAAGGATGTAAGATCCTTTGTGCTAGCTTGTGATCAATGCCAAAGAACGAGAAACATTTTAAGAAAGAATGAGATGCCACTGCATGGTATACTTAAAATTGAATTATTTGATGTGTGGGGAATATACTTCATGGGTCCATTCCCAACTTCCTTTGGAAACAAGTATATCCTAGTTGGTGTTGACTATGTGTCAAAATGGGTAGAAGCAGTAGCCACACCAACAAATGATGCCAGAGTGGTAACAAAATTCCTCAAAAAGAACATATTCATAAGATTTGGCACACCAAGAGTAATAATTAGTGATGGAGGAAGTCACTTCTGCAGTCAACAATTTGAAAATTTATTAAAGAAATATGGAGTGACTCACAAGGTGGTAACCCCTTATCATCCTCAGACCAGTGGCCAAGTAGAAATTTCAAATTGGGAGCTAAAACATATCCTTGAGAAAACAATCAATCACTCAAGGAAAGACTGGTCCATGAAGTTAGATGATACATTGTGGGCATACCGCACTGCATATAAAACTCCCATTGGAATAACACCCTTCCACTTGGTCTATGGAAAATACTACCATCTACCCGTCAAACTTGAACACATAGCTTATTGGGCTATCCAAACCCTAAACTTTGACCTAAAGGCTACTAGAGAAAAAAGGCTTTTACAGCTCAATGAGCTAGAAGAAATCAGATAGGATGCCTATGAGAATGCCAGGATCTTCAAAGATAAGACCAAAAGATGGCACAACAGGCGCATATCGAGGAAAGAAATCAAAGAAGAGGATCTTGTCCTACTATTCAATTCCAGATTAAAACTCTTTCCAGGAAAGTTGAGATCAAGATGGGTTAGTCCCTTTAAGATAACCTAAGTCTTCCCGTATGGGCGGTAGAAGTATGGAGTGAAACCTTAGGTGCTGTGACACCCCTTACCCGTGTACAGTATACCCGAGTAAGTAATGCCACACGGTGTACCGGCACATTCTAATATACCTTAATTAATTTATACCATGCTTGTGAATATAATTTATGAAATATAATTTATTTTAGCCATTTATCAAAAGTATTATTTATTTGAGGTTCCGAAAATTTTAAAGAAAATCCGGCGGAGTACCGGCTAAAAATGGAGAAAACAGTTCTTCGAAACCTGTTAAAAACACTTCCAAATAATTTCCAAACAATCCCAACTTCAATTCATCAACAGAATCTCAATATCAAAATCTCAACATTTTTTTCAATTTCAGTTCTCAATCATCATTTCTCAGGGTTCTCATATATAAACAACAATTAAATACTCAAATTACTTCCATACATAACCATAAATCTTTATTATTTACATGAACCTCAAAATACATTACATAAATCCAAATACATATGAGAAAATAAAAATTTAGTTACAAAATGACAAAATGACACCTAGTGCCCTACCAATGCACTGCAGGTAGTGAGGTGACACGGACACTGTGCAGAGCTGCAGGATGAACTCACCCAGTCTGCGGTCTACTGGGCTCACGATCTGTATCTCCAATACCTACGCGTGGCAAAAGCAACGTGCTAAGCAATAATGCTTAGTGGTGCAATAATATAATAAAAGAAAATAGCTGAAAGAAGTATGTATAGAATGTGTATGATTTCTTTATTTGGTATTGGTATATCTATTATTTCATTAACTTTGCCCACTTTTATTCATTTGGTTGCCCAAGTAACCTACACTAGACGACTGGACTGGATAAACGGGTAAACCGCCTTTGGTATCGAGTACCTCGGGCGTCACACCATCGGTCACATATGCATCTCGGTGTGCATGAGCGGCTAACAAGTTGTAAATAATATCAGGCACAAGGCCAAGTCTCAATGCAAGGTCAGAATGGCTAAAAGCCATAAAATCACAGAATGGCATATTGCCATGTGCAGTACTGCTAACTGAACCCTATTGGCATGCCAAACTATCCAAACCAATCTTGTTAGGTATACTAGGCATTTGAAACTTTTAAATTCTTCAATTTGTGAATTTCATGTTTTGGTGTTACTATTCACCTCATTGGTCAACAAAAATGTTGACTTTTGGATAGAAAATATGTACATTGACTTTGGCACTCCCAACATACCACATTTTGTATTTAAAACTTGTTGGCATTAAGCGTTAATACCATTTCTAAGCATTAAACCAAAGGAGCAGATTTTTCAGATTTTGTACCATAAATTTACTGTTCCATTAGGAACTGTTACAGTGGAAATTTGAGGAATTGGTAAACATAAAAGTTGTTTCTTATTTTGTCTAGTTGAATTTCCTTTTTCGAATCACTCCATTTGGAGTTTTGTAGCTCCAGATATGGTCCAAAAACCACAGCTGGCCGGATTTCCATTCTGCAGAAATTACCATATCTACAGTAACATGAACAGTGACTGTGACTGCATATTTGAATAGGTTCTGGCCATAATTTGAGGTAGGTTTCTTCATGAAAGTTGTTTGTCTATGTCTTAACTTGTTGCTGTAAAAATTTCAGGTCAATTGACCAAATCTACAGTGAGTTATGGCCTACTGTTCATTTGGTCATTTCTGTAGGTGCTGTTGCAGGGGATCCGGATTGGGGCTAACTTTTGGTCCTCTTGCTTTGGTCTTTTGGGCATGGTTTCTTCAGCAAAAATGTGCCATTGTAAGCCTAGTTTCATGTCCAATTTTCCAAACACCAATTGGACCAACACAGCCAAAGATATGGCAGTCTAAGTGGACTGAAATTTCAGTCACTCTGCTACTGTCCTTAGGCAGCCTACACACTCACTTTGCCATGCTATATTTCAGTCCAAATTGTGGTTAACTTACCTCAAATGGTCACTAATTGACCATTAAAAGGTTCTCTAACAATTTCCTAAGCCAAGTCAAATTTACACTTCTCAAAACCCTAATTCCCATCTCCATTTCACACTAGTTACCCTAGTTAACTAGTTAAGTCATTAACCACATAATTATGTACTTCAAACATGATCTCTAGTCCACTTTAAGTCCATCAAAACACTCCATTATTGTTCCTTCAATATGGCTGCTGAAATTCATGTACCATACACATGAGTTTTTGTTCAATTAAATCACAATTTCTTAGTAAATTCAAGTTCCTAATCATGAACTTAATGAGTTTTAGGGATATGGATGCACTAACCTTTAAGTGGCAGAATTTTCCAAGCCCCAAACTTCACTTTCTTTCTTCTTCTTGGCTGCCAAAAGATTATGCAAGGTGCTAGGATAAATTTTAGTAAATGGAGTATGAGGATTTAGGGTGAGACTTAGTGGAATGGAAAGCTTATGGAAGTGTTAATGGAGGTTTAGGTCTAAGGCAAGGTTTCGGCTGCATGAGGATGAGGGTGATGGCTGCTGGACTTTTAATTGTTTTGGTCTTTGTTTTGTCTCTTTTAAGTATTTAAGAAAGCTTATTAGCTTGTGATTGGTTGGTAATTTATAAATGACATCATTATGATGTCACAAATTGCTTTATTTTGATTTTTCTTTTCTTTTCATCACTACTCAATTTCAATTAAATTTTTAGTAATGTTTCTTCATATTTTATGTCATATTAATTATTTACTTAACTGGACAAGTCGGCCAAAAATCACCTCTGAAGGCGAAATGACCAAAATGCCCTCCGTTTGGCTTAACGGGTCAAAATTGTCTGTACCGATTGAAAAATTTTTCTAGGTATTTTCTTGGCATTCTAATGCCATGGGAACCTCAATAACCCTTCTCTGGAGTTTCAAAAATTATTTTATGAATTTTTCCTCGGGTCTAGGGCTCCTCGTTGCGAGAACCGCAACTTCCCTCTGGTTACCCATCACTAGGGCACCGGCTCGTTTAACTTGTTTGTATTTTATTTCTAAAATTTTTACTAAATTTTTCTTATCAATATTTGAGTTAATTATGGTTCCTCACTTTAGTTTAAATATTTTTCCGGACATTCTAGCTGTCCGGACCGACACCGGTCACCGGAACAGTAGGATGTACGGAGTAGTTACCGGGAGGGTGTTACAGGTGCATTCAAAGTCAATGGGCAGAGGCTGAAACCTTACTTTCAGGGAGAACCCATAAACAAGGGAGCCAACTGCACCTTCAACAACCCTCCAGATAGACCATGAACAACAAAAGCAAAGTCCAGCTAAAGACTATAAAAAAGCATTGTTTGGGAGGCAACCCAAAATTTTCAAATTTACTTTCTTTCTTATTTTAATTTTTGTTTTATGTTTGTTCATATTTTATTTCATAGGAGCCCCAAATCTAAATTCTGATAAAGCAAGGAACTGAAAGGCAAGAGAGGAGAGGAATCATCAAGTCAAATCTGTGACACCCCTTACCCGTGTACAGTATACCCAAGTAAGTAATGCCACACGGTGTACTCGCACACTCTAATATTCCTCAATTTATTTATATCATGCTCTTGAAGTTAATTTATGAAATATGATTTATTTTAACCATTTATCAAAAGCATTATTCATTTGAGGTTCCGAAGATTTTAAAGAAAATCCGGCAGAGTACCGGCTAAAAATGGAGAAAACAGTTCTTCGGAACCTGTTAAAAACACTTCCAATATTTGTATTTCATCATCTCAAACTCCAATATCCAAAATCCTAACAATATTTCTCAATTTCAATTCTCAATAATCTTTTCATTTCTCAAACATCCATTTCTCATATACAAGCGATAAATACATGCTCAAATTTTTGCATTCATAGTCACAACTTTCATTAATTACATGAACATCAAAATATATTACATGAGTTCAAATACATATGAGAAAGTAAAAATCTGCTACAAAATATCAAAATGACAAAATGACACCTAGTGTCCTACCAATGCACTGCAGGTAGTGAGGTGACACGGACATGCGGATCTACAGATGAACTCACCCGATCTACGGTCTCTTCACGGGCTCACGATCGGGATCTCCAGTACCTACGCGTGGCAAAAGCAATGCGCTAAGCAATAATGCTTAGTGGTGCAATAATATAATAGAAGAAAATAGCAAGAAAATGAATGTGTATAGAATGTGTATGCTTTCTTTGTTTGGTATTGGTATATCCATTATTTCGTTAACGTTGTTCACCTTTATTCATTTTGTTGCCCCAAGTAACCTACACTAGATGACTGGACTGGATAACGGGTAAACTGGCACTGGGTACCTAGTACCTCGGGCCGTCACACCATCGGTCACATATGCATCTCCCGGTGTGCAACAGAACAGCTAACAAACTGTAAATAATATCAGGCACAAGGCCAAGTTTCAATGCAAAGTTAGAATGGCTAAAAGCCATGAAATCACAGAATGGCATTTTTGCCATGTGCAGTACTGCTAACTGAACCCTATTGGCATGCCAAACTATCCAAACCAATCTTGTTAGGTATACTAGAGCATTTGAAACTCTTAAATTCGTCAATTTGTGAATTTCATGTTTTGGTGTTACTATTCACCTCATTGAACAACAAAAATGTTGACTTTTGGATAGAAAATATGTACATTGACTTTGGCACTCCCAATATACCACATTTGGTGTTTAAAACTTGTTGGCATTAAGTGTTAATACCATTTCAAAGTGTAAACCCACACAAGCAGAATTTTCAGTTTTGGTGAGTCAACTTCACTGTTCCATTGGACACTGTTACTGTTGGAATTTGAAGAAATGTAAAACATGAAAGTTGTTCCTTATTTTATCTAGTTGAATTTCTTTTTTCGAATCACTCTATTTGGAGTTTTGTAGCTCCAGATATGGCCCAAAAACCCAAGCTGGCCGGATGTGCATTCTGCAGAAAATTACCATATCTACAGTGCATGAACAGTGACTGAAACCACTTGTTTAGATGGGTTCTGGCCATAATTTGGGGTAGGTTCCTTCATGAAAGTTGTTTTTCTATGTCTTAAATTGTTTCTGTAAAAATTTCAGGTCAATTGACCAAATCTACAGTGAGTTATGGCCAAATGAGCGATTCGCTCATTTGGCCAGTCTGAATCAGTGCAGGGTATCCAGATTTGGGGCCAAGTTTTGGTCCTCTTGCTTTGGTCTTTTGGGCATGGTTTCTCCAGCAAAAATGTGCCATTATAAGCCTAGTTTCATGTCCAATTGGCCAAACACCAATTGGACTAACACAGCCCAAGTTATGGCAGTGCAAAGGGACTGAATTTTTAGTCCCTATACTGCTGTCCTAGGGCAGCCCCCACCTTGACTTTGCCATTCCATTTTTAAGTTCAAATTGTGGTCAACATACCTCAAATGGTCACTTATTGACCATTAGAGTGTTCTTTAATACTTTGGTAAGCCAAGTCAATTATTCATGCCTCAAAATCCTAATGTCCAATGCAATTTACCCATAAACCTTAATTAACATACTTAGTTTAATGTCCATGTATATTAATACCTTAACCATCATTTCTAGCCACTCTAAATTTATTAAAACAATCAACCTCATACTTCCATAGGGCTGCCGAAAATTGAAGGTACCATAACACATATAATTTACTTCAATTTCTTAAAATTTCTTAGCTCAAAATGATGTTCTAACTAAGATTTAAAAGAAGGAGAATGAAAGTGTAGCACTAACCTTGATTGGGCAGAATTTCCAAAGCCCTAAACTTCACTTTCTTCCCTCTTGTTGGCTGCCAAAAGGTTTAGCAAGGTGTGAGATTAATTTTTGATGAAGGGACTTATGGGTTTTAGGGTGAGGAAACATGGAAATTTGAAGCTTTTGTTGCAAATTAATGGAGGGAAATGGGGAGAGGGTTTCGCCTGGATTTTTGGGGAAGATGGCTGCTGCAATTTTGGTGGATTTAGTCTTCATTTAGTCTTTTATTTAGTTAGTCAAAGGATGGCTAAATTGTGATTGGTCCAAATTTTCTTAATGACATCACCATGATGTCATAATTAGGCTTTTTCCTTATTTTCTTTCCTTTCCTCCACTACTCATTTTCAATTTTATTTCTAGTAATGTTTATTCATATTTTATGTTATATTAATTATTTACTCAACTGGACAAGTCGGCCAAAAATCACCTCGGAAGGCGAAATGACCAAAATGCCCTCCGTTTGGCTTAACGAGTCAATATTGTCTGTACCGATTGAAAAATTTTTCTAGGTATTTTCTTGGCATTCTAATGCCATGGGAACCTCAGTAACCCTTCTCTGGAGTCCCAAAAATTATTTTACAATTTTCCCCCCGGGTCTAGGGCTCCTCGTTGCGAGAACCGCAACTTCCCTCCGGTTACCCATCGCTAGGGCACCGGCTCGTTTTACTTGGTTGTATTTTACTTCTAAAATTTTTACTAAGTGTTTCTTATTAATATTTGAGTTAATTTTGGTTCCTGACTTTAGTTTAAATATTTTTCTGGACGTTCTAGCTGTCCGGACCGACACCGGTCACCGGAATAGTAGAATGTACGGAGTGGTTACCGGGAGGGTGTTACAACTCTTCTCCTCTAATTTAAATTTCGTCCTCGAAATTTACTTGATGCAAACAGTTGAGGGAACTGTTGCCTTATCGTTTCTTCACTTTCCCAAGTTGCCTCCTCGGTGTTGTGGTGCTTCCAAAGTACTTTCACCAGTGGAATTTGCTTGTTCCTCAACTCTTTTACTTCCCGAGCCAGGATCCGTAGAGGTTCTTCTTCATATGTTAAATCCGGCTGTATTTCAATTTCTTCTCTGGAGATGACATGTGAAGGATCTGAGCGGTATCTTCTGAGCATGGACACGTGGAACACATTGTGGATTTTGTCCAGCTCTGGTGGTAAAGCTAGCCTATAGGCCACTGGACCCACACGTTCAATGACTTCATATGGGCCAATGAACCTAGGGCACAACTTACCTTTTCTTCCAAACATCAACACTTTCTTCCATGGTGACACCTTGAGGAACACTTTGTCGCCAACCACATATTCTATTTCTTTTCTCTTCAGGTCGGCATAAGATTTCTGTCTGTCCGAGGCAACCTTCAAGTTGGCTTTGATTAGTTTCACTTTCTCCTCAGTTTGTTTCACCAGGTCTGGCCCTACTAGTTTGTCTTCGCCCAATTCAGTCCAGCACACTGGAGTTCTACATTTTCTCCTATACAGTGCTTCATACGGGGCCATTTGAATACTAGCTTGGTAGCTATTGTTGTATGCAAATTCTGCCAGTGGGAGGTATCTATCCCAACTTCCCTCAAACTCAATGACACAACTCCTCAAAGATATCCCCAAGGACTGACATATATTTCATGTTATTATTATCATTTTCATTCTATATTTGTATAATTTTCATGGGTTTAAATTGTTTACCTGGATTACTCTTTCTGTTTGACCATCCGTCTGAGGATGGAATGCTGTGCTGAAATGTAGTTGTGTAGCCAAGGATTCATGCAACTTCTTCCAAAATCTCGATGTAAACCTTGGGTCTCGATCGATATGATGGAAAGTGGAATTCCATGCGATCTAACTATCTCAGCGATATACACCGCTAACTTCTCCAGGTGAGTAGTCACCCCGATCGCGAGAAAGTGTGCTGACTTTGTCAATCTGTCAACTATCACCCATGCTGCATCATGTTTCTTCCGGGTGAGAGGTAGCCCACTTACAAAATCCATGGTGACCCGCTCCCATTTCCATTCAGGTATGCGTATAGGCTGTAGCAAACCTGATGGAACTTGATGTTCTGCCTTGACTTGCTGACATGTCAAGCATTTAGTCACATAGTCACCTATATCCCTCTTCATACCAGGCCACCAATACTGGAGTTTCAGATCATGGTATATCTTTGTACTTCCTGGGTGCATAGCATATACACTAGTGTGTGCCTCTTTTAGAATACTAGCTTTCAATTCCCCATCATTTGGTACACACAGTCTTTCTTTGTAATACAGACACCCATCTGCTTTCACCCCATAGTCAGTTGCTTTTCCCTCTGAGATCTTGCTCATAATAGCCATTAGCTTCTCATCTACCTTTTGCCCATCTAGTATCTGTTGTAGCAGGTTTGGCCTCACTTGCAACTCAGCCAAAATAGCTCCATCTCGAACCAAAGTTAGACGGGCATTCAATGATCTCAAAGCTGTCATGGATTTTCTGCTCAAAGCATCAGCAACTACATTTGCCTTCCCAGGATGGTAGTCAATTACACAGTCATAATCCTTCAGGAACTCAATCCATCGCCTCTCTGTCTAAGGTTGAGCTCCTTCAGGTTGGCAAATATTTCGTGCTCTTGTGGTGCATGTAAATGTAGCACTTTTCACCATACAAGTAATGCCTCCATATCTTCAGTGTGAAGATAATTGCTGCAAGCTCTAAATCATGGGTAGGGTAGTTCTGTTCATGTGGCCTTAACTGTCTGGAAGCATAGGCAATCACTTTCCCCTCTTGCATCAATACACACCCTAACCCATTATGTGAGGCATCACTGTAGACCACAAAGTCCTTTCCTGACACTGGCTGTGTTAACACTGGTGCCTCTGTCAACATAGCCTTCAACTTCTCAAAACTGGTCTGACACTTGTCATTCCAGTCAAATCTGACATTCTTGTGTAACAACTTGGTCATTGGAGCAGCTATTAGGGAAAATCCCTTCACAAATCTTCTGTAATACCCAGCTAGCCCTAAGAAGCTTCTGACCTCAGTTGTGTTTCCGAGGCTTCCATTCCATCATCGCTTCTATTTTCTTGGGATCCACCTAATCCCATCACCGACACTATGTGTCCAAGGAATGCAATCTCATTCAGCCAAAAGTCACATTTGGACAACTTAGCATACAGCTTCTTTTCTTTCAGGGTTTGCAGAACAATCCTCAAATGCTCATCATGTTCTTCCCTGGTCTTGGAATACACCAAAATATCATCAATAAAGACCACTACGAACCGATCTAGATATGGATGGAAGATACGGTTCATAAGGTCCATAAATGCCGCTGGTGCATTTGTTAAGCCAAAGGGCATCACTAGAAACTCATAATGCCCATACCGGGTCCTGAATGCAGTCTTAGGCACATCTACATCCTTCACCCTCAGCTGATGATACCCTGATCTGAGATCAATCTTAGAAAATACTCCTGCTCCCTTCAACTGATCAAACAGATCATCAATTCTAGGCAACGGATATTTGTTCTTCACAGTCACTTTGTTTAACTGCCGGTAATCAATGCAAAGCCTCAAAGTCCCATCCTTCTTTTTCACAAACAGCACTGGAGCTCCCCATGGTGACACACTGGGGCGTATGAACCCCTTATCCAGCAACTCTTGCAACTGAGTTTTCAACTCCCTCAATTCAGTGGGTGCCATCCTATAAGGAGCAATGGAAATGGGTGCTGTACCTGGCAATGTCTCAATAGCAAATTCAACTTCCCTTTCTGGTGGCAAACCAGGCAATTCTTCAGGAAATACCTCAGGGAAGTCTTTTACTGTGGGTATGTCACTCAAATTTGGCTTAGCCTGCCTAGTATCCACCACATGTGCTAGGTAGGCTTCACAGCCTTTTCTCATCATTCTTCTTGCAACTGTGGCTGAGATAACATTGGACAGGAAATCTGTCCTTTCCCCCTGGCGTGATCTCATTACCCTCAGGGGTTTTCAAAGAAATTCTCTTCAATTTGCAATCAACCATTGCCTGATGACGTGACAACCAATCCATTCCCAAAATCACGTCAAACTCGTGGAAGGGCAACTCAATCAGGTCTACCAAGAATTCATACCCTTGAATCCTTAACGGGCAACCTTTGTATACCTTGTTCACCACTACACTGTGGCCCAATGGATTAGTGACCAGAATGTCTTGGTCACTCTCCCCTACTAGTATCCCCCTTTCTACGGGTAGGTTGATGCAAATATAGGAATGAGTGGATCCTGGATCCACCAATGCATGCACAGGAGTATTGTAGAGGGAAAACGTACCCTGATGACGTCCGGGGCATCTTGCTCCTCCTGAGCTCTCAGGGCATAATTTCTGGCAGGTGGTCTGTTATCTGGCCTCTCTGCTGGCTCAGATGTTGGCCTCTGTGATGGTCCAACAGCCCGACTTGCAGTTTTCTACCTCTACGTGATGCGGGAGCGGTGCATGCGCTTGTGTTGGAGCGGTGTAGTAGTTCTCGTGGGCCGGTTCCTCGGTGATGCTCTGTTGACCCACACCTCAAGCAGGCACCAGTCACTCTCCAACACTCCCCCTTATGCCATTTCTGACAGTGTGGACACGCAGAAGATGCTGGGGCTGGTCCCCTGAACCCCATCCTCGGAGCGCCGATGGTGTGGGTGACCTCTCCTAGGGGTGAGCGTAACTGGGCCCCGAGGACCGACCACGACCCTGGTCGACCGAACTCGGTCACGGAGGACCCTTAAACTTCTTCCCAAATCCAGGAGCGGAACTAGACTGACCTGGTCCCCTCTTCTGCTGTCTATCCCTTCTGGTCTGCTCACTGATTCTAACCTTTTCAACCTTTATTGCCACTTCCACTAGCTTGCTAAATTCTGTGATTCCCAAGGCAGTGAGCTGTATCTTGATATTGTCATTCAGTCCCTCCTCAAATCTCTTGCACCTTTCAGCTTCATTAGGGACTATTTCCCTTCCGTAGCGGCTTAATCGGACAAATTCCTTCTCGTATTCGGCCACTGACCACTACCTCTGCCTCAGATTAATGAACTCTCTCCTTCTCTCTTCCAGGTATACAGTACCCACATACTTCTTCTTGAATTCGGAGAGGAAAAAGTCCCAAGTTACAGCTTCTGGCTGCACTTCACTAGACACAGTGTCCCACCATTCATAGGCATCGTCTTGTAACAAGGATACAGCAGCTTCTAAGTTCTGCTCTGGGGTGCAGTGGAGTTGTTTTAAGACTCTGCCTGCCTGCTCAACCAATTCTACCGCATGAGTCATCTTCTCTCTTGCCATAGAAGTCCACAGCTCCAAACTTCCTTAACCTTTCCAGGTGTGATTTCTGCTGTGGAGCTGGTGGTGGTGGTGGTGCTGGCATTACCCCGGCCATTTGTCTAAAGAAGTCAGCCATTTGTTGGAACATGGCCTGTGGAGGCTGAGTAGGCTCTGCTTGAGCTGGCGGAGTAGGTTCTCCTCTACCCCCAGTCTCAGCTGCTGCAGGTGGAGCATGACTCTCCACTTCCTCCTCAACGGCTCTCTGAGATGAAGGATCCATATCCTATTCAAAATAAGAAAGATAAACAGATCTGCGTTAGTTTCACCTCGACTCTTACAAATGCAATGCATGGTATGGACTCAATCTAGGCCCAGAAACGCCTAAACCGTGCTCTGATACCACTAAATGTGGCACTCCTTACCCGTGTACAGTATACCCAAGTAAGTAATGCCACACGGTGTACTGGCACACTCTAATATTCCTCAATTTATTTATATCATGCTTTTGAAGTTAATTTATGAAATATGATTTATTTTAACCATTTATCAAAAGCATTATTCATTTGAGGTTCCGAAGATTTTAAAGAAAATCCGGCGGAGTACCGGCTAAAAATGGAGAAAATAGTTCTTCGGAACCTGTTAAAAACACTTCCAATATTTGTATTTCATCATCTCAAACTCCAATATCCAAAATCCCAACAATATTTCTCAATTTCAATTCTCAATAATCTTTTCATTTCTCAAACATCCATTTCTCATATACAAGCGATAAATACATGCTCAAATTTTTGCATTCATAGTCATAACTTTCATTAATTACATGAACATCAAAATATATTACATGAGTTCAAATACATATGAGAAAGTAAAAATCTGCTACAAAATATCAAAATGATAAAAATGACACCTAGTGCCCTACCAATGCACTGCAGGTAGTGAGGTGACACGGACACTGTGCAGATCTACAGGATGAACTCACCCAGTCTGCGGTCTACTGGGCTCACGATTGGGATCTCCAGTACCTACGCGTGGCAAAAGCAACGCGCTAAGCAATAATGCTTAGTGGTGCAATAATATAATAGAAGAAAATAGCAAGAAAATGAATGTGTATAGAATGTGTATGCTTTCTTTGTTTGGTATTAGTATATCCATTATTTCGTTAACGTTGTTCACCTTTATTCATTTGGTTGCCCCAAGTAACCTACACTAGACGACTGGACTGGATAACGGGTAAACTGGCACTGGGTACCTAGTACCTCGGGCCGTCACACCATCGGTCACATATGCATCTCCCGGTGTGCAACAGAACAGCTAACAAGCTGTAAATAATATCAGGCACAAGGCCAAGTCTCAATGCAAAGTTAGAATGGCTAAAAGCCATGAAATCACAGAATGGCATTTTTGCCATGTGCAGTACTGCTAACTGAACCCTATTAGCATGCCAAACTATCCAAACCAATCTTGTTAGGTATACTAGGGCATTTGAAACTCTTAAATTCGTCAATTTGTGAATTTCATGTTTTGGTGTTACTATTCACCTCATTGGTCAACAAAAATGTTGACTTTTGGATAGAAAATATGTACATTGACTTTGGCACTCCCAATATACCACATTTGGTGTTTAAAACTTGTTGACATTAAGTGTTAATACCATTTCAAAGTGTAAACCCACACAAGCAGAATTTTCAGTTTTGGTGAGTCAACTTCACTGTTCCATTGGACACTGTTACTGTTGGAATTTGAAGAAATGTAAAACATGAAAGTTGTTCCTTATTTTATCTAGTTGAATTTCGTTTTTCGAATCACTCCATTTGGAGTTTTGTAGCTTCAGATATGGCCCAAAAACCCAAGCTGGCCGGATGTGCATTCTGCAGAAAATTACCATATCTACAGTGCATGAACAGTGACTAAAACCACTTGTTTGGATGGGTTCTGGCCATAATTTGGGGTAGGTTCCTTCATGAAAGTTGTTTGTCTATGTCTTAAATTGTTGCTGTAAAAATTTCAGGTCAATTGACCAAATCTACAGTGACTTATGGCCAAATGAACAGTTACTGTTCATTTGGCCAATTCTGCAGAATCAATGCAGGGTATCCTGATTTGGGGCCAAGTTTTGGTCCTCTTGCTTTGGTCTTTTGGGCATGGTTTCTTCAGAAAAAATGTGCCATTATAAGCCTAGTTTCATATCCAATTGGCCAAACACCAATTGGACTAACACACCCCAAGTTATGGCAGTGCAAAGGGACTGAATTTTCAGTCCCTATACTGCTGTCCTAGGGCAGCCCCCACCTTGACTTTGCCATTCCATTTTTAAGTTCAAATTGTGGTCAACATACCTCAAATGGTCACTTATTGACCATTAGAGTGTTCTTTAATACTTTGGTAAGCCAAGTCAATTTTTCATGCCTCAAAACCCTAATGTCCAATGCAATTTACCCATAAACCTTAATTAACATACTTAGTTTAATGTCCATGTATATTAATACCTTAACCATCATTTCTAGCCACTCTAAATTTATTAAAACAATCAACCTCATACTTCCATAGGGCTGCCGAAAATTGAAGGTACCATAACACATATAATTTACTTCAATTTCTTAAAATTTCTTAGCTCAAAATGATGTTCTAACTACGATTTAAAAGAAGGAGAATGAAAGTGTAGCACTAACCTTGATTGGGCAGAATTTCCAAAGCCCTAAACTTCACTTTCTTCCCTCTTGTTGGCTGCCAAAAGGTTTGGCAAGGTGTGGGATTAATTTTTGATGAAGGGACTTATGGGTTTTAGGGTGAGGAAACATGGAAATTTGAAGCTTTTGTTGCAAATTAATGGAGGGAAATGGGGAGAGGGTTTCGCCTGGATTTTTGGGGAAGATGGCTGCTGCAATTTTGGTGGATTTAGTCTTCATTTAGTCTTTTATTTAGTTAGTCAAAGGATGGCTAAATTGTGATTGGTCCAAATTTTCTTAATGACATCACCATGATGTCATAATTAGGCTTTTTCCTTATTTTCTTTCCTTTCCTCCACTACTCATTTTCAATTTTATTTCTAGTAATGTTTATTCATATTTTATGTTATATTAATTATTTACTCAACTGGACAAGTCGGCCAAAAATCACCTCGGAAGGCGAAATGACCAAAATGCCCTCCGTTTGGCTTAACGGGTCAAAATTATGCTGTCTGGATTGAAAATTTTTTCTAGGTATTTTCTTGGCATTCTAATGCCATGGGAACCTCAGTAACCCTTCTCTGGAGTCCCAAAAATTATTTTACAATTTTTTCCCCCGGGTCTAGGGCTCCTCGTTGCGAGAACCGCAACTTCCCTCCGGTTACCCATCGCTAGGGCACCGGCTCGTTTTACTTGGTTGTATTTTACTTCTAAAATTTTTACTAAGTGTTTCTTATTAATATTTGAGTTAATTTTGGTTCCTGAATTTAGTTTAAATATTTTTCCGGACGTTCTAGCTGTCCGATCACCGGAACAGTAGAATGTACGGAGTGGTTACCGGGAGGGTGTTACAAAATCCACACAAGAGGAAATTAAACAAAACTGGGGAAGTAACTATGCTGTTAATACTTGTATTCATCTCATTCATATAAATAGGAATACTCTAGCATGAATCAGGCACATAAAAGAGAAAAATGAAAAGCCAGAAGATTACAAGGGCCATGTAAGAACTTTACACACCCCGTGTAACATTCTGGAGGCCAAAACTATAACTGCATAGGCTATAGAAACTTACACGGGTTCACCCAGTGTAGAGCTACACGCTCCGTGCATCATAGAGAGAGGGAAAAGTTTTTGAAATTAAGTGGGATAAAAGGTTACACAGGTCCTCAAGGTAATTTACACGAGTCGTGTAACCTATTCAGGGAGGCAACTTAAGGGACAGGAAGTTACACGGGTCCACGAACTGAATTACACGGGTTATGTAACTTAGCAAAAGTGAGAAATTCGGGACAGAAAGTTGCACGGGCCTACAGGTCGGGACCATTATAGTGATACATGACTCGTGTATCACGTCGCAGAAGTGATACCTAAGGCATGAAATGCGCGATACGAAGGGTCACAATGAGCCTCTAAATTCACCTCTCGCCCTTACACCGCCTTCCATTCCAAAACTCTTCCTTTCCATGCTTCCTAACCTTTAAAACCTCTCAAATCTCCTCTTCCCTCACCAAACCCTAGTTTTTCCCTCTCCCAAAGTCACCAATGGCACCTATCAAGAGACCAGTGAGAAGAATGGGCTCATCCTCAAGGCAAGAAGGTGACTCCTCACCCTCACCTCCTCAGCAATCACCTCAGTGCCCAAGAACAAGGCCAGCCTCACCTCCACTACCTCCACCATAAGCTGCCCCACAACCTTAACCACCACCACCTCAACAGCCAGCACAACTGGAATTCTCCATCATTTGGGGATTTCGTGATAACGCCCACAGAGATTTATGTGCTCGGCTTAACAACTGAAAAAAAATCTCCACGAAGTATATGGACTTCGAGCTGCTGGAGCAAATAGGGCTGCAAGACGAAATCAATGGGCTCCTTAATAGAAGCATTGGGTGGACTAAATTTGCCCAACTCCAATTCTCTACCTGCCAGGACACCACACTGGAGTTCCTTAGGAGTTTCAATGCCACCTTTGGCCCATTGATAGGGAGGACAGGGGCAGGATTAAGTTTCAGCTCCTTGGTGTCAACCTGGTAATAAACATGGACGAGTTCAATGCCATCTTTGGATTCGATAACACCGGACACCAAGAGATCCTGCAAAATGGGATGGTCTACAACAACGTTGACTTCTGGCATTCTATAGCCCCTAACATAGAGGTTTATAACTCCAGCAAGTCAAAATCTACAGGTATCACTAGCCCTGCTTTGTAGTACATGCATTGGTTAGCCACCCACACCATCATGGGCTGCGGTGACAACTTAGGCATGGTGAACGCCAATGCGCTCTTCTTCCTTTGGTGTATGGTCACCGGGCAGCATTGTAACACGAGATTCTTCTTGTGCAACCACCTTTGCCACCTATCTCACCAGCTGACAGGGCATAGAGTGCTTGGGGCCCTCATCACAGCCATCGCACTCCACTTTGGATTCATTCCAGGACATCATAAGAAGAAGTGGAAACATGGATTAAAGGGCATTAAGAGCTTGAATTTCAAAAATTAATCTAGGGTTACATGCCACATGCTTGATGAGTTCTATTCCTAATCAATTTTTAATGCCCAATTGCATACCAAAACACATTTTAGCATGCCTTAAACTTTCATTTTCCATCATAGATTGTGAATTAATATTTAATTCAATTAAACCCTAACTAAAAGAGGGGTTTCTGATTACTAACCTCCAAGTGCACAATCAATGAATCCCTCTTGTTTTTAATGCCTCTAAGACCCCAATTGTAGTCCCTCTAGCTTGTCCACCACAAGCACACACCAATGGTAGCAATGGCAGCCCCAATTTGACTTCCCAAGCCTATTCAACTACTTGAAATTTGAGGTTTATGCTTTAGTGGGGTTGTATGAATGTATGGAAGACTAGAAACACTTTCTAGTAATTTTAATTCAAAGAAGATCAAGGATTTCTTCTTGAATTAAAATGAACAAATGAAGAGAGAGGGGAGAGCCAAGTTGCCATCCACTTTGAAGAAGAAGAAGAGAATTAATTCTCTTTCTTCCTTTTCCCCTTTTATAGTAAAGTCAAACTTCACTAACTCTAGCCACATGTCACCATAAGATCCCATTTTGCTTTTTGTTTGACTTAATCTTATGGAGCCAAGTGTCAAGCTCCATTTAAATCATAAAAAGTGGTCTTCCATCATAGCAAGACAAGTGGCAAGATCATATGGTGCCATGTGTCAACATCTCATGGTGCCACATGTCACCATATGATTTAATCTTACTTTTATATTTTTAATTTGAATTCTCAACTCAAAAAAATAAATTCTCTTCTTCAAATTAATTTATATCAAATATAAATTAATTGATTAATTAATCCCTATTAATTAATTTCTTACAATTAAATTCATATTTAAACGATTTAAATATAAATTTATTTTATGCTATACATCCAATAACCTAGATTTAGTTTCAAGTTATGCTAGGGACTTTGCAATTTTATTGCAAACCAAATCTATTTAATTAATTAATTAAACTCTTTAATTAATCAATTAAATCACATTTTACTTGGTGATTAACTTGTGTAGATGTGTGACTTACTAGACTCAATACTTATTGGCAATGATAAATGATATTATCCCATAATATCATTAGAACTCTTTCTTATCTTAAATGATTTCTCTAAATCATTTTAGGCACATCATAGACCATGGTTGACACCTAGTATAGCATGCCATGGCCACCTAATCAGCAATAAGGAATACCTTAAATGAACCTTTAATCATATGTTACCATGCACTAGAATCTCTCCGTTACAAAATCCCAATTTCGGCTGGAATCATGGTTAATGTCAAACTCCATTCGCTATGAACATTATGTTCTCTTTTAATTCCAATTCTTGATTAATTAGATTTTCTTGTTAGAAACTCTTTTCTGACTGAATCTATCTATCCAGGTCAGGAACTTGGATCATCAAGAATAATTAAATGAACATAAGATTTCATATTATTTACTTAGGGTAACAGATTCTATCTTGATCAACACTTATCTCCATATATAACTAGTAGGAGCCAACACATGCCCATATACCCATACATAGTACAAGTATAAAAGCAGTATCAAACTCAAACCACCTATATACAAGATAACTGTGTTATCTTAGGTCTAAAGATTATATGCACTATATGATATATGACAATGCATTGACAAGAGTAAATTCCATGTGCTTGTCATAAGCGTCACTGGTTCAGCCTACTTATCATGTATAAGTGCCTATCATATTTGTTATGTGACATGAAACTCACCACTCCATCTTATTTATATCTCATATAAATACCTTGAAAACAAACATTATTATAATCTTTCTGGATAAGTCATATCCTTTGTGAAGTATCCTTGATTGTGAACCAATTTATGATACTTTGTACTAGAAACACTGTCACTTATATTCTTAACAACTTAAGAATAGAATTTCTAACAAAATATCAATAGACCTTTTCAATTACACATAAATAAATTATCTAAATGAAAAAGTGAAATTACCTTTTTATTAATAAAATATGTATAAGATACATATAAAATGATATGCTCTAGGGCATACTACTAACATCATAGGCTACACTCCATCCCGAGCACCTCTAAGATTGACCAGACCATCTGCATATCCATGGGGATATGTAAGAAGATCAGCAACACCTGCTACCTGATCAATGCTGAAGGGAATGTCATCCCTAGGAGGAAAGAAGCATGAGAAGACCCCGGTGAACCTTCACAGTCCCAAGAGGAAGCCCATGAGCCACTCTATCATGAGTCTCCTACTCGAGTGCCTCCCCACACGCCACCACCAACGGACCCCATCATTGCATACCTTCAGCGCATGGAGACTACACTCAATAACAGAATGCAACCACTCGAAGACAACCTCTAGGAAACCCACAACAAGCTGGACATAATTATTGAGAGGCTTGATGAAGAGGGACCATCATCACCATCAGAGACTTTTTAGAGTTAGGACTATAGGATAGGATCTTTAATGTAAAAAATTCATATACCTAAGTTCTAAACTGCACTCATAGGTCTCTTTTACTTGCTTTTTATCCAAACTTCCAATCCTTAATACATAATATGCTTTTTCATAATTTTTATGCTACCTTTTAATTTTACATATTGTGTTGACATTGAGGACAATGTTAGATTTGAGTTTGGGGGTACAGATGCATTTCATGCATTGCATATCATTACATTGCTTAATTATATCCGTGTTATACTTGAATATCAAAATTGTAGAAAATTTTGAAAATTTTAAACCTTGAACTTGTGAAACTTAGAATTATAACAACAATTACTAGTAACCTAATAATTAGACTTCATGGGATCGAGGAATGAACGTATCTGGATAGGCAAAAAGAACTCTAATATGTTGTCTGTGAAAAGCCTAATCACCTTAGTAGAGCTATACTAGTTAAACCCCTTCATAACTATTAATTTGTCACATTAAACTTGTAAAGTTAGGAGAAATTTTTTGAAATGCAGACAAACTTAAAAATACCTCACCAGTTCTAGAACATATCTCTTAGACCTATCGAGGCAAAATCCTAGCATATACTTGATAAAGAGATGATTAAGGAATTCTTTGACATAGCCTTATTAAGTCTCAACAACCCTAGTTAAAAAATATATATATCCCTTGTAGCCAATTTGAGCCTATACTTTTCCTGTATAAATTTCCTTGTTTACCCACAAAAATTCACCTAGCCCCTAGCCTAAACACTCACCTTACCCTTTTTGAGGAAGCCTAGTGCGCAAAGGATAAGTATATCAAGTGTAAAAGAAGACATAGGAAGAGGGTGTGAAAAACCAAAAAGAGTGCTAGTGTGCATCAAGGAAAATCTTGCTTTTGCTACCCAACAAAAGCTTAGGGGAAAGGCGAGAAACAAACCAACAAAAGCTTAGGGGAAAGGCGAGAAACAAAAAAAAAAAAAAAAAAAAAAAAAAATATATATATATATATATATATATATATATATATATATATAAGGTATGCTTAGCACTATAAAGAATCTCTTTTTCCCATACAAAATTAGCAGAATAAATTTCGTATACTTAGAACTTTGTGCATAAAAGCTACCCTCATATTTGCATTCTTTAAGACCCTTCATTAGTAGCCAAATAATCACCCCTTAACCCTAATACAACCTCTCTAAAGACCTTTTGATCTTTTGAAAGTATGTGCTATATTAGTGGAGATAGGGAATTGAGATGTGCCTATGGAGCTAGAATTGAGCACTTCATCACAATTTTAGGGGATCACAATTATCCATAATAGACGCAAATTTGGGAGAGTAAGTGTTTCTCAAATCTATTCTGATAAAACAGGTTATTTGTGACTTATTAATAGCCTAGCATAGAGGAATAACTAGTTAAAATACTATGAAGGGGGGTGAAGTTCTAAGCAGGTAGCTATTAGAACCCTTATGCCTTGAAATAGGGTAATTGGTATGAAGGATTGGAGGAGTTCAATTATGTGCATATCGAATTGTTGTTGTATTCCTAAGTTATCCCCTAAAATGTGTTCTAAAACAAGGTTTTGATTTGCTTGAGGACAAGCAAAAGTTTGAGTTTGGGGGTATTTGATACGCTTATATTATATAGATATTTTTAAGCACATCTGTATATTATGTCATAGCATTTAGATAAGTAATCTCATGCATAATCATTAATTTCATCAACTTTTGCAAATTCCATTGTCAAACTCTAAATTCTTTGTTTTCTGTATCATTTCAGGTGTTTGGATAAAGTTCCAAGGCATAGGAGTGCAGAAGGGAGCTTAGAAAGACTAAAGGAAAGAGAAGTGCCACTGATACACTTTACATGGGTCGTGTAATCAAAGCCACAGACCCGTGTAACCTACTGCCAAGGGAAAAACTAATAGAGCCAAGGAAGAAACGCAGTACATGAGCCATGTACACAAACCCGTGTAAACCATGGAGACCCGTGTAAGTCCCTACCTGGCCAGGATTGAGGAACTCTCTGTAAAGCCAAAGAACACAGGTCATGTACTTGGACCTGTGTAACCAGCAATGCCCCATGTAATCTTCTGTGCCAATACAAGAAGCAGTCTTCAAAGTTCTAGTAAGTTACATGACCTTGGGCTGTGTACTGACACACGGGTCATGTATCAGCTGATAGCCAGTTTCCTAATTTAGCTCCAGCTCTAGTTTTTGACAGAGAGAAGAGACTTCTAAGGCTTATGGGACTCTGAAAACCTAACCCTAGGCACTAAATATAAATAAAAGCAACAGAAAGTAGAAAAGGGAGATCCAGAGTCAAACAATAACACCTTCGTCATTTTCTCACAGCCGTCTAGAAAAGTAGTGTATCAATATCAATAGGAGCCTTCAGCTGAAGTTCCACAAGATCAAAGCTGTAGATTCTCTTTAGTTCTTTTATTCTATTTCTTTAAGCGGACTTTTATTGTTCTTTTATTTTATTTTTTATTATGTTTGTTGAACTCACCATGAGTGAGTAATTTCCATATTCTGGAATTAGGAGAGTAACGCTTGTAATCATTATTATGGATAAATATTGAGTTTTATTTATTGGATTTGAGATTTGTTCTTTGATTTAATTTCTTGCAATCTTAATGCATGCTATGTGTTGGTACCCACTTAGTATTGATTATAGATATTAATTGAAGAACTGAAAGGTGAAGATTAATATTAGAAAATCAAGATTTTGAACCTAGAAAATCTGACCTAGAGATAGACTGATAACCTTTGTGGAGTTCCATAATTAATCATAGGTTTTAAAAGATTTTTATTAGAACCAATTACCTATGAAAGTAGGGTTTAGCTCTAATAGAGACACACCTTAGATGCCTTAAGAGAGGACCTAGGATACTTTAGGATTAATTTCCATCAAGACAAACGATTCTCAATCCAATGAGTAAGCAAAATTACATCCATAATAAGGTTAAAGTATGAAATATTAATTCTAGAATTATTTCAAAATAGATTATTCCATTTTAAATTTATTACCGTTTTTATTCCTAGTATTCAAAATAGACAAATTCCATTCCCCCATTTTATTCGATAGCCTAGACAGCCAAAATCGGGTGTAGTCTGGTACTTACTAGTTAAAGTTCTTGTAGGATGATACTCTACTCACTACTTTATTACTTGTTCGTGATCCATGCACTTACGAGGTTAAAAAATCAGCAAACAGAACTCACGAATAAAATTTTTCCAGCACTGTCATCACCATCAGAATCGATAAAACTATCAACCACATTTGCAGAACTTTCTGGTTGCTTTCCCTTTTTATTTTCAACTTGGGATAGTCTCTCCTGTAGAGACCTTGCTCCCCGCACTCAAAACAGTTGGCCTTTTTATTCTTGACTTAGTATCTGGCCTTAGATTTCTTTCTGTTGGAAGAACCCTCCCTTGAATGTATTCTTCCCCTGCTCACCAAACCTTCCCCCTCAAATATTTCTCTATTATCTGAAAAATTCTTTTTCAACTCCTTCGATTTTAGAGAATTACTAACATCGTCTAGTGAAATACTATCTTTCCTATGCAATAGAGTATCAACAAAAGTCTCATAGGAGAGTGGCAAAGAATATGTAACACAATAAGGGCCTGATCCTTAGTATCAACCTCAATACTAATATGATTGAATTAAATTCATCCAGATGTTCTTTAATGGGCGTACCTTCGCTCATTCTCACATTGTAAAGCCTTTTCTTCAGATACAGGTAGTTGCTCAGCGATTTGGCAGAGTATATCTCCTTTAATTTCTTCCATGCCACAGACGTTGAGCTTTCACTAGCAATCTCGCGTAGGACATTATTAGTTACACTCATAAAAATCTCACTTAAAGCTCTCTCCTTCAGATTAGCCTTCTCCGCCTCTTTCATACCTTCTGGAAAGTTATCCTCGATTACCTTCCATAGACCTTGTAAGATTAAGGAAGATTTTATTTTAATTTTTCACAGACTGAAACTTGATCTACCATCAAAATTCTCCATCTCATACTTCGTTGAAGATGACACCATCTGTAAACCCTAGGTTTTACACACAAAGCTCTAATACCAATTTGTTATAACAAGCATGCAAATCTAATGCACACACACAAATTGCACCATCACATAGTATAGAAAAGAGAAGAAGAATAACACAGGATTTAACGTGATTCAACCATAAGGTTTACATCCACGGACAAGATAAGAGAAAAAGTTTCACCACGATGAAAAAAGCATGATACAATCACTCAGAACTCTCAAACCCTAACCTCAATATGTTTTCCAAATATCTCACAACTCTACCACAAAGGGTAGAATATTACAATATTTATATTAGTCCATACCGTGGGGGCATTGCCCCTGCACTCCCAAGAAGATCAATGGTGGGCTTCGGGCTTGAACCTATCGTCTCGTGCCCTTTGCTACCACAACATATCTCACTTTTTATCCCAATTGGGTTGTAGTGCAAAACTTTCAGGTCAGATCACAATTTGAGTCTATGAAAAATATATCCAAAATTCAAGCCAAAAAAATAACAAATACAATATAATTACAATCAAGTCTTAATTACAAATTAATTTGAGTGAATTTTTTTACTGTTGGGTATTAAATTAAAGAAAAAACATAATAATTTTCTATATTTAATAATTAAAAGTTTGAATTTTATTTTGTTTTATTTTTATTTTACTTTCTAAGTTTATCGGTATTACTATAATTTAAGCAAAGTTGCTCACATGCGGCTGCTAGTTTGTAAATAATTTTATTTTTTCTTATATTAAACAGTAATTAACAATGAAATTATTATTATCTTTGAAAAAAAAAATATATCTTTGAAAAAAAATATAATGATTTCTTGTAAATAGTTATTATATATATATATATATAGTCATTTAAAATTATTTTAGTAAAAATTAATAATTAATAGAAAATGATTATATAAGTTATAATAAAATGATTGTACAAGTCATACTTAAATGATTAAAAAAATTCAATAATTAACTATTTAATTTATATAATAGATAGTTAAATAAATTAAATAAATATAAAATAATTATATAAGCAATACTTAAATGATTGAAAATTTAAAATAAACAAAATAAAAAAAAAGTTTTAAAAAGTACTCAAAGAAAAAATGTGTTTGGGTGCATGGAGACCTGGAGGGGATGGATCACTAGATGACATCTTATTTTTGTGCCAAAAGAGTAAAAAAATTAAAAAATAATTTTAAAATGTAAAAAAAAAAGTGTAATAACCTGAATTTTTGAAATATAAATTTTATATTTTTTTATTGGTATTTAAATATTATTTAACTAATTTATAATTTTTTGTAAAACTTTCATTCATATATTTTTAATGTTGTTTTTAAATATATTTTATAAATTATTTAATAGTCCAATTTTAATTTAAATGATTAGTTTTAAATATTAATATTAAATTAATTAAAAATATATATTATTTCATTATTATTAGCCTTGGTTCTGAGATTTGATTTAATTATTATTATTATTATTATTGTTGTTGTTGTTGTTGTTGTTGTTGTTATTGTTGTTGTTGTTAATGTTATTTATTATATTTTCTTTATTATTTAATTATTCATATATTTGTATTTTGAAACCCAATTGAAAAGAATTTTAGACCCATTTGAATATACCTAAAAATTTCAAGGTCTAAAAGTGTAATTAAAAGTAAAAAAAAAAAAAAAGAAGAATTTTCAAAACCAGCAAATAGTCCCCCCACCCCCCTAAAAATCTCTCTCTCTCCTCCCGCATCTCTCCCTCTCCCTCTCCATTCACTACCACTCCGTTTAGACTAACGGCAGGCAACGGCTGGTGAAGCTCCGACGACCACCAGCAGCATTGGCGCAGGCTCATCAGGCAGTGAACAGCAGCGGCTAGCACATTTTTCGGTGAGATGCATAAGAGGGAGGCGAATGATCTTTCGTCATTTTTTGGTAATCTTACGACAGATCGGAGCCAAACCACCGGCGTTCAACTACTCTTCTTCTGGGCTACTAGATCCAAACAACCCCACCTATCGAATCTAGGAGAGAGAAACTAAAACTTTTGGGCTCAATTTTGGCCAATCCAACGGTAGGATCGGTGATCCAAGATCATCGATTAACTCAGCGCATCGAGACCTTTGAGCTGAGACCAACTCCACGATCATCGAACGATCCAGATTGCTTAGTGAGATTTTTGGGCCTTTTCGATTCTTATAAATTAAAAATAATTATATGATAATAATTACCAATTTTTACTCTTTGTTTAGGTGTAATCAGATCGGCAATAGCTCACCGATACTAGGGACTGAGTTTCCAATCCGGTTTGAGTGTCCAATAGGCTATCCCAGAAAGATGTCATGTTTACAATCGTTCCTAACATTTTCAGACATTCCAGAAACATTCCAAGTAGCAAAATTTGCAAAGATAGTCCCTAAGTCAAATTATGTAGTTTGTCCCTTGTTTAAACTAGCTGGTTAAATCTGTAAAATATTTCTGGCTTAGAAAAATTTAGTAAAATGACTTTAATTATTTTAAGGACGATGTAGAGGATGTCCGGGACTATTTTCATAAAATTTGAAGTGCTGAAAATAAACTTTTAGACTGTAGAGGAGTTAAGGACTCAAGCTAGAGTTAGAGGATTGGACCTAGATTAGGCTCCTTGTAGGCCTCAAATGGGCATTATAATTGTTGTTGCGGGCCTGAGTCCTTTTTTGTTGCTTTTGTTGCATTTTTCTTGCAAGAAGGTTAGGTCCAATTATCAGAAAGACTTTGTCAAAATTTCGGTAAGACTAAGAAATTATTTTTACTTGTTTGATTAAATTAATTAATTAATTCTGTAAGTAAATTTGATAGGGATCAATGTGTCTGTCTAGGTAATCAGTGCTAGTTAGCCTTTCTTCTCTTTCTAGCCTGACCAGCTGCAATCGGGTCAACTAGCCTGTGAGTTGGATATTGATTATTTTCATAATTTTCATATTAATTATATATCTTGCATGCTCATGTATTCTACAAATAATTTATTATGCACATAAATAGTTAATATATCAGAGGCATTTTAGTTATTACATATTTAATTATTGTTATTTGTTTGTGAATGTTGCCCTAAAGATAATTTGGAGTTGTGTGTGTTATTTATATAAGGTGTGGATATGGATATGGGTAGGACGGTAGTCCCGGCTGGATCTTGACTCACTTAGACCCGATTCTTATATATGGATAAGTCAGAGTGAGTATAGCTTTGAGTTGATCTCGCTGACCCCCGCACTTGGATTATTAAGTGAAAGTCCAGCTTGAGTTGAGCTCGCTGGTAGGATTTGGATTAAGAGAGTTGGATAGGGGATCAGCTCCCGTATTTATGTATTGATGTTACACACCAGATGCGTAAGTAGCTCCAAATTATCTTCTCGTGTGAATATTGGGTTAACTATTATTATATGTGATGGATATGCATTTAATGGTAGGACTGCACTAGTTTTAGATAGTTATAGAAATTGCTTCTGTAATTAATATTTAAATTTTCTAAGTCGAATGTTTATTCCTGTTTAAATATTTTTCACTTGTTGCAGGAGAAGGAGTATATTTTTGAATTTAACCTGCATTTTCCTTCGCAGGTTATGCTTTTTAGTTATGAGTTTTTATTGTGTTTATTTATTTAATTATTTATTTATCCATTTATTTAATTACCAGAATTCCGCTGTGACATTGGTTTATGAATACATTGTATTACTTAATGAAAATTTTATGATATTAAATAGTTTGCACGTGATAAACATCAGGGTTGACTTGGGTTCTCCTAATTTTGATTTTTTGATAATTATCGGGTTGAGCTGGCCCACATAAATTTATGATATTTTTTTTTATATTATTTGTATATTGAGCCTTAATTTTAGTCATAGTTATAAGTTTGATAATAGTGAAGTTTACTACAGATTTCGGAAGCTTTATACCGGTCCAGCCTATGGGGCAGGTCGCGACAAAAAGTATTGTTCATATGAATAGAAAATGTGGATATATTGTGAAAAAAGTATATAATCTAAAAATTATTTTAAAAAGTAAAAAAAAATTAAGAAAAGAAAAAAAATTATTCATAGAATTGTATCAATCCTAAAATTGAAGTGTTTTAAATTTGAATTATATGCAAAATGTTTCTGTACTTTTTTACTCATTATAAAAAAAAAAAAGTTAATATATCACTACATAAGAGTAAACAATTAAAAAAAAAAAGAAACAGTACTCATCTTCAAATTAAAATTAATGTCTAGAATTTAAATTTTATATAAGGTGTTATGTGATTTTCACTAAATGAATAAAAAAATGTCAATATATTTTATTATGTCTTAATATGTTAAATCGGATTTATTAATAGATTGGTTAGTTTAAAAAAAAAAATTAAATGATTTTTTAATAGAAAAAGTTTAGAGAGGAAGGAAAAAAAAACTTTTCCCATGAAAGTGTTCTTGCATTCCACTCTAGTGTACATACAAGTGCAAGTTCAGGTGTTGTTCCATGTTTACAAATCATTCTATTTTTTTTTTTTAATAATGGTTAGTAATGAGATTATTATTATCCTTTTCAAGATAAAATAATTACTTTTTTAAATAAAATTTTAGTATATAAAGATAATAGTTAGTGTAAATTAAATAGTTAAATAAATTAAATATATAACTAAACCAATGAAAACGGAAAAATAAAATAAAAAAATAAATGATTATGTAAGGCATATTCAAGTTGTTGAAAAATTTAAAACAAAATAAATTTAAAAAGATTTTTAAAAAATTAAAAAAAAAAGTATTTAAGAGAAAAGCGTGTTTGTGTGCGGTAGAATTATGAACGTATGGAGCACAGAATGGCCTACCAATTTTGTGAAAAAAAAGGTAAAAGAATCTAAAAAAAATAAAACAATAAAAAATAACTGTTCTTATGAACTATAAATGTGAGTATTGTTTTAGTATATTATATAAAAAGAGTAAATAATTTTAAAAAAATTTCAAAAGTAAAAATAAAAAAGAAATTGAAAAAAACACAATTCACTTAAACAATAAAATATAAAAGAAACATTAAATAAAAAACAAATAATTATATAAATCCTTATTAAATGGTTGAAAAATTAAAATAAATTGAAATAAAAAATTATTTTAAAAAATGATTTAAAGGAAAATAGTGATCACTATAAGAAATTAAAAAATAATAATTATAAAAATTATCGATTAAATATGCCTATATTTCATTGGTAATCTTTTTCATCGACAAATTATACCATAAGAAATTTTTACCCAAAAAAAAATAGTGTTGCTAAATTAGAATTTTTTTAAAGGTAATTTCATGAAAAAATTGTACGCTTATAAATTATCAATTATTTACTAATAATATTTTTTTTGTTGAAAATTACCGATGACAACAAATTATCATAGGTAATTACTAACGATAACTTTTCGTAGCTAATTTTTATTCTATATTTTTTAATTTAATTTTTCATATTTTAATTTAATTTAATTTTTAATTTAATTTAATTTTAAATTTTCAATTTAATTTAGTTTAAAATTTTAATTTAATTTAATTTTTAATTTATTTTTCATTTTTAAAATTTTTTATGATTTTTAAATTAAATATTAAATATTAATTATTTAATTTAATTTAAATATAAATTTATTTTTTAATTTTTAAAAATTTAAATGATTTAAAAAAAAAAACTAGTGGGTCTCGAAGTAGGTCGCACATAGTGGCTATGCCACAATTACGCTATATTGGGGAGTGACTTTCATTTTATAAAGAAACTTACTCCTCTTCTATCTACTTACAAATAATGTGAGAATTTCATACTTTTTGTGATTTGATAAAAATGAATTCGTAGGTAATTACCGATGAAAAATTTTCGCAGGTAAAAGTTTTTAGCTTTTTAAAATTTTTCGTTTCTATTTTCTTCTTAGTATTACTGACTAAATATGTTTCATTGGTAATTACCGATAAAAAATTTCTGTAAGTAAAATTTTTTAGGCTTTTTAATTTTTTTTTCTTAGTATTACTAACTAAATATAGTTCGTTGGTAATTACCAATGAAAAATTTTCATAAATAAAATTTTTTAATCCTTTTAAATTTTTTTTTCTATTTTTTTTTAATATTACCAACTAAATATGGTTCGTTGATAATTACTGATGAAAAATTTTCATAGGGCTTATTTTAAAATTTTATTTTTTTATTTTCTTCTTAATATTACCTATGGAAAATGAGTTTATTGGTAATTACCGATGAAAAAATTTTGTATATAAAATTTTTTTAGCTTTTTAAATTTTTTTTGTTTTTATTTTCTTCTTAGCATTACTGATTAAATATATTTTATTCGTAATTACCGATGAAAAATTTTCTTAGTTAAAATTTTTTAAACTTTTTAAATTTTTTCATTTTTATTTTTTTCTTTTTAGTATTACTAACTAAATATGATTCGTTGAAAATTATCAATGAAAAATTTTTATAGGTATTTATTTTAAAATTTTATTTTTTATTTTTTTCTCAATATTACCCATAAAAAATGAGTTTATTGATAAATACCAACGCAAAAACTTTCATAGGTAAAATTTTTTAAGCTTTTTAAAATTTTTTATTTTTATTTTCTTCTTAATATTACTGATTAAATGTGTTTTATAGGTAATTATCAACGAAAAATTTTTATAGGTAAAATTTTTTAAACTTTTTAAAAATTTTCATTTCTATTTTATTCTTAGATTACTAACTAAATATGTTTCGTTAGTAATTATCGATAAAAAATTTTCGTAGATATTTATTTTAACATTTTATTTTTTTATTTTTTTTCTTAATATTACTTATAAAAAATGAGTTTGTTGATAATTACTAAGAAAAATTTTCATAGATAAAATTTTTTAAGTTTTTGAATTTTTTTAATTTTCTTTTTAATATTACCAACTAAATACGAATTAGTGGGTAATTACAAATGAATGTTTTCATCGGTATTTTTTTTTATTTGGTTACTAATTTTATTGTCAATATTAGACGCTACTTTTATTTATAAAATTACATCATCGATAAAGGGTTCATCGGTAATCGATCAATAATTTTATCGATACAAATTAATTTAAATTTTATTTCTATTTTTTATCGGTGAAGTGTTGGTAAATCATCGATAAATTATCAAAAAAAAGTCTGTAATCGATAATTTTCGTAGTTATTTTTAAAATTTTTTGCAGTTGATTGAATATATTTTTGTGCAAATAGTGAAATATTAAAAAAAAAGCATTATTATTGTGAATAATAAATGTAAGTATCTTTTTTAGTAAGTTGTGCAAAAAGAATGAATAATTTTAAAAATATAAAAAAGTTTTAAAAATTAAAAATAAAACATTATGCGCATGAACAATAAAATGAGATTGAGTTTTATTATATAAGTGTTTCAAGTTTGAATTTTACAAAAAAAATGTTTATTTACTTTTGATTCAATAAAGAAAATAAAAAAAATCACTTATTAATTGATAAATCTTATTATAACTTAACATTTAAATCCGAATTAACTGAGAGATGAGTTGGCACTTATAATAACTCTCACCCAGAATGATCAGAATCCTTGCTCGGGGACGAAAAGTTCTATAAAGTCCCAAATAGAAAAAAACCCAAAAAAAGTATAGTGTAACAACCTGTTTATTTAATAAAAATATTTTAAATTTAATATTTTCTTAATTAAGAATTCAAATTATACTATTAAATTAAAATTATAAAATAGAGTTTTATTATTTACCATAGAAAGTAGTTAAATTTTTTATACCCCTTTTGTTTTATTTACAATTTAAATTATCTATAATGTTATGAAATTAAATGTTTGTTTTAAATATTTGAATTATTATGAGATTATTTATTTATGTAAATTACTTAAATATTATTTTAAGTTGTAAAGGATTTTATTTATATTCTAGGTTTTAATAATAATAAAAAACTATTATTATTATTATTATTATTATTATTATTATTATAGAGTATTAGAGAAATATTAATTTAATATTAATATATTACAATTATTATACTAATGGAGAATTAAAATTATATTAATTAAATTAAATCGTTTTTATTTTTTATTATTTTATTTTATGTAGAGAAGATATTTGATAAAATATTAGTTAAATATTAATATAATATTAGTAATAAAAAAAAGAGAATATTTTTTTGGAAACTGCGCAGCTCACCCCCTCAACTTTCTTTCCCTCTCTTCCCTATCAACTCTCCCTCCCTCCAGTTCTTGCTCCGATGACAACCTAGCACCGCTAGTGACCTCCCCAGCACTTGCAGGACAATCGGCAACACCAACTTAGCTCTCAAGGATGGTCAAACGACGTGAATAGGCATGGTGTTAGAGAGAGAAGTGAACCAAGAAGCATTTTCTCTCTCCTTCACCGCAAGCATTCAAGGCCCCATCACTACCGTCCATCAGCTCTGACCAGCTCCTTTGACCTTGAGGAGTCCATTTGGAACAATGGCGGCAGCTTAAGTGGCTAGAGTAATATAGATCGAGAGAGAGAGAGAGAGAGAGAGACGAGAGAGAAAAAGAGGTGGCAACACCTTTCCGAGTAGATTCTGGACAGTTTGGACATAAATTCGTTGATTTGAAACCGCCATTTAAATAACACCGAAAACTAGTGTTATTAAACGGGCCCGGAGTTTAACTCGGTGATGGTTCAACCAATGGGCCAACGATTCAATTAATTATTAAAAATTAATTAAATATATAAATTAATTAAATATAATATTTATTAATATAAATATATATAATTAATTAAATTTTAATTATTTAAAATAAAATTTTAATATATATTAAGTTATATTTAATAAATTTTAATAGTATTTTTATATTTTATATACAAGTATTTGAGAAATATAATGTATAAAATTTTTTATAAATATATAATTCTCTTTTTAATATTTATAAAATATTAAGTATTTATTAAAAAATAAATATTAAAATAAAAAATAAATAGCTACTAAATTAGTTCAATTAATTTTGATTTTAAAAATTTTTTATGATATTTTAAATTTAATTCTCTATATTAAAAAATAAATTCTATTGAATAATTAAACCGATCGGGTCAATTGGATCATACCGATTCACCGGTTCAAGAATCGAGTTGATTAGGTCATATTGAGTCACTTTTTTATTTAGTTCAATTATAAATCTAAGTTGATTTAAGGATCAATTCACTAATTTACTGATTTAATTAACTGATTCAATCTGAATTTAATAACTATGCCAAAAACTTCAAGATAGGAACCTTCAACTGACGTGGCTTCGTGGTCCTCCAGCAAAACTTTCAAGGTCAGAGACAAAATTGTTAGCCTTTATTCTTCTTTAATTTGTTGCAAGATATGTAGATGGAGAAGCTTATAACATTGTTTGGTTGCTAGGAAAAAGTAAATTAACAAAGGAATTTATGGTTATTAAACATCATGTTATATATACTTGGCTTGTAGTGTCTGCTTCCCGGAACAAAAGGCCAAAATGGACTTTATTTTATTTATTTTTTCCATTTTAATCTTTATGCACAAAAAAAATGTTAAAATCTTAAAAAAAATTGTTAAAATCTTTATTAAAAAAATTGTTAAAATTTGTATTTCTTTTAATCTTTTATATTATAAATATTTCAATTATATGTTAAATTTTTTAGAATATATATATATATATATATATATATATATATATATATATATATATATATATTTTAAATTATTAATTCAATGGTTTTAGCCATTGATTTTAGCTTTGCTCACGCCTTATGCTTTAATTTTAATTTCTTTCACACAAGTAAAGTTTCTTTTTGATAATGAAGAGGAAGGAGAAGAACCACAAGAATAAAGTTAGTTTTCTTAGATGAAAGTTAGGCAGCGAGTGAGGCTACTCTCAAAGCTTCGAAAAAGGAAATTTTTTAGTTTTTATATAAAAAAAACTAACTCTATTCCAATTTAACAAGTTTAATGGCTGAAAATGTATGTTTTAAAATTTTATTGAGATTTTTAGAAAGATTTAATAAATTGGGTTATTTATAGATTAAATTATTTTATATTATTTACATTTATTTATAATTATATAAATAATGAAAATAAATTATATATTTATTTATAATTATATTATTATTACTCTAGACTCTATTTATTTCATATTTTTTAGTATTTAAGGTACTTAAAAAATAAATTAATGTAAAATATTTTATTCATCAAAGAAAAATTTAAGTAATTTTTAACGAAAGTAAGAAAGAAAGTCATTTTTTTATATTTTAATAATTTTATGAAAATGTAAAAACACTTATAATAAACACATATTATTGATTTAATATTATATTCAAATAATTAAAAAAAATTTCATAAAAAATATTTTTAAAAAATATTTTTATAAAAAATTTTTTATATGTAAATATTTACGAAACAAACGAAAAGTAATATACAGATAAGTCCATCTTAAAGTTTTTATTCTCATTAATCGTTTAAACGCTTATAATGTATGTTTCTAAATTTTCATTGCACGTTTAATGGCGGAAAGTGTACAATTTCATGCGTTTTTTTTAAAATGAATTTAATTTTGATCAAATAATAAATTTGATAATTTTAAAGATGATTTTTGGTATTATTAAATTAATTTTAATTTTATAGCGAGATTAAAGTATCTGAATCAATTTAACTAACATAATTAATACTCAAAAAATAAAAAATGTTAATTAAAACTTTTGGTTGTTTTAAAGATAAATTATTATCAAATCTTTAAAGTTTATAAAAATTAATTATTTAGCCATTACATTAAAACATTTGTAAAATCAAATATTCTTCAATCCTTCTTTTAGATTTTTATAAAAAAAAAGTAAACTTGTTTTAGTTTTGATTTAATATAAATAATTAAAATTATATAGACTAATGAATATAAATATTTAAAGTTAAAATAAATTAATTGATTTTTTTTTCCATTTTTTATGTTCACTCCTTATGTTTGACTGAGTAGAAAATAAAAGTTGACAATAAAAACAAAAAGAAGGATATCTAATTTTATAGATACAAGACTAATTTTTTCTCAAATTTTTATTTTAGAAAAAATAACTTTTTCTTTTATTTTCTCACTTTTATCCAAAAAAAAAACATATTTATTTAAAATTATTTTATCCTAATTATTTTTCTTCATCCCTTTTTTCATCTATCCAGACAAAGTGTTTGTTTTTTTACTTTTGAAAAGAATTTTTTTCTAATTAATTTAAAGTTTACTTTCTAGAAATATACCTTGATGTAATCTTGAGTCACGTGGATGTCATGAGTTGTGTTACAACTTTTTACTGTGGAGCAGGGTTCACACACTCCTCGGCACGTGGGAGGATAGCCGAGCTTAAGACCGAGGAGGAATACGAGTCTGTGATGTGAGCAATCCAATCAAAATTTACTAGTATGGCATATTTAGCATCATGCTAGATGGGGAAGGGGTCGACTATTTCATGAGTAGCAACTGTAAGGGCTATTGCCCGCGAGTTGATGCCTCAGCAACCACGGTGTTTGGGCGCAGGTAGTCATGGAGGGATGGATAACTAGATGTACATCTTATTCTCGTGCGAAAAGAGTAAAAAACTGAAAAAAAATTGTAAAAAGTAAAAAGAAAAAAAAATAAAAAGTTTTATATAAATAGTAAATGTGAATATATTGTATGCCCTCACCATAAGTAGTCCATACGTTTTACTGTTCCGACGACTAACGTCTATTCAGACAGTCAGAATGTCTGGAACTACACTTAAACTAGGGTGAGGAGACATAAATTGATGAAATAAAGACTAAAAAAAATTAAAAAAAAAATAAAAGAAATAAAAAGTAACTAAGTTAAAGGAGCCAGAACCACGGCGATGAGTGATCGTACCGGGAAGTCACTGCGTAGACAGTTAAAGATCCTAGACCCGTGAGAAACCCTAGGAAATAATTTTCAGGACGTAACTAAAAGTTTACTGAGGTATAAATGACATTGAAAATGTTAAATAAAATTTAGTTAATTGGTATAGGTAAAAAAATAAAAATGAAATAGACAGTATAAAAATTAAAGGAACTGTCGGATCGGGGATTTTGTCGGTATTATCGAAAAAGTTTGACTATAACCTAAAGAGGAGTATTTTGGTCATTTGGTACCTAGAGTCAACTTTTGACCTAAATGTCTATTAAAATGAGTAATATTTAAATTTTGAAAATCCCATGAAAACATGAAATTATATACAATGTAATTAAAGGAAACATAAGGAAAAATTATTAGAATTATTAAAACTTTAAGGATTGAAATTAATAAATAAAACTTAGTGGAGTATAAATAGGCAAAAGGACAAAAAGGCATCCACTAACTTCATCTTCTTCCTCATTTCCTCTCAAATGGCTGAAACAAAGTCTTCATTTTCCTCCATGAATGTTCTTCATGCAAGCTCTAAATCCCTCCCATTCTCACCATGAACCTCACAAGTTTCTTCACAAAAATTAATCACCACACATTGGGAAGACTATAGGCAGCCAAGAAAGAAAAGATCGGTGAAGTTTTAGCAACTTGAAGAATTGTCCATTCAAGGTTAGTGCATATTTTTTTCTCCTTTCTTTGTTAAGTCTTGCATTGAGGTTGAAATGAGTGAGTATAACATAAAATTGAAAGCCAATGGTAAGAAATTTTAGAATCCTCATTTTGGCAGTTTTGAAAACATGGGAGATTGATGCTTTTATGCATGTAAATGGTGATTTTTGATGTTATGAGTAAGTAGATGTAAGTTATATATTGAGTGATAAAGTTACATGTACTAGAATGTGATTGCATGTGTATATTGTGGTTGACAAATTGGAGTTAGAGTTTTAGTTTAACTATTAGAGACTTTGTATTGTTGCTAGAATTTGATTGTGTTGAGATGAATTGATGATGTTAGAAGTGCCATAAATATCAATTTGTAGTTTGGGAGTTGGAGGAAATGAAAATTGGAAGTGTATATTTTCCATGCAGGTTGAGACTTGAAAAATCTAGTGAATATTTTGAGCCATAACTGAATGTGTGTTGCTCCAATTGGTATGAGGCCAATTGGAGGTGAAACTAAACCTAAAATGTTCCATTTTGCATGAAGAAACCATGCCCAAATTCTGCCCAGAAATTGATCAAATTGTTGTCCCAATCCGGATGACCAAATGATAAACCCAGAAAATTGACCAAATGAATAGTACACATTCATTTGGCCATAACTCTCACTAGACAGGTCCAAATGACCTGAATTTTATACCATTAGAAAGCTTAGATATATGACTACAACTTTCATGAAGACCATAGAGCTCAGAAATATCTTAAAGCAATCCAAATTATTGACCTAAGTTAGGTAACAAAACTGCCTAGAACCATATTGCCAGAAATTGCTAGATATAGGCTTACTTGACTAGTTTTGGCAAAGAGGCCATAACTTAGCCTACAGAAATCCAAATGCAATGAAACTAGTGGCCAAATGTCCACAATACATCAATATACAATATTGGTATTTTGACCAAAACTCAGAAATCAAGGGAACTAAGTCAATTAGCTAGATCAAATTAGTATGCCAATTCTGAAAATTACCTAAGTGACCATTTGACTCTAGAACAGTCTTTTAGTCATATCTCCCACTAGGAAACTCCAATTGGGATGAGCCATATTGTTATGGAAACCTGAGAAATAGAGCTCCAACTTTGTTTTAGACACTTTCCTCAAATTATAAATGTAAGAATCCCAAAAGTTAAGTCAAAGCTACTGACCTGAACTAGGATCCTGTTGGCATAGGGTACTTGAATTTAGGCCAATTATTTAGCTATAAGTGATTCTACAAAACTTGAAAAATTACAATCCAAAATTTTAAGTTACCATAAGACATAGAGCAACAAACTCTATGAAGAATACAGAGCCTAAAAGTGATTACAACATGTCCAATTAAATTGGTAAAATGTAACTTCAAAATCTGCCTAGTTAAAGAGCCAGAATTAGGAAATGAACTAGTTATGGTTAATTGATTATAACTTGAGTTTCAGAAATCCAAATGACACGATTCGAAAAAGAAAAACAAAGACAAGACATAGAGGAACAACTTTCATGAAGGAAGTATGGCCAAATAGTGGCCACAAAGTGACCAAATTGATAGGTAAAATTAAGACATTAAAACTGAACCTAAAGAAAGGTTCACAAACAAATTATTTTATGGTAGGGTTTTAACCCTAATATGTTACTAAACACTGAATTACATGAAATAGGTATGTGGAACTCACTTTTCCACTATAAAGTGACATGAAATTTCTAATAAGTAATTAATAATGCTTAATTGCTCAATGTAAACCTAGGCTTATATATATAGTTTGGATCGATTAGTATATCAATTAGAGACTACAGATAGCAGTACTGCCTACATGAATAATCATTGACCAATAACATATGTCTGATATGATTGTTCTATAGGCTATATGTCTGCCCGTTGGCCATTGTGCCTAATTTCATTTCTGGCTTTGATAGCTTGCCCGCTGGCCTTGTGCCTGACATGACACTTGCATACAGGGTAGACATATGGAGGTCTAACCAGTATACTCTCGTATATCCAGCCTTATAGTCTGTTATAGGTTATTTGGGCACTATTATAAATTAATTAAGACTAAAAATATGAGAAATAAACAGAAATGATACTGATAAATTTAATTGTTTTCAAAGTGCAGAAAATTCATAACTGACTTAGAATTTATGAAATTAGCTTAGAATTATTATTTTTAATTACTTAGTTATTTTACTTTAAAGTTATGCACCACTAAGTAATTCGCTTAGCGCGTTGGTTTTCCATCGCGTAGGTACTGGAGATCAGGCACAGTCACAGCAGCAACCACAGCAGTAGTGCCCTGACAGAGATTTGATCAGATCTAACAGTGTCTGCTAGTCATCTCAGCAGAGTAGTTTTAGTAGGGCCCATGTATATTTAGTTTTGCGTTTTGTTTATTGTATATAAGTAAATGATATAAATCTTTTTAAGATATGTAATTCAATTTTGATATTGTAAATTATTGTAGATGAATTTCATATGAATGAATGAATGAGAAATATATTTTCTTGAAATTATATAAGTAGAAATGATATGATATGATATTACATGATGTATATGTACATATGAGATAGATATAAAATTATTTTTAACAGGTGAATAGTAAAACCCGCCAGATGCTAATAAAACAGAGGAGGCTCTGCCCGAGTATTCACAAAAATAAATTGTGATAAAAAAAAATTTACCACATATTTTCTATGAAATTTAAAATTAACAATGTACAGAACAAGATAAGATAGGGTGCTCCAGCACCGAATGTAGCACATTTTACTTAGCTACACTGTAGACGGGTAAGGGGTATCACATATATTGTACAAAAAAAATAGATAATCTACAAATAATTTTATGAAATGTAAAAAAAAAATAATAAGAGAAGAAAAAAAATATTCATGGAATAGTATCAATCTTATAATTGAAGTGTTTTGAATTTGAATTATACACAAAATGTCTATGTACTTTTTTATTCATTAAACAAATAAAAGAAAAGTTAATATATCACTTGCCAATTGATAAATTTTATTATTGCTTACTCTCTTAAATTGGATCGGCTAATAAATGAGTTGATAATGTCTATAATATATGTATAAATGAGGGAGCGAACTTTTAACAAATAAAAATATCCTTATTTTTTTATATTATTTATAATTATCTATTATCTTTTATTATTTAATCTAACATTAGAATTGTAATAAATTTGAAATTCCCAATCCTACTTATATTTCTTCTATAATCTAAAATAAAATCTTATAAAAAAATTAAATCATAAATTTATGTTTTTTTTAAATAGTAAATTATATTTTTTAAAAAAAATCAATTTCAATTTGACTAAAACTTAAAGTTGCAATCCATTCATTGTCTCTAATTTTAATTTTATGACCTTTTTATTTTAAAGTCAAAATTTTTTTAATTAATTATTAAAATTTATTAATTTATTTTTATCTATGATTTATAAACTATTTATTATATATAAAAATATAAATTAAGAAGCGAACTTATAAATTAATTAAAAAGAAATTATTTTAATTTATATTTATAAAATATATATCATTATAAATGATTAAATTTTAACACAATTTTTATTGCTTTAAGTATTTTATTCTTAATTATTATAAAAAAAATCCTATTATTTATAAAAAAAAAATACCATTCAAATTTAAATAGGATAAATACTAACATATAATTATAAATTTATAATTATTGAAACTTGCATCCTAATCTAATTTGGATGTTATAAAACCTATTCCATTTGAGTACTAAAAATAAATTTCAATAAATCACATAAAAATATATTTATATATTAATTTTTAACAAAATACTATTGTGACATTAGCACTAATTAAAATAAAAAATTGACATGAGAGCATTCCGGTAATGGATACAGGAACTGTGACATAATAAATTTTCATGGTGTTAATTTAATATCAAAATTTTATCCATTAAATTAAAATACATTAAATTATATGGTACATATTTCTTGAAAATAATCCTAAAAATTATCATAAGAGTATATAATTTTTTTTTAAGAATTAGAAAAATATTATTATAAATGTAAGTTAATGTAAGTGTGAGTGTATCAATCATAATAATAATAAATTATTAGGTATGTGAATAGGGATGACAACGAGTAGGTGTCCGCGAAAATTACCCTACTTGAACCCAAACTCGATTAATATTATCTGTTGGACCTAGGTGTCTTAACCCATGTTTTGATTATAATAAACAATTAGTGTGCTACTAATATACTTTGGAAGTGTTTGTATTGAGTTTGTAAGCCCTAGATTCAAAATTGTCAAATTGCTTTAAATCAAGGTTAAGGAAGAGCAAGATAAGGAAGCAAACATTTTTGGGACCCTACAATGTAAATTTTATTTATTTTATATCTTATAAATCTCATTTAATTAATTGTGTTGGCTCAAGTCTAGGTAGTACTAAGAATATCTTTTTCAACTTAGTTTTCATCTAATTCTTTATCAAGGAAAAATTAAATAAAATTTTCAAAAATTCAAAATTAATTTTGAAAAGTATTTTAGTTGCAAAATTCATTGAATTAGCTTTCCAATGGTTCAAATGGATAAAAAATCTGAGTTTAGATAAAACAATTATGAGTTTTTTAAATTCTTAATTTCTTAGTGTCTTTACTTGTAACTTTTTCTTGACCAAGGGGGAGCAAAATGAAATTTTCACATTTGAGAAATGAAAATTTGTTTTTGAAAGTGTTTTTATTGAAAATTTTATCAAATTAGCTTTCTAACGGTTCAAACGGATCGAAAATCTGAGTTCCAGTCAAAAAGTTATGCATTTCCAAAGCCTAAGTACCCTTTTAACACTTTTTGTCCAGAGAGCACTTCAGTAGCCGAAAGTGGGAAGTTCGGCTGCCAAAGTTTATTCTTTAAATCATGGTTTTTAAGCGTTAAAAGCTATTTTATCCAGAGAGCAGTCCGGTAGCCGAAAGTGGGAACTTCGCAACTGAAAGTGACTTTTTAAAAGCTATTTTTTAGTGCTCCAACCTTCGGCATCCGAAGTAAATAACTTCGGCAGTCGAACCTGGATTTCTACAACTCGAAAAAACATAGCTTTGGGTGGTTGAACGGCTATTTTAGCATTTAATGTATCCCCAATGATTATTTTCTTACAAAAACTATAAATAGACACCATTTATGACTGTAAATAAGTTTTTTTACAACAACAATCTTTTTGGAAATTTATTGTGTTCTAAAGATTTTTTTCATTCTTTCTCTCTAGAACTTGAGCTACAATAGTTAATATTAAGAACTTGATATTTGAGTTGTAAATTCTTTGTTTTGAGAGTTCATTCAAGATTGTTGTGAGCACTTATTGTAATTTTGAGTGTAAAGGGATTTGTAAAAGAGTAAGGGTTTGCTCTTGTGGTGATTGTAAGGGGTTTATTCTTCACCCAAAGAAGAATTTTAATAGAGTTAACTCTCAAAGAGGGCCTTGAGGAGAGGACATAGGCTTAGAATAGCTGAACCTCTATAAATTTCTTGTGTCATCATTCTTCCTCTACTCTTCTTTGTGTCTAAATTTCTTTTAGTCTTTAATTTTGTAATTAGAACCCAATTCACCCCCCCCCCTCTTGGGTTGCTATAAGGGACAACAAGTGGTATCAGAGCTAGTCTCCATTCTACAAGATTTAATCATCTTGGAGTAAAGATCAATGGCAACCCTCAATGCACAAGAAGGTCAATTGGTGGTAAGACGTCCTTTCTTTGATGGTAATGACTTCTTGTATTAGAAAAATAGGATGTATTGTTTCCTTAAATCAGAAGGGATTGACTTGTGGGATGTTGTAGAAAATGGGCCATTCACCCCAACTAAAATTGTGGATGGTGTGCATGTAGCTAAGCCTAAGGGTGAATGGAGTGAGCAAGAGAAACGAAGAGTGGCTTTAAATGATAAAGCTATTCATGTTCTATTTTGTACATTAAGTAGAAGTGAATATAATAAAGTGTGTATGAAGTCTACTGCAAAAGAAACTTGGGATGCCTTGGTGGTTACTCATGAGGGTACTAGTCAAGTAAAGGAGAATAAGATGTATTCTCTCATCTATCAATATGAATTGTTCAAGATGAAGTCAGATGAAACCGTAAGTGAGATGTATGATAGATTTATGGAGATTATAGGAGGAATTAAATCCGTTGGAAAGACATTCACAAATGAAAAGCTAGTAATGAAGATTTTAAGAAGTCTTCCTAAGGAGTGGCTATCCAAAGTAACTTCACTAAAGGATTCCAAGGACTTGAGCAGCGTACAACTTGATGAGCTCTTAGGAAATCTCATTAACTATGAGATGACCCTCAAAAGAGAGCAAGTGGAGGAACCTAATAAAGCTAAAAAGACCATTGCCTTTAAAGTACCTTCTAAAATTCAAGTGATGAAGATGATGAGTTTGATGAGGAAGAATGCGCTCTAGACACAAGGAGAATAAGGAAGATGCACTTCCAAAACAAGAAGTTCATCTCAAAGAGGATCTTTAAGAAGGACAAGGGTGAAAGTAGCAAGAGGGATCCTCCCATATGCTTTCAATGCAACAAGCCGGGTCACATTAGAACAGATTGTCCCAAATTGAAAAAGACTTTCAAGAAGTTCAAGAACAAGGCACTGTAACACCCTCACTGTAGCAATTATGTACATTCTACTGTTCTGGTGACCGGTGTCGATTTGGACAGCTAGAATGTTTGGAAAAATATTTAGAATAGAGTGAGGAGTCATAAATAACTCAAATAATAATAAGAAAAATTTAGAAAAAATTTTAGAAATAAAATACAATCAAGTTGAATGAGTCGGTGTCCTAACGATGGGTAACCAAGGGGAAGTTGCGGTCTTCGCAGCTAGGAGCCCTAAACCCGAGAGAAAATTCATAAAATAATTTTTGGGACTCCAGAGAAGAGTCATTGAGGTTTCGATGGCATTAGAATGCCAAGAAAATGCTTAGAAAAATTTTTAGATCGGTACAGACGATTTTGGCTCAATAAGCTAAATAGAGAGGATTTTGGTCATTTCGTCCTCAGAGATGATTTTTGGCCAACTTGTCCAGTTAAATAAATAATTTACATGACATAAAATGTCAATAAATATTGCTAAAACTTGAATTGAAAATGAGTATAAGAGAAAAGAAAAGAAAATGAAATAAAACTCAAATTATGACATCATTATGATGTCATTAAAAACTCTCCACCAATCACCATGAGACAACCATTTAATAAACAAATAAAAAGGAGATAAATGAGTCAAAAAAAAATGAAAAAGACATCTTCTTCTCCAGCCGTTCTCCCGTCCAACTCTCTCTTTTCCATTTCCTCTCAAATTCTTTCATTTTACTATCATTAAAACACCTTTTCAAGCTTCCAAACCATTACGTTCCTTTACAAAAAAAGTTGGCAGCCTTGATAAACCTCCATAGCCAGCCACAAAACCCAAGGAAAGTGGGAAGAAAAGTGAAAGAAAAATCTGGTTGGTATCCCCAAAGAGGTGAATCAAGTGTTGGGTTGATTGAAGGTTGCTTGGAGCTAGAAGAATAAGGTTAGTGCTAGAAATTCTCTTAGAATTTAAAATTTATGCAAGTTGATTTAGGGTTTGCTAAAATTTGGAATATTGTGTTGTGACTTGAATTTGATGATGTTGAGGTTGATTATTGACTATTAAAAGTGCTATAAATGTGAATTGAAGTTTGGAAGTTGGGTGGAATTGAAAATTTGGAGTGTTGTTCTTATGCAGGGAATTCTGGACCTATGAGTCTAGTATGTTTAGATGAACATAAGTAGAGCTAAACAGCTCCAATTGGTGAGAGGCTAATTGGAGATGAAATTTAAGACCTAAAAGAACATTTTTCATGAAGAAACCATGCCCAGAAACTAAGCACAAAATGACAAAAAATTGGCTTGAATCTGGGTAATCATATGTTGGACCTGGAAAATGAACATATGAACAGTAAATATTCAAATGGCCATAACTCACTCTAGGAAGGTTAGAATGACCTAAATTTTGAACCATTGGAAAGCTTAGACATAGGAGAACATTTCATATGAAGAACTCAGAGCTCAGTTCTGACCCTAGCCTAATCAAATTATTAACCAAATTTAGTCCAACAAAACTGCTAGAACCAAATTGACCAGAAAATTCTGGACATTGACCAGCCTGACCAGTTTTGAAAAAAATGTCATAACTTGGTCTACAAAACTGCAAATGTAGTGAAACCAAAGCCAAAATTTCTATAAGACCTAGAAATAAAAATTTGGTGTTTTGACCAAAACCCAAAAACTGATGGAACTTGAAGAGATTGCTAGGAAAATATAGCATTCCAAATCCTAAAATTTAACCAAATAGACACTTGACCCTAGAATAGTATTTAGATCATATCTCCCACTAGAAAACTCCAATTGAGATGAGCCAAATTTTTCTGGAAACCTAAGAATCAGGACTCCAACTTTGATTGAGGAATCTTCTTCAAATTTTGAGTGCAAGTACCCTAAAATGGGAATCAAAGATGTTAACCTGAACCTGAAATCCTAAAGGCACAGGGTTCATGAGTCCAGGTCAGTTATTTGGCAATAATTCACTCTACATAACTAGAAAATTATGATTCTTGAACTTGAGTGATCTTCAGACATAAGGTAACAACTCATATGAAGGATATTAGGTCTAAAAATGACTGTAGCATACCCAAATAATTAGAATAAATTAGACTCCAGAATCTGCCTGGTTCTGGATCCAGAAAGGTTCAATGAACCAATTATGGTATTTAGGCTATAGCTTGAGCTAAAAAACTCCAAATAGAGTGATTCAAAAAGGAAAATTGAACTAAACACAATAAGGAACAACTTTGATTGAGAATATTTGGCCAAATTCTCAGTGTAGAATTGCTTAATGGAACAATGAACTCTAGCACCAAAAACTGAAATTTTTGATTTATTTTCTATTGGTTAGAAGTGTTGATTAGCAACCAATACCAACACTTTTATGAACCAAAATGTGGTAATTTCATGTGGTTAGAACTCATGTAATTATTATGTATGAGAAAGTCAACCTTTGAAGGGAAATGGTAATGTGAATAGTAACCCCAATGATATAGAAAAAATGGCATAATAAATTAGAAAAACTATTAAGATGGTTAATATAGATAATGTGATTAATGAAATAATTGTTATAAATTGTGATCAATATGAATGACATAATGAATGAATAAATGAATCATATTAATGTATGAATGAGACATTAGTTCTCATTATTGTAGAAAGAACTAATACTTTGAGTACAATGGTATAGAAGGATAATTGATGTGAATTGCGATCATATGAATGATCAAATGAATATATAAATTATAATTGGAATTTGTCATGAAATAATAAAGTCATAAAACACAATATATTAACATTTAATGGTACTATGTGCCCATATATTGCCTAGACATGTGTGTCAGATTGGATATATTGGCATGCTAATAGGGTATTGTTTTAGTAGTACTGCGTAAGACTTTATGCCTGTATTCATGGCTTTATGCCCGCACTCATGGATTTTATGCCCGATTATATGTTATCATGGCTTTTTAACCATACTAAATACATACGTGGTTGATGTTCTGTGTCCCATGGTATGACGGCCCGAGGCACTGTGGTGTCCAGTGCCAACGACCCGTTATCTAGTTTAGTCAGCCTATCATAGGTTACCTGGGCAGTGTAAATTATTGAAATTATTTAAGAACATTAGTAATTAAAAACATTAGAAAGTATTGAATGAAATGAGGAAAAAGATTAGCAATGGAAACATAACTAAATCAAGTAGTACAAATGAAATTTTCAGAATTGTAGGAACCAAAAACTCCTAGAATTAATCTGTATATCGAATATTATTACTGTATAAACTCAGCACTTCCAAAGAGGGACAAAATAGAATATAAGATAGTTGATATTAGAAATATCATATCAAATTTAATTGATACCTGAGGATCTAAATTATACTTTAGAATTATACTTCAGTTTTTCTTGTTTGTATATATTATTTTCTTGTTATATTATTACACCACTAAGCAGAAATGCTTAGCGCGATAGATTTGTTTCCTTCGCGTAGGTACTAAAGGCAAAACTCAGTGGATATTAGATTGGGATTTTGAAGTCCAGATCTACAGAAGTGTTAGAAGGGTTCAAGGTTTTCACCTCCTCAGCAATGCATGTAGATAGGGCCCATAAAAGTCATTTTATGTATTTTGTACATTATAAATATTTTTTATGTTGTAATGTAAACTAAGAATTTATAAGTAATATTTATGTGATGTAAATTAATAAATTGATTAGTTCATATGTAATTAATTTATATATCATGTAAATTATAAATTTATTCAATTAGTTTGCAAATTATGTAAATTAATGAAAATATGAGAATTTTGATATGTGAATGGAGTATGAAGGAAAGTGGATGGAAATGAATATGAGAATTGAAATACATGGATGATATTAAAATATAAGATAATTATGAGATTTTATTTTGAAAATATTGTTGAATTTCAAATAGGTGAATAGTGAAATACACCAATGTGAAATAAAATAGGGGAAACTCCGCTGTTTTTCCATAGAAAAATAATTGATATTAAAAGATAATAACTTATAAATGATTAAAGAAATAAAGTAAAATAAGATAGGATGCTCCGGTACCGAATGTAGCATACCTCGCTCAGCTACACTGTAGACGGGTAAGGGGTGTTACAGGTACTTAAAGCAACATGGGATGAATCAAGTGACTTTGAAGATGAGGAGATTGGTGATCAAGTTGCCCAAATGTGCTTCATGTCAATGGAGGAAAGCTCCAATGAGGTAACTTTAAATGATGATGTTGTTGAATTTTCTTATGATGAACTAGTTAATGAACTTAAAGTTATGAATGATGAACTTGAGTTGAGACATAAAAAAAAAAAAAACAAGCTCTTGAAAAAGGAAGTAGTTTGTTTGAGGAAAGAAAATGAGACCTTAACTAAGGATGATAAACCTTTAGGGGATGATATGCAAAAATCCCTAGATGACCTCTCATTGGAAAATGAGAAGTTGAAAAATGAAATTATTGAGATAAAAACTACTCTTTCCAAATTTGCTAAAAGAAAGGACAAACTTGATGCAATTTTGGACTCTTAAAGGTCTCTTAGCATCAAATGGACTTGGCAATAATAAATTTGCCCAAGCACCTCCTTCCAAAACCATCTTTGTTAAAGCATCTAGTGCTAATGAGCCTAGTCCCTAAGTGCCTAGTCCAAAGGTGTCCAATCCTAAAGGACGAGAGCCAAAGAAATCTTATGGTAATGAAACTAGAAAGGCTTCATTTCATAAACATGCTCCTAGACAAAATGTAAATAGGACATATACATCTAGGAGAGTTGCATTTAGGCTAAACCTTCGTAGGGGACATGCTACTAGGACTCATGACTATTATCACACTTACCATGCCTCATGGTGACATTCACATAATGGACATAAAAAGTTGGTCATATGAGACCATTTGCTCACCCTCATACACATATAAGGTTCAATGGACATTGTCACTATTGTGGCAAGTTTGGTCACACCAACTATAGGTGTGCTATTAGGAAAATCCATCTTGGATATGGTAGAATATTTGATTTTAATGATGGAACTTGTAACGGCCCGACCCACTAGTGATTTTTAAGTGGTACTTGGATAGTGGATGTTTAAGACACATGACCAGAAATGCCAATATCTTCCTTTCACTTGAAAAGAAAGATGGAGGTGGGCAAGTGACTTTTGGTGATAATGGTAAAGGTAAAATTATGGGAATAGGTAAGGTTGGTAAAGAAAACTCCCCTATTCTTAACAAAGTGCTTTTGGTTGATGGTTTAAGACATAATTTGCTTAGTGTTAGTCAATTATGTAATAAGGGCTGTAGAGTTGTTTTTTAGTCTAAATCTTGCTTTGTGTCTAGGATGAGTGATAATGTTGTATATTGGTGAAAGAATTGAAAATATTTATGTTATCGATTTGCATGCTTTGTCTAACAAAGATGTCAAGTGCTTTATTTCTATTAGTGATGACTCTTGGACTTGGCATTAAAGGCTTGCACACGCTAGCATGGACCTTCTTGCAAACTTGAATAAGGATGAGCAAGTTGATGGGCTACCAAAGATTAAGCTTTAAAAGGATAAGTTATGTAATGCATGCCAAATGGGTAAGCAAGTCAAGAGCTCTTTTAAATCTATTCATAAGGTATCTACTTCTAGACCCCTTGAATTATTGCATATGGATTTGTTTGGTCCTACTAGAGTAGCATGCTTAGGTGGTAGTGCATATTTTGCCTTGGTGATTATTGATGACTACTCTAGGCATACTTGGGTTACATTCCTTGCTCATAAGGATGAATGTTTTGATATTTTTGATAGATTTTCAAAAAGGTTCAAAATGAAAAGGGCTTTCAAATCTCTTATATTAGGAGTGATCATGGTAGAGAATTTGAAAATGAGAAATTTGATAAGTTTTGTAACTTACTAAGGATCACTCATAATTTTTCTTCTCCTAGGACTCCCCAACAAAATAGTGTTGTTGAAAGAAACAATAGAACTTTTTTAGACATGGGGAGGACTATGTTAAATGAATATAAGTTGCCTACTTATTTTTGGGCGGAAGCCATTAATACGGCTTGTTATGTTTCAAATAGAGTTTTGATTAGACCTATTTTGAAGAAAACCCCTTATGAGCTATGGAATGGCAAGAAACCTAAAATAGGTTATTTTAGAGTTTTTGGTTGTAAATGCTTCATTTTGAATACCAAAGATAATTTAGATAAATTTAGCTCCAAAATTGATGAAGGTATCTTTTTGGAGTACTTTACATCTAGTAAAGCATATAGAGTCTTCAATAAGAGAACTTTAGTGGCTGAGGAGTCAATGCATGTTGTATTTGATTAGGCTAACCCCTTTGGTTCTAGAAAGGATATTTCTTGTGATGATGATATTGTAGGTAATCTTGATGAGTTGACTCTTAAAGATCCTCAATCTAGTAGAATTTAATATCAACACATGGAAGATCCCTTGAAGGACTTGGGAGTTGATCAAGTTGAGCTTCAAGAGCAATAAGGTCAACAAGTTCCATATCAAGAAGTTCAACAAGATCTACCCAAAAATTGGACATTCAAGAAGGATCATCCTAAAGACCTAATCATTGGTGATACATTAAAAGGGGTTGTTGTCCGTTGTAGCAAACCAAGAGGGGGGGTGAATTGGGTTCTAATTGCAAAATTAAAGATTAAAAGAAATTTCAACACAAAGAAGAGAAGAGGAAGAATGATAACATAAGAGATTTATAGAGGTTCGGCTATCCCAAGCCTACGTCCTCTCCTTAAGGCCCTCCTTGAGAGTTAACTCTACTAAAATTCTTCTTCGGGTGAAGAATAAACCCCTTACAATCACCACAAGAGCAAACTCTTGCTCTTTTACAAATCCCTTTACACTCAAAAGCTATTTAAAACTCTATCACACTCAAAATTACAATAAGTGCTTACAACAACTTTGAAGGAACTCTCAGAACAATGAATTTACAAATCAAATATCAAGTTCTCAACATTAACTATGGTAGCTCAAGTTCTAGAGAGAGAGAATAAAGAAAATCTTTAGAACATAATAAATTTCCAAAATTGTTGTCTAAAACTTCTTTCTAGTTAAAAATGGTGCCTATTTATAGTTTTTGCAAGAAAATAGCCATTGGGGGTGCATTAAATGCAAAACTATCCATTCATCCATCCAAACCTCTATTTTATTGAGTTACAGAAATCCAGGTTCAGCTGCTAGAGTTATTTACTTCGGCTGCCAAAGGTTGAAGCGCCAAAAAACAGCTTTTGAAAAGTCACTTTCGACTGTTGAAGTTCCCACTTTCGGCTATTGGAGTGCTCTCTGGACAAAATGACTTTTAACGCTCAAAAACCATGATTTAAAGAGTGAACTTCGACTGCCGAACTTCCCACTTTCGGCTGCTGAAGTGCTCTCTGGATAAAAAGTGTCAAAAGGGCACTTAGGCTTCAGAAATGCATAACTTTTTGACCGAAACTCAGATTTTCGATCCGTTTGAATTGTTGGAAAGCTAATTTGATAAACTTTTCAATGAAAACACTTTCAAAAATAAATTTGCATTTCTCAAATGTGAAAATTTTATTTTAGTCCCCCTTAGTTAAGAAAAAGTTATAAGTAAAGACACTAAAAAATTAAGAGTTTAAAAAACTCATAACTTTTTGATCCGAACTCTGATTTTTGATCCGTTTGAACCATTGGAAATCTAATTCAATGTATTTTGCAACTAAAGTACTTTTCAAAATTAATTTTTCATTTTTTAAAAAAATTATTTAATTTTCCCTTGATAAAAAATTAAGTAAAAACTAAATTGAACAAGATAATCTTAGTACCACCTAGACTTGAGCTAACATAATTAATTAAATGAGATTTACAAGATATAAAATAAATAAAAGTTACATTGTAGGTTCTCATAAATGTTTGCTTCCTTATGTTGCTCTTCCTTAACCTTGATTTGAAGTAATTTAGCAATTTTGAATCTAGGACCTACAAACTCAACACAAACACTTCCAAAGTATATTAGTAGCACACTAATTGTTTATTATCATCAAAACATGGGTTAAAACACCTAGGTCCAACAATCTCTCCCTTTTTGATGATGAAAAATAATTAGTAGATGAGGAAAATTAAGCACAAGTGAAGTGTTTGTTTTTCAAAAATTCTCCCCCTTAATGTGCTCCCCCTTTCAAAAACAATTTGTGCCTTAATAAATAGAATTTGAAAAGTACATAAGAGAGGCTTGGACTCAATGATTGCAATGTCATGAGTCCTAGGTGAATGATGATGCAAAGTTATTGTTATATAAAAAACAATGCAAAATATGTATCAAAGAATTACCAAGAAGCATCACATAAGTATATCCAAAACATGTATTGTAACACCCTCCCTGTAGCAATTCCATACATTCTACTGTTCCGGTGATCGGCGTCTGTCCGGATAGCTAGAACGTCTGGAAAAATATTTAAACTAAAGTGAGGAACCATAATTAACTCAAATATTGATAAGAAAAATTTAGAAAAAATTTTAGAAATAAAATACAACCAAGTTAAATGAGCCGGTGCCCAAGTGATGGGTAACCTAGTGAGAAGTTGCGGTTCTCACAACTAAGAGCCCTAGACCCGAGAGAAAAATTATAAAATAATTTTTGGGACTCAAGAGAAGGGTCATTGAGGTTCCTATGGCATTAGAATGCCAAGAAAATATTTAGAAAAATTTTTTAATCGGTACAGACAATTTTGACCCGTTAAGCCAAACGGAGGGCATTTTGGTCATTTCGCCTTCAGAGGCGATTTTTGGCCGACTTGTCCAGTTAAGTAAATAATTATTATGATCTAAAATATGAATAAATATTGCTAAAAATTAAATTGAAAATGAGTAGAAAAGAAAAGAAAAGAAAATGAAATAAAAGTCATATTTATGACATGAGCATAATGCAATTAAAATATTTTCACCCAACCAAATTTTGACACATCATTAAAAACTACTTAAACATGAATAAAAGGAGATAAAAATTGAAAAAGTGGACAGCCATCTTCAATCTTTGGGCTGCAGAAACGTTGAGAGAGAGAGAGAGGATAAAAAAAATCCATTAAATCTCTTGTTCAATCTTTATTTTACCAAATCTCTCCACCCCAAAACCCTAAACTTCCTTCACAAAAAATTATCCCTAAACCTTGAGGAAGCATAAGGCAGCAGAAATTTGAGGAAATTTTGAAGTTGGGCAAGTCCAAGTTAGGTCGCAAGTGAGGTTAGTGCCATCTTTCTTTTTTTTCTTTGGATAATCATGTTAAGGCACTAAGTTAGGCTAAGAAATTGTGGGATTTGAAGGGAATTATGCATGCTAGGGTAGAGGTAAATTTTGGCAGCCTATTGGGAGTGGGGATTTGATTGTTTTGATGGGCTTAAAATGGATTAGAGATGGTGTTTGAAGTATATATACATATTGATAATGAATTAGTGTGTTTAACTAATGCATGTTGTGTGAATTGGAATGGGGAATTAGGGTTTTGAAGAGAAATTTGGACTTTGTTTATGTAATGTTGAATGAACATTCTAAGGGTCAATTAGTGACCATTTGAGGGAGATTGACCATAACTTGGAGTGAATTATAGCATTAGAAAACTGATTTGGTATGCTGCCTAGTGAGAGCAGCAGGTTTGGATGTAAGTCCAGCCTATTTGGACAGCCACAACTTGGGCTGTGTAGGTTCAATTGGTATTTGGCCAATTGGACATGAAACTAGACACATAATGGCACAACTTTGGTGAAGAAACCATGCCTAAAAGACCAAACCAAGTGGACCAAAAACTTGCCTCAATCCGGGTGTCCTGCAATCAGTTTTTGCAGAATGACCAAATGAACAGTGATTGTTCATTTGGCCATAACTCAGTGTAGAATGACCCAATTGACCTGAAATTTTACCAGCAACAATCTGAGATATAGACCAACAACTTTCATGAAGGAACCTATCCCAAACTATGACCAGAACCTATTCAACAAGAGAGTTGAAGTTACTGTTTACTGCACTATAGATATGGTCAGTTCTGAAATTTTTCAATCCGACCAGTTGTGGTTTTTGGACCATAACTTGAGCTACAAAACTCCAAATGGAGTGATTCAAAAAAATAAATTCAACTAGACAAAATAAGGAACAACTCTCATGTTTATCATTTTCCCAAATTCCCACTACAACAGCAACTAATGGAACAGTAAATATTGGGTATGAAAACTGAAAATTCTGCTCCATTAATTTTAAGCTTATAAATGGTATTGTTAACCAATACCAACAAATTTTGAATGCAAAATGTGGTATGTTGAGAGTGTTAAAACCAATGTACATATTTTCTATGCAAAAGTCAACATTTTTGTTGACTAATGAAGGGAATAGTAACACCAAAACTTGAAATTCAAAAATTGTAAAATTCAAAAGTATCAAATGCCCTAGTATACCTAACAAGATTGGTTTGGATAGTTTGACATGCCAATAGGGTTCAGTTAGCAGTACTGCACATGGCATTATGCCATTCTGTGATTTCATGGCTTTTAGCCATTCTGACATTGTGTTGATATTTGGCCTTGTGCCTATTGTTATTACAGCTTATTAGCTGTTCTGTTGCACACCGGGAGATGCATATGTGACCGATGGTGTGACGGCCCGAGGTACTAGATACCCAGTGCCAGTTTACCCGTTTATCCAGTCCAGTCGTCTAATATAGGTTACTTGGGCAACCAAAAATGAAAGTGGATAAATTTAATGAAATAATGAATATAACAAGTACAAAATAAGTAAGACTACAAATACTCATCGAAAATTTATTTGCAATAAGACACCGATACATTCACTGCATATTTACTTCCTGTTATTTCTTTTTATTTTATTATTGGCACCACTAAGCATTATTGCTTAGCGCATTGCTTTTGCCACGCGTAGGTTCTGGAGATACTGACCGAGAGCCCAGTAGACCACAGGCTGGGTGAGACCTCCTGCAGTTCTGCATAGTGTCCGTGTCACCTCACCATCTTCAGTGCATTGGTAGGACACTAGGTCTCATTTTGGTATTTTGTAACTAACTTTTATTTTCTTTTGTGTAATTGAAACTTATGTAATGTATTTTGATGTTCATGTAAATAATGGAAATTGTGTTTATGAATGGAAAAGTGAATATTTATTGTCGACACCATATTTTGGCCGATCCCCAAAATTAATAAAAATTTGAAACTGACCCAAGTACTAAGTCTCCTTTTGACAGCTAATCTCATTTTCGATCTCTCTTTGATAGACAGTCACATTTCTGATCCCTCTTTGATAGACAATCACATTTCTGATCTCTCCTCAAAGAATTGAATCAATGCTAAGTCCTCACATCAGTCAAATCCTTACCAGTCTATTAAATCGCTCACCGATCTCTCCGACCCGTTGTAGTATAAACGAAGTGAACTAGATCTTTTCTTACCAGTTTTATTGCCGATCTCCCTTTCAAAAGTTTAAGAGCTAAGGTTTTGGTCCGGTTTAATGAGGATTCCGATCTTAAGTGTTCAAGTCAAATTTCCAATTTTAATCAAGTCCTGTTCAGCATTTCTTCCCTACCGATCTCATGCTCATTGTGTTTTCCGATCTCTCACACTTAGGTTAATAATCATCTTCAGTTATTTCAACATACTCAGACAATCAAGTGTTTAATAATTTAGAAATTTTCCGATCATAACCATTCATCGAACAAAAAGGGCATTCCACTTCATTTCATTTCAAAAATTTGTACAAGTCATTTGGTTGGGGGATCACCCCCAGCCTGATCTACATTTTGCTCATTTTCTCTCTCACCCTCGGCCTCCTCTTCGCTTTCCTCCTCGCCTTCGGGAGCCAGGTCGGCCATCCAAGAGAAGTCCTCCTCTGGGTAACACTTCTGGAGCTCGGCCAAGAGATCCTTGTGAGCGTTCACATAGGCACCGGCTATTCCTGTCACCATCTCTTCATCTTTTGCCTTAAGCTCCTCAGCAAGGTGAGCGACTGGCGGACCGTTGGCTCGGAGCGCCTGGACTTCTCTAAGAGCATGATCCCTTTCAGCCAGAACATGAGTCTGTTCGGCCAGCTTATCCTCATAGTACTTCATCCGCCCCTCAATTTGAGTTATGTAATCCTGAGCGGATGAGAGTTGGGATCGGAGGGATGCCACTTCTTGACTTTTCTTCTCGACCTCCTTACCCAGGCGATGAGCCTTTTCCCGGACTATGTGCTGGTTCACTAAGCACTCTACATTCAGACTCATGGATCGGGTTAGGATGTCGTCAAGATTGTCCGGAGACAGTCTGTCCCGATCCTCCCGAAGGCAGATGGAAGATCCCAAAACTTTGGCAAAATCAGGGTTCTCCCGAACAGTCTGGTTGTTCTCCAGGGAAGCAATCAGCACTTGAGCGCCACGAGAAGGGGGCCTCGTAGGAGATCGAGAACGACCCCCTTCTGTGCTTGGAGCAACCGAAGGAGGTGGAGGGGGCTCTTCTCGTCGAGGAGGAGATCGGACAGCTTCTGCGATCGGCGGTCCCGAAGGTCGAGGTGGGTCCCCTTGTATCTCCCCAGGTTCATGGCCGGGTGTTTGAAGTAGTGCCGAATGCTTCATCTCCTTTATTTTCTGGGAAATCTCTCTTTCTTTCTTCCGCTTCCTGGAACCTTCACCACCCGCCATACCTGCACAAAAAAGAGGTCCGTGAGATCGCTAAGGTCCAAAGATCTGAGAAATAGAAAATACCGATGCCAAGATCAGAGAGCTGAAGCCCGCGACTTTCGCCCGTGATCAACTCCATCGTCCAATGATGCAGCTCGACAGTCACCGCATCTAAACATGAGTACTTTTGAGTGGCAGCTTGATTCTTCAGTTCCATCACTACTAGGCTTTCCTCCTTGTTCAGGGTAATACGCTTCGGAATCAAGGGCCCCTGGTGCCACCAGCTACGGGGGAAGTCCTCAAAGCAGGTCGGATTTTTGCTCCTCAGAATGAAGAAGCGGTTCTTCCAATTCTTAAGGGAGGAGGGCAGATCGGTAAAGAGCCCACAATGAGGCTTCGCCTAAAAGAACTAGTGCTCGTCGTCCTTTCGGCGAGTTAGCCTGTGCAGTTCGGCGAACACCTTAGCCGTAGGTCTGATTCCCTTAGCTCGGCACAGGCCTCGAAAGGCTACCAAGATCCGCCACGAGTTAGGGTGAATTTGGGCAATGCACACTCGGTGAAATTTCAGGACCTCCTTGAAGAAGTCGTCCAGAGGGAACCGAAGACCGGCCTTTAACTGTTTCTCGTATACCATAACCATGTCATTCTCTTCAAAGAAGTGATCGGCTCGGTGATCGCCGTGACACCGGATAAGTTCATATGAATCGGGCTCAATGTTGTACTCCTGGCTAAACATCGCGGTCGGTTTCTTGCAAGATCGATGGCAGCTCGTCCATAGGAAGATTCTCCCTCCCTGAGGAAGGTACAAGCCTCGATGGTGCGGTTCGCCCCCGAGCTGGAACGGAGACCCTAGAAGGTTCTGGTCGTGCGCTTGGCCCAACCACCTCTACTTCATCAGACGACCATGAAACATGGACAGAAGGTGGGCTTGCCGCTCTCTGACCTTTGGCGCCACTCATTTTTAAGGAAAACAAAGAACTTAAAGCTAAAAGAAGGATTAAAACCCTTACCGGAGCTTGAACGGAGTCGGAAGAGCTTGAAAATCGGGAGAGTTTTGGAATTGCTCGCGAGAGACAGAAAATGGCATAAAGTAAGAAACTGGCTAACCCCTACCCCTATTTATACTCGTCCGAGCATTTAATGCTCACGATGTCCCAGGCAATGCATCGGTTAACGGGATTCGCCAGCTGTTCTGACACGTCTCTCAAATTCCATAAAGACAACGGCTAATTAGAGATCGGCATATTAAGATAAATGTTTCGGATTACGGATCAGTTAAGGGTTGTTCAGTTAGGAACCAGATCGGATAAACACATCAGAGATCGGAAAATGATCAATGCAATAATAATAAGATTATAATTGACTTTTATTTCCAAAAGATCGGATTACATCATTTGGGCGATCTCTAGGGATCGGAATAATAGAGATCGGAAGATGGGAGATCAGCATGAGAGATCGGAATAGGAGCGTGGGAGGGATCGGAAGGCAAAAAGAATAAGACAAATCCTAAATAACCGTCGTCAGAATTAGAGCCGAGGTAGTTAAAGCGTGGCAGACGAGATCTCCACCGCACGCCTAAGAATCGCCCGCAATCTTGGCAGTGCGGGTATGTCATGCGATCCTGTACATCCCAATCTCCACCGTTGATCTCACTTGTAAGGACAAACCCGGAACCCTTGGATCAAGAGAGAAGACGACAAGACAAGCGTCTTTCGCTCTTAGCCCTCAGATCGTTCCGGACAAGAGGATTTGAGACCGTCAGATTGAAAGAAGAAAAGGACAAATATTCTGAAGAATAATCTCAGCCGTTCATTTTGGTTCTCTTTAATTCTCAAGCATCCGATCATGTCCTTCAAAATCCAGACCCTCCATCTCCCTCAAAACAAATCCTGACCCTTCATGGGGAGCACCCGATTCCTATAAATACCTGCCTGAAAACTGTTCAAAGGGACAAAAAAAAAAAATACAGACAAGAGGCAGTAACTATAGTGGAATAATTTTGAAACTTAATTCAGTTTGTTAGTCTGCTATTTTTTGGAGTTTTCGTAGAAAAAACTTTTGAAACTAGTTTTCTAAAGTGTTTTCTTGCAAAAGGGATTCTTGAATACTGAAATTTTTCATTTTCAGTTCGTTCATTATCCTGTGGCACTCTCTCTTTCTGTCTTTGTTATCCTCTATTTCCATTCATATTGCCTAAGCTCAACTCCACTCAAGCTTGGTTATTTAGACCTGTTTACATTTTAACAAAGAATACTTCATTTCAAGGCAAACCATAGTCCTCCGGCTGCCAACCTGCAATCTTGCTACTTTTTGCGATTCTATAGTTAGTTCAATAGACTCGACTCCCTACAGGTCAGGGTTAATATTGTCATTTTATTAAGTCTAGTTCGCATTTCTCGTATTTCCTTTGTTCTTTTTCTTATGCCTGTTGTTTTCTTTAAGTTCATGTCACGCTAAAAAAATACAAAGGAAAGATATGCTCTAGTTTACTCCTGTGCTGGCTAACCCACACTTTTGTTAATCTTTATTATTTCTGAACGCAAGTCATCTAGTCCCGAGTTACGTAGAAGTAGCTAGGCAAAATGTAGGTAACTGTGTTTAAAGTGTCTCTTTAAAAAAAGAGGGTTTAAATAACACGTCAGGGAAATAGCAAAATTGAATCACTAGGTTGACATGGAAGGCGATCCGGCATAATGCCATAAGGCGGAATAAAAAATCAAAACTCAGATAAGTAAAGGGGTACAGATACGATACTGGTAAAGTGACCTTAGGGGAGGTCAGCAAAATTCAGTCCGGCGTCCCTTATTTAGTCTCAAAGTACCAACGAGTTAAAAGAAGTTTTATTCCGACCTTTGGCACCTTTAAATACTAGAACTCTTAAACTTAGACTCCTATGATATATGGCTGTGTCCAAATTTCAAAGAGGTCGGAAGAGAGTCTTTATCCGTTCCTCAAACAAAATTTTTAACAAATAGTTTAAAAGAGATCGGAGGAGAGTTCTTATCCGGTTCTCAATCTAAAATTTAAAATAGATACTTAATAGAGATCGGAGGAGAGTTCTTATCCGGTCTCAACTCAAAATTTTAATAAATATTAAATAGAGATCGGAGGAGAGTTCTTATCCGGTCTCAACTCAAAATTTTAGTAAATATTAAATAGAGATCGGAGGAGAGTTCGGTCTCAACTCAAAATTTTAATAAATATTAAATAGAGATCGGAGGAGAGTTCTTATCCAGTCTCAACTCAAAATTTTAATAAATATTAAATAGAGATCGGAGGAGAGTTCTTATCTAGTCTCAACTCAAAATTTTAATAAATATTGAATAGAGATCGGAGGAGGATCCTTATCCGGTCTCAACTCAGAATCTTAATAAATGTTAAAGAGTTCGGAGAAGAGTTCTTATCCAATTCTTAAATTAAATTTTAATAAAATATTTCTTTTAAATAAAATTAACATACAACAGTAACTCACTAAGGTTGTCTCATTTACTTATGTATCTGGGTGATCCAAATTTAGTGAAAAATCAAATGTTCCTTTAGTCAAAAGGATTAACATGTCCATTCAAGCCCTCCTAACTAATGCAAAATTAAATCTACTTACCCTTATTAAGGGACGAGGTGGGGTGCCTAACACCTTCCCCACCCGTTTACGGACCCCGAACCTAGAATCTCTGCCTAGAAGTGGTTTCATCTCAATTTATCTTCATGAACGGTTTTCTTTAATTTCCCTCAAAATTAAAGTGGCGACTCCTCACTCTTTCCCACTTCGGTGAGGGTTCGTTCAGGCAACCGCAAAACCCCTTGCAACAGCTTGGCAACTCCACTGGGGAATGATCCCAGGTCTAGAGGTCTAAAAAGTAGATCTAATTTTCCAATCAAATTTTAGTTAGGTGGGCCCACCCGGCAATAGTTTACGTGTTAATTTTTATTTATTCCTACTAACTGTTCCGCTTGTTTTGCTTATTTTATCCTCCTACAGTGCTTTTTGTTTCGAAAAAAAAGGAAAAAGGAAAAATGGAAAGAATAAAATCCCCCTGAATTGGGAAGAGGTAAAGGTGTCCCTTCACACATTGAACACTCACACGATGTCCTCACACACTTCGGTCCTATACCCATGCTTTTTTACCCTTTTAGGAAAGTAGGAGGGGGTCATGTAGCGGTACCCGTGGGTTTTACCCCGTTAGTATCCGTGAAGGCTTTTTCTCATATTGAAACTCGTTCTATCCACTGTGATACTCATGGAATTTTCCCGATAATATCATGGTTATAGAATGGGGCTCTACTGTTACAGTAGGGGCAATTTGGAAACCTGTGGCTTTTAGAAAATTAGACCTTGAGCTAAACCATCACAATAGCTGAAAGCCGTAGTAAGCTACCTTATAAGATAGAACTATCCAATTAGGTAGCACTCATCCGGTATCAGGAGTCTCCCTATGCTAGGACAAAAGGGGCATACTTACTCTTACCCTGTTCTGCTTTAATTTCCTTTTGTTCGTTTTTGTGAGGGTAATCTTGAATTCTACTGAAATACCTACACATTTTCCTACTTTGATAAATGTGTATGTGTCACCTTGCCAACAGTATGATTCAAAATTACCCAAATTTATCTTGCTAACGAGTTTTTCCGCAGGCATCATTAAACCAAGAGTCTGTGAAAAAGATAAGGACCATTTTTATCATGGCATCCTCGAGTCAGTCGGCAGAAGAAGTTCAGAATGCTAAACTTTGGCCCAAATCAACTCATACTCCAGTACCCTCGCAAGATAATGTTTCCAAGGCACATGCTAGCTTACTACCCTCATGGGATCAGAATAAAATTGAGGTCGTAATGAAAGCGACCTCGAGTCTGTCTAATGGATGGAGGTCGCTTCCCGATCAGGTCAAGGCACGATTTGAAAGGAAATACGGGAAAATTGCAACCCTAATGCGAGTCAAGGTCCAAATCTCGGCATTAAAGGCCATGCTGTCAGTTTGGAATCCTAAGTACGGGGTATTCTCTTTCAATGACATTGATACAGTTCCCACTATGGAAGAATATCAGGCATTACTAGAGATTCCTTACTCAACCCAGAATCGGATCTACCTACACCTTGAGCATAGGCAGACCTGGAAACGATTAACACATTTGTTGGGAATTCCTTCGGAGGAGGCAAAGTCAAAAGAAACGGTCAAAGGGAACACGCATGGATGGTATTGGACCTACCTCGAGAAGCAGTTAGATCAATACCTCCAAGAGAAGCGATGGGATCAAGCTTGATGCTTTTCGCATTGGGAATCTATGGCCTGATTTTGTTCCCGGGACCATTAGGAATCATAACCTGCAGCACGGTGGAAGTATTCTGGGCGGTAGAAAGGCAGGAGGTCAATCCGATACCGGCAATTCTTGCGGAGACCTTATTAACCCTTACCTACTGCAGACAACAGGGTAAAGGGTCCATCAAGTGTTGTTCTCAATTGTTATATCTCTGGATTATCAGTCACATATGCCCTGTGGAGACAAAGGGATTGACTTGGTACCTTGACCAGCCTCCCATCGAGAAGATGACCCGGTTAATAATCAGTCGGAAGAATGAACAGCAGTGGTGGGAACAGATTTTGAGTTTCAATAGCCATGATTATTGTTGGAGGAAGCTGTGGGCGTCAGGCCAATCCGTTTTGATCAACACGGGAGGTAATCAGTTGGTGTCCTTAATCGGAGTAACTGGATACACAAGTTACACTCCGGCATTGGTAATGAGGCAGTTTGGCTCAACACAGTCCATAATCGACATTGAAGAATATCACCAAGGTCATTTCTACCATGAGCTCAAGGAAGAGGAAGGGTTGAAAATGGCTCGCAAGTCTTGGGAGAACATCACTCTGATGGAGAGATCGCCTAAAGGCCCAAGCGCCTCGGGCGATTATCTTAAATGGAGAGCGCGGGGGCGAGAATACTCAACTCAGAATTCGAAGACAAGATCCGCGCCGAGATGTCCTATTAGAAGAAGGCGATGATCGCTGGTTGACTCGCTACAAAGGCAAATCTGAGAACTCATAGCTGCAAGAACAAATAAAGCAGTTGGAGGACAAACAATGATTCTCAAGAGGAAAGTAAGAAGGCTCAGGGAAGAGGCAAGGGCCGAAAAGATGGGTTTTGAAGAGCAAGAGATACGGTGGGAAAAGGAAAAAAACTCTCTCCATGCTGTAATGAAAGAAGTAGAAGCACAGAATAATAAGCTTCAGGAAAAAACAAAATACCAAGAGATACTCGTTGAAGAGTATAAATAGGAAAACAAAAAGAAGAAGCTCGAATTAAAAGAACAGACACTACTCATCAACGATATCTTGAAGGAATGTGCTAAGGAAAGGAAAGAGAAAGAAAGACAAGCTGCTCTCTATCAAGAGTTGAAAGAGAATGTTGACCAGCTGGAGAGAACGATAGCACAGGGAAAGCAAGAACTCTTACCTGAATCCGAGTATGCTCTGAAAGCATTCGACCCTGCCAAACAAGAAGAAAGGTTATATGAATATCTCAGAAAATGTCATCTCATTATAAAAAACCTCCCAAAGCCTAGGCCGATGTAAAGAATATGGTGTACAAATTATTCAGTTAATGAAATGATTTTCGGACTATTGTTTAGCAAATTTGTGAATGAATAATATGACTCCCGTAGGAACTCCCTCGCTAGGGTTATATGAAAAGTTGAATGCGCTATATGGGCAGGTATCATAAACGCGCATTCAATCCAATCGTTCACAGTCAGACTATCGAACGATGCCATGATAAAGTGGATGCAATTATCCTTTCGCAGATTTCATTCTGGCTCCCAAACGCCACTGTATCCTTCGTCCGAACAAGGACTTTTAGTTTTTTTTACAAAATTCAAAATTCATTAAAAACCTTTTTTCCCTACAGGAAATCAACATTGCTTCAAACAAGGCAAGTCTGACCAAGCACACGGTTCAACCCAAGAGAGTGTACTTAATAAGATCCCGGACAAAGAAGATAATGGAAGACCAGGAACAAGTACAGAACCTACAAGGGCAAGTGTCTGAGCTTAAAGACCAGGTCTCAGAACTTATGAGGTTAATGAGGGAAATGTCCCAAAATAAACCTACCTCAGAACCTAGCTTACCACTACCTCCTCCACCACCTACAACGATGGATCCCCATCAAGCTACAACTTCTTTCACCTTTCAATCACCTATCCCGGACCCGACAGTCACTGTCAATCCGGTCGCCATAAATAATGACCTGCCTTTCTCTTATTACTCGGCTGTCTCAAATGCCGAGCCTCACCCTTCAATCCTAATTCCCCCAGTTTACTCCACCCCTCAGCTCCCGGCCGGGGGAGCATTTCATGCAATGGGAGGAGAAAATAAGACGAGAGAAAACGAGAAACTATCTGCTCTAGAAGAGAGATTGAGAGCGATAGAGGGGCTGAATATGTATGGCTCAGTAGATGTAGCATCGCTTAGATTGGTTCCCGATGTGGTGGTGCCACCCAAGTTCAAGGTCCCTGATTTCGACAAGTACACAGGGAATTCAGACCCTCGAATTCACTTGGCCACCTATATTGCCAAGATGTCTGCTCTGACAGAGGATGACAGACTGCTGGTCCACTTCTTTCATGAGAGCCTCTCCGGGGCGGCCCTGAGGTGGTGCATTCAGTTGGACAGGAGCAAACTACGCTCCTGGAAAGATTTGGCAGATGCTTTCCTCAAGCAGTACAAATTTAACTGCGATGTGGCCCCCACAAGGAGGGATCTTCAAAACCTGGTGCAGAGGGATAGGGAAAGCTTCAAGGAGTATGCCCAAAGATGGAGAGAAAAGGCGGCAGAAGTCCACCCTCCGGTGACTGACAATGAGCTGTGCTCTTTGTTCATTGAGACTTTGAAAGCCCCCTATTTCAATTTGATGATTGGGAACACTTCCAACAGCTTCTCTGACATCATACAGGCCGGTGAAAGAATAGAGGCCAATCTAAGAATGGGACGGTTGCAGGAGTTGGCTGAGAACCTTGCGAAAAAGACTGCCAGCTTTGGCAAGAAGAAGGAGGGTGATGTGCATTCTGTCACCTGTCAAAACAATTATTCCTCATTCCCTCAAAACAATTATCGGCCATATCCTCCCCCTCATGGCCAAACCATCGCAAACATTCCACCGCCTTTCCCAAATTATCCACACCCACGCCCACAATACCCTTCACCTACAAATTACCAACCAAGACCACCTCCTCCTCCTGCTCAACCAAGACCACCACAAAACAACCCAAGACCCCCAAGAAACCCTGATCCACCTCTTCCCCTCCCACTCAGTGAAATATACCGATACCTTGTCGGTATAAACCAAATTGTACCAGTTCCCCTAGACCCGATCCAGCCTCCATATCCCAGGTGGTATGATGCCACTGCCCGTTTTGAGTATCATGGGGGGGGCACAAGGGCACTCAACTGACAACTGCAGAGCACTCAGAGGAAGAGTGCACGCTTTAATCTGGAATGGATGGCTAAAAATTGAGGGAAATGGTTCCCTCCCCAATGTTACCTCAAACCCACTGCCTAACCATAATGCGGGTAGTGGTGTAAATATGATAGAGTCTGATGAAGAAGGATCAACACAGGAAGTGGACAAGCTGGTTCCTTAGTTTAAAGAAATTTTTGCTGTGGCAATGAGAGAAGGCTACCTTTGCCCTCAGGTAAAGGGATTAGAAGAAGGTACGGGGTGTCCTTATCATGGAGGGGCAGCTGATCATGAGCTGCGGGGCTGTGAAGGATTCAGGCAAGAGGTTCAGAACTTGTTGTCTCTCAAGGTTCTGAGATACCAGACAAGATCGAAGATGGAAGAGGGAGTGAACACAACTAGATACAGCCAGAATGCTTCTACCTCTAAACCCAGAATCACCTTCTCACCCCCAATAGCCTCGCCGCCAGTAACGGTTATCTGAGCCCCATCTCAGCTCCCTATTACCAACACCCATGCCATACCTTGGAACTACAATTTCCAAGTCTTCACCCAAGGAGCGTCAAGCAGTACACCGGCTCCTAGCCTTGCTTCACCCCCGGCACCTCCTAAGCCGTGTTTCACTCCTCATGAACACTTTCAGATGACTTATGCCGGGCCTACCACCACTGCTACTCCCCAGGATAATCCTCAACCTGTCACTACCACAAAATCCTCCTCCCATGAGCAAGAAGTTGAGTTCATAACTCGAAGTGGGAGGTGTTACGTGAACGAAGGAAAAGAAAAGAAAAAAGGGAAAGTAAAGATGGGAGAGTCATTAAAGAATGCAGAAGAGGAGGTTGAGAAGACAGAGGAAGTAGAGCCTGCTGAGCATAAAGAAGAGGAGGAACTGCTGCTCCAAATAATGAAACAGAGCGAATATGATGTGGTGGAGCAGTTGAGAAAGACACCTGCCCGAATTTCGCTGTTATCACTGATCTTGAGTTCGGAAGTGCACCGACAAGCCTTGCAGAGAATCCTGGATCAGGCCTTTGTAAACCCTGACATTACTCCGTGGCAGTTTGAGAAGATAGTGGGACAAATCCAGGCATCCAGTTTTGTTACTTTCTCAGAGGACGAGATAGACCCTGCGGGTTTAAGGCACACTAAAGCTCTGCATGTAACAGTGAAGTGCAAGGGTTGTATAGTAGCCAAGGTACTTATTGATAACGGGTCAGCTCTTAATGTACTGCCTAATACCACCTTGGCCAGGCTGCCGGTTGACCAATCTGATATACGTCAGAGTGCTATGGTGGTGAGAGCCTTCGACGGTACAAGGAGAGAAGTGCTGGGAGACATTGACTTGCCAAAACTTTCAACGTCACGTTTCAGGTGATGAACATTGAGTCGGCCTACACTATGTTGTTGGGGAGGCCTTGGATCCATTCTGCGAACGCCGTTCCTTCAACTTTGCACCAAAAGATCAAATATATTATGGACGGCAAAATTATCACAGTGAAAGGAGAGGAGGCCTTGCTAGTCACCAAGCCACAATCACTCCCTTATGTGGAAGCGGCTGAGGAGTCGTTGGAAAGCTCTTTCCAGGCCCTTGAGTTACAAGAAACCGGAAGTGGAGGGGCTATGGCTATGGTGGCCAAAGTGATGTCAAAGAATGGATATCAGGAGGGCAAAGGCTTGGGCACCGCATTGCAAGGGATCGTTGAACCTATACCGGCTATTCAGAAGATAGGTCGCTGTGGTTTGGGTTATGAGGAAGATGCCCTCATGGATGGATGGTTCTGGATGAGGAAAACACTTCGGGATCAGAGATTCGATCAGAAAATGGGAAAGATGAAAGTAGTCCCGAGAATCACAGAAGTCTTCACTAAACCGGTCATTGAAAATCCGGCAGAGGTGGAAGAATCACATGATGAACCATCCATCGATGTCATCTACCTGGATTCCCTGTATGAAGCTCTGGTCTCGCCAATAGCTGAGGAGCAAGAGCTGGATAACTGGACAGCAGAGGATATCCCTGTACTCAATTTCGAGTAAAGTACCTTTGGTTATCTACACTTGATCATTTTGTCCATGGTGACAAGTGTAATACTGTAAATGGACCTTTTTTCTTATGGCATGAACGTTAATGAATTAATAGCGCATTTTAAATCCAATTCTCTCTTTCTTTCCTTTTGAATTTCATCCTTATAATATGTTCCATTTTTATTCATTCAGGACCATTTATCAATTAACACCTAATAATCCAATAGACTTAGAAATTCCTCTGGTTAATTTTGAAATCCCCATAACTGCCATTACTTCAAGTGATTCTGAGGAAGACCTTACAGAAGAAATCAATGAAAAGGATGAACCCTCTCTAGTGCCTTGTGGAGATGAAACGCAAACCATAAACTTAGGCACAGAGGAAGTAAAAAGGGAACTTAAGGTGGTGGAGAGTGAAGAATTGGGAGATATGATCAGTCTACTTAAAGAATTCCTTGACGTATTTTCCTGGAGCTATGATGATATGGTGGGTTTGGACCCTCAGATAGTGACACATAAAATTCCCCTAATTCCGGGGACAATTCCGGTAAAGCAGAAGCTAAGAAGAATGAACCCCGACACACTGCTCAAAGTTCGGGATGAAGTCAAGAAACAGTATGACGCTGGGTTCCTGGAAGTGGTCAAATACCCCCAATGGGTGGCTAACGTCGTCCCGGTAATGAAGAAGGACGGGAGAGTTAGGGTGTGCGTTGACTACAGGGATCTTAATAAAGCAAGCTTGAAAGACGATTTCCCTCTCCCCCACATTGATGTGTTAGTAGACAATGCTGCGGGATTAGGCAGGTGTTCATGTATTGATGGGGCATCAGGGTACAATCAGATCCCGATGGACGAGGAAGACAAGGATAAGACGGCTTTCATCACTCAATGGGGAGTGTTTTGCTATCGGGTCATGCCTTTCGGGTTGAAGAATGCTGGTGCTACCTACCAGCGTGCAATGGTCACATTATTCCACGATATGATGCATAAAGAGGTGGAAGTGTATGTGGATGATATGATCATTAAATCCAGAGGAAAAGAAAGTCACGTACAGGTGATGAGGAGGGTATTCGAAAGGCTTAGGAAATACCAGTTGAAACTGAACCCTGCCAAATGCATATTCGGAGCTAGATCGGGAAAGTTGTTGGGATTCATAGTAAGCGAGAGGGGAATAGAGGTTGATCCAGACAAGGTTCGAGCTATTCAAGAAATGCCATCCCCAAAAACAGAAAGGGAGGTCCGCAGTTTCCTGGGAAAGTTGAACTACATTTCGAGATTTATTTCTAATCTCACTGCCAAAGCTGAACCTATTTTCAGACTACTCCGAAAGAATAATTCCACCCAATGGGATTCAGTTTGCCAGGAGGCTTTTGAGAAAATTAAGCAATACTTGACCAGCCCACCAGTATTGGTTCCACCCGTGGCAGGGAGGCCTCTTATCCTGTTTATGGCGGTCCAACAGAACTCGATGGGGTGCGTTTTGGGACAACATGATGATACCGGCCGAAAGGAGAGGGCTATTTATTGCTTGAGCAAGAAGTTCAATGATTGTGAGTCAAAATACTCTTTCTTAGTAAAGACTTGCTGCGCATTAGCCTGGACAGCGAATCGCCTCAAGCACTACATGCTGAATCACAAGACATGGCTCATCTCCAGGATGGATCCTATCAAATATGTATTCGAAAGTCCATTCGTGCCAGGTAGGATAGCCAAATGGCAGGTCATACTCTCCCAATATGACATAGTCTATATGACCCGGAAGGCAGTGAAAGGTAGCGTGATCGCTGACCTCCTAGCAGAAAATCATATCCAGGATTATGAAGCTCTGGATTTTGAGTTCCCTGATGAGCATATTAATGAAGTAGACTGCGAAGAAGAGGGGCCAGCCGATGTATGGGAAATGTATTTCGACGAGTGTCAATTTGTCCCAGAATGGAATTGGAGCTGTATTGATATCCCCAGATGGAAAGCACTTCCCGATAGCCATTAAGTTGAGATTTGACTGCACCAACAACGTCGCAGAATATGAAGCTTGTGTGAGGGGTCTACAGGCTGCAATCAAAATGAAAATCAGGAAGTTGGAAGTATATGGAGACTCAGCCCTGATTATATACCAAGTCAAGGGAGAATGGCAAACCAAGGATCCCAAGCTAATCCCATATCAGAAGTACTTACTGGAGCTGATTAAGAAATTCGAAGAGATCTCTTTCACTCATCTTAGTAGAGACAAGAATCAATTTACTGATGCCTTAGCTACTCTAGCTGTTATGGCCCAAATGGAAGAAGGGCAGACAACTCAAGCATTGAGGATTAAAGCAAGGGATGAGCCAGCTTACTGCTTCATGATTGAAGAAGAGCCCGATGGTAAGCCTTGGTATCATGACATCCTGGCCTATTGCAGAACCAGAGAATTCCCTTTGGGAGCAAGCAAAAATGAAAAGAGGATGCTTCAGAGATTAGCATTGGGATACTTCCGCAGTGGTGAAACCCTATACAAGAGAGGGTCCAACGGTGAACTATTGAGATGTGTGGATGCAAAAGAAGCGAAGAAGATCCTTTTTGAGACTCATGAGGGAAATTATGCAACCCATGCCAATGGGCACATGATGGCTAAGCAAATCATGCGACGGGGGTATTTTTGGATCACAATGGAAAAAGATTACATCGAGTATTTCCGAAAATGCCGTAAGTGTCAAATCTATGCCGATCCGATAAATGTACCACCTCACAAGTTGTTCAACCTCGTCTCACCATGGCCTTTCGCAATGTGGGGCATCGATGTGATTGGTCCCATCAATCCCAAGGCATCCAATGGGCACAGATTCATCCTTGTGGCCATCGACTATTTCTCCAAGTGGGTCAAGGCGACATCCTATGCGCACATCACACAGAATACGTTTCTCAGATTTCTCAGAAGCAATATTATCTGCCGGCATGGCCTCCCTAATGAAATCGTCACTGATAATGCTAAGAATCTGAATGGTCCGAGGATTCAGAAATTGTGTGATCAATACAAAATCTGACACCTCAATTCCTCCCCATACCGTCCCTAGATGAATGGAACGGTGGAAGCTGCAAACAAAAACCTCAAGAGGATAATCCGGAAAATGACGGTCACGTATAGGGATTGGCATGATATGCTTCCTTACGCTCTCCACACATACCGAACTTCTGTAAGAACCTCAACCGGGGTAACTCCATACTCACTGGTTTTCGGGATGGAAGCGGTATCACCTATTGAAGTTGAAATCCCTTCCCTAAGGATTCTGAAGGAATCAGGGATTGTTGAGTCAGAATGGATCCAGTCATGGTTGGATCAGTTAAACTTGCTAGATGAGAAAAGGTTAGCAGCAGCATATCATGGGCAGTTATACCAGATGAGGATGGCTAGAGCATTTGATAAAAGCGTTCGCCCACGCAATTTCCAACCCGGGGACCTAGTTCTGAAGAAAGTGCTGCCGAATCAAAACAATCCCCGGGGCAAATGGTCACCAACCTACGAGGGACCCTATGTGGTTAAAAAGACATTTTCTGGAGGAGCCCTGATCTTAGCCCACATGGACGGTGAAGAGTTTCCGAGACCTGTGAATGCTGACACCGTCAAGAAATACTATGCCTAAAAAAAAAAAAAAAAGGGGTAGGAGCGAAAACTCGAAAGGGCGCTCCTAGCAAAATGTGTGAAAGAAGGCGAAAACCCCGAAGGGGCACTTTCTGTAAAATGAGTGAAGGATGAAAACCCGAAAGGGCGTCCGGAAAAAAAAAAAAAAAAAAAAAAAACTAGGGGTGAAAACCCAAAAGGGCATCCCGAGAACAAAAAGGGAGAGATAAAGAATGGGGGGCATGAAACCAGGATGAAGAGGAAAATGTTACGGCATGAGGCTTCAGAGAACTTGAAATAATGGCAGTCAAGAGATTTCAAAATCAGCCATAGGGAATATGTGAGAGCTTTCCTTATACCTTTCTTCTTTGAAACTTCTTCTTTGTTTTTATTAAAACCGTAATAAAATCACACTTCATTCCCCATGTTTCTATCTTTCCCTTATATTTCTGCAATCTCGTTATTTAATGCGCTATTTAAATCAGTTAAAATTTTTGCCATAAGATTAAGACTTGACAATTGATAACCTCACGTACTTTACTATGAGATTTGCAGGGAATGACCTAAAAAAAAAAAAAAAAAAAAAAAAACTAGAGGTGAAAACCCGGGAGGGCACTTCTAGTCATATAGACGAAGGGGAAGTAAAAACCCGCAAGGGCGCTTTTCGGGAGAAAAAAAAAAAGAAAAGGGGCATTTGAAGAAATAGGTTAAGTCTTGCAACTCGTCCTCCATTCATCATTGGTCTTCGGGATTTTGTTTAGTGCACTTCATTGGGGAAGAACTTCTCGTGTTCGGATTAGGCTTGCTTTGTAAGTGCAATTTAAATTTCCTGTTATCAACCTCTGGTTCATTGATCTAAGTTGATTTTAATTTCCTGCAATTTAAATTTCCCGTTATCAACCTCTGGTTCCTTGATCTAAGTTGATTTTAATTTCCTGCAATTTAAATTTCCCGTTATCAACCTCTGGTTCCTTGATCTAAGTTGATTTTAATTTCCTGCAATTTAAATTTCCCGTTATCAACCTCTGGTTCCTTGATCTAAGTTAATTTTAATTTCCTGCAATTTTAATTTCCTGTCATCAACCTCTGGTTCCTTGATCTAAGTTGATTTTAATTTCCAGCAATTTAAATTTCCTATTATCAACCTCTGGTTCCTTGATCTAAGTTGATTTTAATTTCCTGCAATTTAAATTTCCTGCCAATTTTAATTTCCTGCAATTTAAATTTCCTGTTATCAACCTCTGGTTCCTTGATCCAAGTTGATTTTAATTTAACTTATGTTGTTGATTTCTAGGTCGCCAACTTAAGTGTGCTTTAGCTCCCTAACTTCGAACACCTAATCGTCTAAAATATGAGTCTGAATCTTTACATAATTCCTACACGGGAAATTTTCCCTTTAATAGATATTATGTAAAGAGGGGCAGCTGTCAACACCATATTTTGGCCGATCCCCAAAATCAATAAAACTTTGAAACTGACCCCAGTACTAAGTCTCCTTTTGACAGCTAATCTCATTTCTGATCTCTCTTTGATAGACAGTCACATTTTCGATCCCTCTTTGATAGACAGTCACATTTCCGATCTCTCCTCAAAGAATTGAATCAATGCTAAGTCCTCACTTCAGTCAAATCCTTACCAGTCTATTAAATCGCTCACCGATCTCTCCGACCCGTTGTAGTATAAACGAAGTGAACTAGATCTTTTCTTACCAGTTTTATTGCCGATCTCCCTTTCAAAAGTTTAAGAGCTAAGGTTTTGGTCCGGTTTAATGAGGATTCCGATCTTAAGTGTTCAAGTCAAATTTCCAATTTTAATCAAGTCCCGTTCAGCATTTCTTCCCTACCGATCTCATGCTCATTGTGTTTTCCGATCTCTCACACTTAGGTTAATAATCATCTTCAGTTATTTCAACATACTCAGACAATCAAGTGTTTAATAATTTAGAAATTTTCCGATCATAACCATTCATCGAACAAAAAGGGCATTCCACTTCATTTCATTTCAAAAATTTGTTCAAGTCATTCTACGGGATCACCCCACTGATCTACATTTTGCTCATTTTCTCTCTCACCCTCGGCCTCCTCTTCGCTTTCCTCCTCGCCTTCGGGAGCCAGGTCGGCCATCCAAGAGAAGTCCTCCTCTGGGTAACGCTTCTGGAGCTCGGCCAAGAGATCCTTGTGAGCGTTCACATAGGCACCGGCTATTCCTGTCACCATCTCTTCATCTTTTACCTTAAGCTCCTCAGCAAGGTGAGCGACCTGAGCAGCTTCGTTGGCACAGAGCGCCTGGACTTCTCTAAGAGCATGATCCCTTTCAGCCAGAACATGAGTCTGTTCGGCCAGCTTATCCTCATAGTACTTCATCCGCCCCTCAATTTGAGATATGTAATCCTGAGCGGATGAGAGTTGGGATTGGAGGGATGCCACTTCTTCACTTTTCTTCTCGACCTCCTTACCCAGGCGGTGAGCCTTTTCCCGGACTATGTGCTGGTTCACCAAGCACTCTACATTCAGACTCATGGATCGGGTTAGGATGTCGTCAAGATTGTCCGGAGACAGTCTGTCCCGATCCTCCCGAAGGTAGATGGAAGACCCCAAAACTTTGGCAAAATCGGGGTTCTCCCGAACAGTCCGGTTGTTCTCCAGGGAAGCAATCAGCACTTGAGCGCCACGAGAAGGGGGCCTCATAGGAGGTCGAGAACGACCCCCTTCTGTGCTTGGAGCAACCGAAGGAGGTGGAGGCGGCTCTTCTCATCGAGGAGGAGATCGGACAGCTTCTGTGATCGGCGGTCTCGAAGGTCGAGGCGGGTCCCCTTGTATCTCCCCAGGTTCATGGCCGGGTGTTTGAAGTAGTGCCGAACGCTTCATCTCCTTTATTTTTCGGGAAATCTCTCTTTCTTTCTTCCGCTTCCTGGAACCTTCACCACCCGCCATACCTGCACAAAAAAGAGGTCAGTGAGATCGCTAAGGTCCAAAGATATGAGAAATAGAAAATACCGATGCCAAGATCAGAGAGCTGAAGCCCGCGACTTTCGCCTGTGATCAACTCCATCGTCCAATGATGCAGCTCGGTAGTCACAACATCTAAACAGGAGTACTTTTGAGTGGCAGCTTGATTCTTCAGTTCCATCACTACTAGGCTTTCCTCCTTGTTCAGGGTAATACGCTTCGGAATCAAGGGCCCCTGGTGCCACCAGCTACGGGGGAAGTCCTCAAAGCAGGTCGGATTTTTGCTCCTCAGAATGAAGAAGCGGTTCTTCCAATTCTTAAGGGAGGAGGGCAGATCGGTAAAGAGCCCACAATGAGGCTTCGCCTGAAAGAACTAGTGCTCGTCGTCGTTTCGGCGAGTTAGCCTGTGCAGTTTGGCGAACACCTTAGCCGTAGGTCTGATTCCCTTAGCTCGGCACAGGCCTCGAAAGGCTACCAAGATCCGCCACGAGTTAGGGTGAATTTGGGCAATGCACACTCGGTGAAATTTCAGGACCTCCTTGAAGAAGTCGTCCAGAGGGAACCGAAGACCGGCCTTTAACTGTTCCTCGTATACCATAACCATGTCATTCTCTTCAAAGAAGTGATCGGCTCGGTGATCGCCGTGACACCGGATAAGTTCATATGAATCGGGCTCAATGTTGTACTCCTGGCTAAACGACTGCAGATCGGTTTCTTGCAAGATCGATGGCAGCTCGTCCATAGGAAGATTCTCCCTCCCTGAGGAAGGTACAAGCCTCGATGGTGCGGTTCGCCCCTGAGCTGGAACGGAGACCCTAGAAGGTTCTGGTCGTGTGCTTGGCCCAACCACCTCTACTTCATCAGACGACCATGAAACATGGACGGAAGGTGGGCTTGCCGCTCTCTGACCTTCGGCGCCGCTCATTTTTAAGGAAAACAAAGAACTTAAAGCTAAAAGAAGGATTAAAACCCTTACCGGAGCTTGAACGGAGTCGGAAGAGCTTGAAAATCGAGAGAGTTTTGGAATTGCTCGCGAGAGACAGAAAATGGCATAAAGTAAGAAACTGGCTAACCCCTACCCCTATTTATACTCGTCCGAGCATTTAATGCTCACGTTGTCCCAGGCAATGCATCGGTTAACGGGATTCGCCAGCTGTTCTGACACGTCTCTCAAATTCCATAAAGAGAACGGCTAATTAGAGATCGGCATATTAAGATAAATGTTTCAAATTACGGATCAGTTAAGGGTTGTTCAGTTAGGAATCAGATCGAATAAACACATCAGAGATCGGAAAATGATCAATGCAATAATAATAAGATGATAATTGACTTTTATTTCCAAAAGATCGGATTACATCATTTGGGCGATCTCTAGGGATCGAAATAATAGAGATCGGAAGATGGGAGATCAGCATGAGAGATCGGAATAGGAGCGTGGGAGGGATCGGAAGGCAAAAAGAATAAGACAAATCCCAAATAACCGCTGCCGTAATCGTGAGCCGAGGTAGTTAAAGCGTGGCAGACGAGATCTCCATCGCACGCCTAAGAATCGCCCGCAATGCTGATAGGTGCCAGGGTATGTCATGACAGTCCTATACATCCCAATCTCCACCGTTGATCTCATTTGTAAGGACAAACCCGGAACCCTTGGATCAAGAGAGAAGACGACAAGACCAGCGTCTTTCACTCTTAGCCCTCAGATCGTTCCGGACAAGAGGATTTGAGACTGTCAGATTCAAAGAAGAAAAGGACAAATATTCTGAAGAATAATCTCAGCCGTTCATTTTGGTTCTCTTTAATTCTCAAGCATCCGATCATGTCCTTCAAAATCCAGACCCTCCATCTCCCTCAAAATAAATCCTGACCCTTTATGGGGAGCACCCGATTCCTATAAATACCTGCCTGAATACTGTTCAAAGGGACAAAAAAAAATACAGACAAGAGGCAGTAACTATAGTGGAATAATTCTGAAACTTAATTCAGTTTGTTACTCTGCTATTTTTTGGAGTTTTCGTAGAAAAAACTTTTGAAACTAGTTTTCTGAAGTGTTTTCTTGCAAAAGGGATTCTTGAATACTGAAATTTTTCATTTTCGCCTGCTCATTATCCTGTGGCACTCTCTCTTTCTGTCTTTGTTATCCTCTATTTCCATTCATATTGTCTAAGCTCAACTCCACTCAAGCTTGGTTATTTTGACCTGTTTACATTTTAACAAAGAATACTTCATTTCGAGGCAAACCATAGTCCTCCGGCTGCCAACCTGCAATCTTGCTACTTTTTGCGATTCTGTAGTTAGTTCAATAGACTCGACTCCCTACATGTCAGTGTTAATATTGTCATTTTATTAAGTCTAGTTTGCATTTCACGTATTTCCTTTGTTCTTTTTCTTATGCCTGTTGTTTTCTTTAAGTTCATGTCACGCTAAAAAAATACAAAGGAAAGATATGCTCTAGTTTACTCCCGTGCTGGCTAACCCACACTTTTGTTAATCTTTATTATTTTTGAACGCAAGTCATCTAGTCCCGAGTTACGTAGAAGTAGCTAGGCAAAATGTAGGTAACTGTGTTTAAAGTGTCTCTTTAAAAAAAGAGGGTTTAAATAACACGTCAGGGAAATAGCAAAATTGAATCACTAGGTTGACATGGAAGGCGATCCGGCATAATGCCATAAGGCGGAATAAAAAATCAAAACTCAGATAAGTAAAGGGGTACAGATACGATACTGGTAAAGTGACCTTAGGGGAGGTCAGCAAAATTCAGTCCGGCATCCCTTATTTAGTCTCAAAGTACCAACGAGTTAAAAGAAGTTTTATTCTGACCTTTGGCACCTTTAAATACTAGAACTCTTAAACTTAGACTCCTATGATATATGGCTGTGTCCAAATTTCGAAGAGGTCGGAAGAGAGTCTTTATCCGTTCCTCAAACAAAATTTTTAACAAATAGTTTAAAAGAGATTGGAGGAGAGTTCTTATCCGGTTCTCAATCTAAAATTTAAAATAGATACTTAATAGAGATCGGAGGAGAGTTCTTATCCGGTCTCAACTCAAAATTTTAATAAATATTAAATAGAGATCGGAGAAGAGTTCTTATCCGGTCTCAACTCAAAATTTTAGTAAATATTAAATAGAGATCGGAGGAGAGTTCGGCCTCAACTCAAAATTTTAATAAATATTAAATAGAGATCGGAGGAGAGTTCTTATCCAGTCTCAACTCAAAATTTTAATAAATATTAAATAGAGATCGGAGGAGAGTTCTTATCCAGTCTCAACTCAAAATTTTAATAAATATTGAATAGAGATCGGAGGAGGATCCTTATCCGGTCTCAACTCAGAATCTTAATAAATGTTAAAGAGTTCGGAGAAGAGTTCTTATCCAATTCTTAAATTAAATTTTAATAAAATATTTCTTTTAAATAAAATTAACATACAACAGTAACTCACTAAGGTTGTCTCATTTACTTATGTATCTGGGTGATCCAAATTTAGTGAAAAATCAAATGTTCCTTTAGTCAAAAGGATTAACATGTCCATTCAAGCCCTCCTAACTAATGCAAAATTAAATCTACTTACCCTTATTAAGGGACGAGGTGGGGTGCCTAACACCTTCCCCACCCGTTTACGGACCCCGAACCTAGAATCTCTGCCTAGAAGTGGTTTCATCTCAATTTATCTTCATGAACGGTTTTCTTTAATTTCCCTCAAAATTAAAGTGGCGACTCCTCACTCTTTCCCACTTCGGTGAGGGTTCGTTCAGGCGACCGCAAAACCCCTTGCAACATTTATTTATGACTTTTACATGATTATTACATGAGATGAATGATTGAGAAATGGAAATGTTGTTGAAAAACATATTGAGATTTTGATATTGGAGTTTGAGAATGATTGAATATGATTATTGGAAGTGTTTTTCACAGGTTCCGAAGAACTGTTTTCTCCATTTTTAGCCGGTACTCTGCCGGATTTTCTATAAAATTTTCGGAACCTCAAATAAATTATAATTTCAATAAATGACTTAAATGAATTATATTTCATAAATTATATTCAAAACTATGATAAAAGTAAATTAAGGAAGAATAAAAATGATTGAGATAAAGTAGAGTGTTCCGGTACACCGTGTGACATATCTTACTCGGATATACTGTAGACGGGTAAGGGGTGTCACATGTATCCCACTAAATCATAATTTATATATCATTTTTAAAGCTTAAAATTTGGAATTATTCATCCACTAAGCTAATTCATCCACTAGAGATATATCTCCCCCTTTTGGCATCATCAAAATGCACTCTAAAAGGAAAAATATACAAAAAGTATGGCATCATTCAAAGGCTTATCACCATGCATTTGAGCACAAAAAGTGATACAATTAAGGTGGTTATATGGTAGCTAAGCAAATGTGCATAATCAACTTGATTTGTAACTCAACATGAGTATCATTATGTCACATGTATAGTATATGCTCAATCTATAGGCAACATAATAGCTATTCTCAAGAATAGCCTACAAAGAGTCAAGAAGACTTCAATGCAAATTTACTAATTCCATTTGCATAGGACTTGTAAAACCATCAAGGAGTCTATTCAAAGCATCAACAGAATCTTGGCAAACAACCTTCATATAATAATCAAGGAGAATAATCTAAATTAATAAGGAATGGTATTGTGATCATATGGTAGCCAAAAATAAAAAAACAATTATGTGAACAGTAACGTGAACTGTAAATTACAATCTCAAGAATCAAGGTTGTCAAGCATGCCTAATTCTCTCTTAATAAAATTAAACCTATTTTCACACAAAGGCTTTGTAAAGATATCAACTAATTGGTGATGTGTATCAACAAACTCAAGAACAACATCACCATTTAATACATGATCACATATAAAATGATGTCTAATGTCTATATGCTTGGTTCTAGAACGTTATAGGGGGTTCTTAGTCAAATTGATTGCACTTGTGTTATCACATTTAATAGGAACGTGATCAAGAGATATTTTAAAGTCTCTCAATTGTTGTTTGATCCAAAGTATTTGGCTACAACAAACACCCACAGCTACATATTCGGCTTCGACCGTAGAAAGTGCAACCGAGTTTTTTTTCTTGCTACACCAAGAAACTAAAGAGTGTCCTAGGAGTTGACAAGTACCTGAGGTACTCTTCCTATCAAGGATGTTTCCAGTAAAGTCGGCATCCGAGTAGGAACATAAATCAAAGTATGCATTTCTAGGATACCATAGACCTAAATGCAATGTACCATTTAAGTATTTGAGAATACGTTTAACAGCATGCAAATGAGACTCTTTAGGATATGATTGAAAATGTGCACATAAACATACGAAAAACATAATATCCGGTCTACTAGTTGTGAGATACAAAAGACTACCAATCATACCTCTATAGAGCTTTTCATCAACCGATTTTCCTTTTTCATCCTTGTCAAGTTTGGTATTTATGCTCATTGGAGTTCTACTTGGCTTGCTATTTAGCATTTTAAACCTCTTGATCAATTCTCTGATGTACTTGGCTTGGTTGATGAAGATGCCATCCTTAGCTTGTTTGATTTGAAGCCCAAGGAAGAACATGAGTTCTCCCATCATGCTCATCTCAAACTCACTATTCATTGTATTAGCAAACTCTTTACACTAAAATTCATTTGTAGCACCAAATATAATATCATCAGCATATATTTGTACTACAAGAATGTCATTTACATGATTTTTAACAAAAAGAGTTGTATCAACTTTTCCTTTTGAAAAACCATTTTGCAAAAGAAAGTTACTAAGCCTTTCATACCAAGCTCTAGGAGCTTGTTTCAAATCATATAAGGCTTTAGTCAATTTAAAAACATAGTTTGGAAAGTCATGATTTTCAAAATCAGGAGGTTTCTCAACATATACCTCCTCATCAATAAAACCATTTAGAAAAGCACTTTTGACATCCATTTGGAAAAGCTTAAAATTCATGTATGATGCATATGGAAGCAAGATTCTAACGGCTTCTAATCTAGCTACGGGGGCAAAGGTTTCATCATAGTCAATGCCCTCCTCTTGGTTATAGCCTTTGGCTACTAACCTAGCTTTATTCCTAGTTATTTCCATCCTCATCTAATTTGTTTCTAAACACCCATTTGGTTCCTATGGATGGATGGTCCTTTGGCCTAGGAACTAAGGTCCAAACTTTATTCCTTTCAAACTGATTGAGCTCCTCTTGCATTGCAAGTACCTAACTCTCATAATTAATTTCCTCATCTATGCACCTAGGTTCTATTTGAGAAATGAATGCAACGTTATTACATATATTTCTAAGAGAGGATCTAGTTGTTACCCCTTTTGATGTATCACCAATGATTAGGTCTTTAAGATGATCCTTCTTGAATATCCAATTTTTTGGTAGATCTTGTTGAGCTTCTTGACATGGAATTGGTTGACCTTGTTGCTCTTGAGGCTCAACTTGATCAACTCCCAAGTCCTTCAAGGGATCTTCCATGTGTTGATCTTTAATTCCACTAGATTGAAGATCTTTAAGAGTCAACTCATCAAGATTACCTATAATATCATCATCACAAGAAATATCCTTTTTAGGAACAAAGGGGTTAAATTCATCAAATACAACATGCTCCTCAACAACTAAGGTTCTTTTATTGAAGACTCTATATGCTTTACTAGATGTAGAGTACCCTAAGAAGATACCTTCATCAGTTTTGGAGCTAAATTTATCTAAGTTATCTTTGGTATTCAAAATGAAGCATTTACAACCAAAAACTCTAAAATAACCTATTTTAGGTTTCTTGCCATTCCATAGCTCATAAGGGGTTTTCTTTAAAATAGGTCTAATCAAAACTCTATTTGAAACATAACAAGCCGTATTAATAGCTTCTGCCCAAAAATAAGTAGGTAAATTATATTCGTTTAACATAGTCCTTCCCATGTCTAAAAGAGTTCTATTTTTTCTTTCAACAACACCATTTTGTTGGGGAGTCCTACGAGAAGAAAAATTGTGAGTGATCCCTAGTGAGTTACAAAACTTATCAAATTTCTCATTTTCAAATTCTCTACCATGATCACTCCTAATAGAAGATATTTGAAAACCCTTTTCATTTTGAACCCTTTTTGAGAATCTCTTAAAAATATCAAAACATCAATCCTTATGAGTAAGGAATGCAACCTAAGTATACCTAGAGTAGTCATCAACAATCACCAAGGCATAATATGCACCACCTAAGCTAGCTACTCTAGTAGGACCAAACAAATCCATATGTAACAATTGAAGGGTTCTAGAAGTAGATACCTTATGAATATATTTAAAAGAGCTCTTGACTTGCTTACCCATTTGGCATGCATTACACACTTTATCCTTTTGATACTTGATCTTTGGTAGCCCATCAACTAGCTCATCCTTGTTCAAGTTTGCAAGAAGGTCCATGCTAGCATGTACAAGCCTTCTATGCCAAGTTCAAGAGTCATTACTAATAGAAACAAAACACTTGACATCTTTGTTAGATAAAGAATGCAAATCGATAACACAAATATTTTCAATTCTTTCACTAATAAACAATATTTTGTTATCACTCATCCTAGACACAAAGGAAGAATTAGACTCAAAAATAACTCTATAACCCTTATCACATAATTGACTAAAACTAAGCAAATTATGTTTTAAACCATCAACCAAAAGCACTTTGTCAAGAATAGGGGAGTTTTCCTTACCAACCTTACCTATTCCCACAATTTTACCTTTACCATTATCACCAAAAGTCACTTGCCCACCTCCATCTTTCTTTTCAAGTGAAAGGAAGAGATTGGCATTTCCAATCATGTGTCTTGAACATCCACTATCCAAATACCACTTGCTTTCAAGCTTTGAGGATTTCAAGCACACCTACACATGATAATTCAATTTACTTTAGGTACCCAAATGTACTTGGGTCCTTGGGGGTTGGTAGTTCCATCATTAAAATCAAATATTCTACCATATCCAAGATGGATTTTCCTAATGGCACACCTATAGTTGGTGTGACCAATCTTACCACAATAGTGACAATGTCCATTGAACCTTTTATGTGTATGAGGGTGAGCAAATGGCCTCATATGACCAATATTTTTATGTTCATTATGTGAATGTGATCATTAGGCATGGTGAGTGTGATAATAGTTACGAGGCCTAGTAGCATGTCCCCTATAAAGGTTTAGCCTAGATGCAACTCTCCTAGCTGTATATGTCCTATTTACATTTTGTCTAGGAGCATGTTGATGAAATGAAGTCTTTCTAATTTCATTACCACAAGATTTTTTTGGCTCTTGTTCTTTAGGATTGGACACTGGACTAGGCACTTGAGGACTAGGCTCATTAGAATTAGATGATTTAACAAAGATGGTCTTGAAAGGAGGTGCTTAGGCAAATTTACTATAGCCAAGTCCATACTTAATGCTAGGAGACCTTTGAAAGTCCAAAATTGCATCAAGTTTATCCTTTCCTTTAGCAAATTTGGAAGGAGAAGTTTTTAGCTCAATAATTTCATTTTTCAATTTCTCATTTTCTAATGAGAGCTCATCTAAGAATTTTTGCATATCATCATTAGTTAAGGTCTCATTTTCCTTCCTCAAACTAACTAGTTCCTTTTTTAAGAGCTTATTTTTCTTATGACTCAACTCAAGTTCATCATTCATAATTTTAAGTGCATTAACCAGTTCATCATAAGAAAATTCAACAACATCATCGTTTATAGTTACCTCATTGGAGCTTTCCTCCATTTCCATGAAGCACATTTGGACAACTTGATCACCAATCTCCTCATCTTCGGAGTCACTTGATTCATCCCATGTTGCTTTAAGTGCCTTCTTCTTGAACTTCTTGAAAGGCTTCTTAAATTTGGGATAATCTGTTCTAATGTGACCCAGTTTGTTGCATTCAAAGCATATGGGAGGATCCCTCTGTTAGTAGTATGCCCTAGAGCATATCATTTAGTATGTATCTTGTACATTTTTTATTAATAAAAGGCATTTTCACTTTTCTATTTACATAATATATTTATGTGTAATGGAAAAGGTCCATTGATATTTTGTTAGAAATTCTATTCTTAAGTTGTTAAGAATATGAGTGACAGTATTTCTAGTATAAAGTATCATAAATTGGTTCACAATTGAGGATACTTCACACAGGACATGACTTATCCAGAAAGATTGTATTCATGTTTGTTCCCAATGTATTTATATGAGATATAAATAAGATGGAATGGTGAGTCTCATGCCATATAACAAACATGATAGGTACTTATGCATGATAAGTAGGCCAAACCAGTGACATTTATGACAAGCATATGGAGTTTACTCTTGTCAATGTATTGTCATAAATCATATCAGTGCATATAATCTTTAGACCTGAGATACCATAGTTATCTTGTATATAGGTTGTTTGAGTTTAATACTGCTTTCATACTTGTACTGTGTATGAGTATATGGGCATGTGTTGGCTCCTACTAGTTATTTATGGAGGTAGGTATTGATCAAGATGGAATCTGTTACCCTAAGTAAATAGGGATAAAATCCTATGTTCATTTAATTGTTCTTGATGTTTCAAGTTCCTGGCCAAGACAGATAGATTTAATCAGAAAAGAGTTTCTGATGAGAAAATCTTTTAATCAAGATTTGGAATTAGAGAGAACATAATATTCATAGCAAATGGAGTTTAACATAAACCATGACTCCAGCTCGAATTGGGATTTTGTAACAGAGAGATTCTAGTGCATGGTAACATATGATTATAGGTTCATTTAAGATAAATCTTATTACTAATTGGGTGCCCATGGCATGCTGTGCTAGGTGTTAACCATGGTCAATGAGGTGCATAAAATGATTTAGAGAAATCATTTATGGTAAGAAAGAGTTCTGCTGATATTAAGAGTTGATATCATGTCTCATTGCCAATTAGTGATAAGCCTAGTGAGTCACACACATACACAAGTAATCACTAAGTTAAATGTGATTTAATTAATTAATTAAAGAGTTTAATTGATTAATTAAATAGGTTTGGTTTGCAATTAGATTGCAAAGTCCCTAGCATGGTTTGAAACCAAATCTAGATTATTGGATGTATAGCATAAGTTAAATTTATATTTAAAGTGTTTAAATATGAATTTAATTATGAGAAATTAATTAATAGAGATTAATTAATTAATTTATATTTGATATAAATTGATTAAAAGAAGAGAAATAATTATTTTGGGTTGAGAACTCAAAATTAAGACACAGGGGTATTTTGGTCATTTCACACACATGGCACTATACATAAGCTTGTCAATTGTCTTTTAATCATGTAAGATGATCAAAGTCAAGATTAAATCTAAGTTTGACACTTGGCACAATGTGATTGGCTCAATTAAACTAAGAGCCAATCAGAATGTGACATGTGGCAAGGGTTTTAAGTGGTGACCTAGCTATATAATGTATTGTTATAAAAGAGTAAAATAATAAGCTGTTGTTCTTCATAGGTGCCGCCACCCTTGGAGTGCTCTTCCTCTCTTCTTCTTCATCTCTCATCAATTCAAAGAGAATTGCCAATATTCTCTTGAATTAAAACTGCTAGAAATCATTTCTAGTGTCCTGTATACATCTATAATCTCTCTAAAGGCAAAACCTGAATTTCTAATTGATTGGAAAGGCTTGAGAAGCTGTTCAAGGGGCTGCCATTGGTGATCTTTGTAACACCCTAGGCAAATCCCACATCGGCAAAACACGGGAGAGATGCTGGGTTTATAAGTTGGTGGTTCGTAACCCCTAGTGACCCATTTTAAAACCGTGAGGGCTTCAGCCCAGAGCGGACAATATCACTAGTGGGCCGGGCCATTACAATCTTGGTGTGGACAAGCTAGAGGGATAACATCTGGTGTCCTAGGCACATCCCAAAGGTGCCAAACACAACTGCAGTGCATCAAAAGGTTAGTGCACTTGTTCTTAATCTAATCTAGGGTTCTAATGAATTAATCTGTTAATTCTAAAATCTTAAATGGCAAATGTAGATCCAAAAATATATTAAAAGAGTTTTAATATGTTGTTTATCATTGAAATCAAATAGATAAAAATGAATCTTGCATGATGCATGTGACCCTAGATGAAAAATTTTTGAATTCAATGATCTAAACTTGTGTTTTTCATGCTTCCACTCCTTCAATTGGTATCAAAGCCACTATATTTGCCATTTAGATTGTTGATTATATGATTTAATTGTGTGGTTTGATCATGAGATGATAGATCCATTGCTGGTTGCAAAGGAAAAGTGGCGGCATGGTGATGAACACCAATAGTGCACACACTTTGTGGTCTCCAATGGTATGTGCAAGGTTTGGTTTTTGAATCTACAATTGTTGTATGATCTAAGGTTCATCCTATGACTAATTAAAATGTTTAATTAGGTATTTTAATCACACAATTAAATTTTGATTCAGATCTGAATTTTAAAAGTTGTTTGAATGTGATTCAAATCTGAATTTTTAAAGTTGTTTGAATGTGATTCAAATCTAAATTTTTAAAGTTGTTTGAATATGATTCAAATCTGAATTTTTAAATTTGTTTGAATGTGATTCAAATCTAAATTTTTAAATTTATTTGAATTATATTCAAATCTGGATTTTTAAGTTGAATATGAGATATTCAATTTAATTTAAGTATGTATGTTATATTTAATTGTTAAATAGTGATATGCATAATGGATAATCATGGACTATAAAAGACCAATGTGATTGGATTTATTTCTTTTATGTTTCTTTGGGTTGTAAATTAATTTATTTATTTTAATTTATTTTTGGGCATGTATTATTAAGGTTGTAATGATTTTGGATTGTAATTTCATTTATGTAGTTCTTGTAAATTTGCCTTGGTATGCCAAGGATTACTATGTAATTGGATTGCAAGAAGATCAAGGAGGTCAAGAGCATTGGTGGGACCAGTGGGAGGAATTCAAGATCAAGTATTGATTATGTACTCCTTCAGCAACTCTTGTAAAATGAATAAATGAAATGCACCTAGGAATGCCCTGATTCAATTCTTGGTGGCTCAGAATTAAATCCCTTAGAAAGTCCATGATCATACCATATTTACTGTTTATCCATGAATGCATGAGATGTATGGGAATGTATACAAGTATATGATATATGCATGCGAAATGGATAATGTGCAAAGTGAGACCATAATAGTAATTAGGACGACCATAAAATCTTCCAAACAAATGATTAAGTTGGACATGCAATTATTAAAGTAATTATAACATAAGCCCTCCATTGGGGCAATTATTTTGAGAAATTTTAAATAGTTGCATATGATGCAATTAATTTAAGAGATTTTCTTAAGAATAATTGTTAAGCATGAGATGTTGTAAATATGTAAATGGTTTGGTGGCCAATAATGGATGTACCTGAGGACATTAAAATTATTTGCATGTTTACTGGCTCAATGGGATCAACTTAACTAATGCAAGATAAGTCAATAATGGATGTGCCTGAGATTTTGAGCATTAGGGGCTAGGTAAAGGTTTTAACCTCACATGAGATGTGATGGGCAAGGAGTTGCTCACTTATAGTTTATTGTAATTCCAATAATGGATGTACCTGAGGATGATCAATAGGATTATAAGAATTCAATCACCCACTAGAAATCCATCCAACTAGGATTTTCGTTTTTTACTTTGGAAGTGTAGGATTCGCTGATTTAGTGGGAGGACCAATTTGATTAAAAGACCATAATCATTTTGGTTAATTACATGATACATTTACTAATTAATCTAGTTATTTTTTGCAGTTAATTTTCTAACAATAATGAGCACAGAACAACCACCACCATCCAATATCCTTGCAAGCATACTTGATCGTAATAGGTTGACAGGACCTAATTTATCTGATTAGCTAAGAAATTTAAAACTTGTCCTAAACCTTGAACATATTGGATATGTTCTAGACTCACAGGTTCCTGGTCCCCTACCTCCAGAGGCCACACAAGAGGAACATGAAACTTTGGACAAGTGGAAAGAGCATGATATGAGAGCCAAGTGTTACATGCTTGCTTCTATGAGTAATGAGTTACAGAAGTAGCATGAGAACATGCAGAGTGTGAGTGAGATCCTCCTTCAACTACAAGAGTTATATGGTGAGCACAGCAGGAATGCTAGGTATGAGATATCTGGATAGCTGTTCCGCATAAGGATGTCTGAGGGACAGAATGTTGGGGATCATGTCGACAAAATGATTCAGCTGATTGAGCAGCTGGAACATCTTGACTTTAACATGGATTTTCAATTGCAGATGGATTTGATCCTTCAGTTCCTTCCTGTGTCTTTTGGGAATTTTGTAATAAATTTCCATATGACTAAATAGGAATGCACCTTGGCTGGTTTACTCAACATGCTAGTTATTTCCCAAAAGAATATGCTGGGCAATAAAAGAAAAGAGGTAGCTTTCATTGCATCTTCTTCTGCTAGAAAGTCCAACAAGAAGAAGGGCAATAAGAAAAAGAAATCTCAGATTCCTGGTCCTTCCAAGAAAATAGCTAAACAGAAAGAGAAGACTAAAGCTGATGAAGGCAAAGGAAAGTGTTTCCACTGCCAGCAGGATGGGCACTGGAAAGGAAACTGCCCAGAGTATAACAATCTAAAAGAATGCAATGCCATGATGAAAATCAACTCAAGTTCAAAATATATTTGGCACTTAAGATTAGGTTATATTGCAGAAGATAGGATTGCAAAACTGGAGAAAATGAGGATTTTATCTTCATTAGGTTTTGGACCTACTCCAACTTGTGAATTCTGCCTTCAAGGCAAAATGACTAAATTACCCTTTGTTGGACAAGGACTAAGAGCTGAAAAATATTTTGGAGCTAATACATAGTGATGTATGTGGTCCATTTAAAGAAATGGCTAGAGGCGATTTTCATTATTTTATTACCTTTACTGATGATAAATCAAGGTTTAGGTATTTGTATTTGATGAAATACAAACATGAATCCTTTAAAAAGTTCAAAGAATTTAAATCTGAAGTAAAAAATTAAACAGGAAAAAGTATTAAAGCTCTTCGATCAGATCGTGGAGGTGAATGCTTGAGTACTGAATTTGATGAATACTTGAAAGAGCATGGCATTGTTTCCCAACTGACTCCTCCAGGAACACCATAGCTGAATGGTGTATCTGAAAGGAGAAATCGTACCCTATTAGATATGGTATATAGTATGATGAGCTATATTGATATGCCAATATCCTTTTGGGAATTTGCATTAGAATCAGCCTTGTATATTCTGAATAGGATTCCATCAAAATTAGTATCTTCCACACCTTATGAGATATGGCATGGAAGAAAACCAAGTCTTAAGCATGTTAAGATTTGGGGTTGTCCAGCTTATATATCAAAAAGTTGAACACTGATAAATTCGAAACCAGATTAAAAAAGGGTTGATTTGTCGGATATCCATAAGATAGTTTTAGATAGTATTTTTATTTGCCTACATCACAAAAGGTTATGATAAGTAGAGATGCCACATTTCTTGAACAACAGTTTGTTCAAGAAGGAGGCAAAGGAAGGCAAATAGAGTTAGAATTGGAGAATTCTGACCAACCAACAGATCAGATGGATATGGATCCATCTAGTCAACTTACACCTTTTAATGAAACATCTATAGCTATTCCTCATAGATCAACCAGGGTATCTCACCCACCAGTGAGATATGGTTTCCTTCATGAAGAAGAACAAAAGTTGTCTACTCATGAAGAAGTAGATCATGGAGATGATCCACTTACCTATAAAGAAGCTATATCAGAAATAGACTCTTCAAAATGGATTGATGCTATGAAATCCGAGATTAATTCTATGTATAAGAATCAAGTTTGGGATCTTATTGACCCACTTGAAGGTATTGTACTTATAGGGAACAAATGGATTTTGAAGAAGAAAATTGGTTCTGATGGAAAGGTAGAGACCTATAAAGCAAGGCTAGTAGCGAAAGGGTTTCGCCAAAGGCAAGGAATCGACTATGAGGAGATTTTCTCGCCTGTTTCCATGCTTAAATTTATTAGGATTTTATTAGCAATAGCTGCATACTATGACTATGAGATTTAGCAGATGGATGTCAAAATAGTTTTTCTCAATGGATACATTGAAGAAAAAACTTTCATGGAACAACCTAAGGGTTTTGAATCCCAAGATAGTTCCAAAGTGCGCAAGCTAAAGCGATCCATTTATGGGTTTAAATAAGCTTCAAGGATATGGAACATCCGTTTTGATGAAGCCATTAAGTTATTTGGTTTTATCAAAAATGGGGATGAGCCATGTGTATATAAGAAGATTAGTGATAGTGATATCACTTTCCTTGTCTTATATGTGGATAATATTTTGTTGATAGGTAATGACACAGGTATGTTGACAACTGTAAAGGTATGGTTGTCAAATACATTCTCCATGAAAGACTTAGGGGATGCAACCTATATTCTTGGGATTCGCATCTATAGAGATAGAGCGAAAAGAATAATTGATTTATCCCAAAGTCTGTACTTGGAAAAGGTGTTAAAGAGGTTTAACATGCTTGATTCCAAGAGAGGATTGTTACCAGTGAGACATGGTATCCACCTTTCTAAAGAGATGTCTCCAAAGACACCTGAAGAAAGAGATAAAATGGCTAGGATTCTATATGCTTCAGCTATTGGAAGTTTGATGTATGCAATGTTGTGTACTAGGCCGGATATCGCATATGCTGTTAGTTTGACTAGCAGGTATCAATCCAATCTAGGTTTGGAACACTGGATAGCTATCAAGAATATCCTTAAGTACTTGAGAAGAACTAAGGATTTATTCTTGATATATGGAGGCGGTGACTTGCAATTGAATGGTTATATTGATTCTGATTTCCAATCAGATATCGATGATAGAAAGTCTACCTCTGGGTTTGTGTTCATTTGTAATGGAAGTGTAGTCAGTTGGAAGAGTTCCAAACAGAGTACGACTACTGATTCCACTATAGAGGCCGAGTACATTGCTGCATTAGACGCTGCAAAAGAGGCTATTTGGATATTAGGAATCCCGATCTCACCATAAGTCCAAACACATAGAAAGGCGCTACCACATTATTAGAGAAATAGTTGGGCGTGGCGATGTAGCCATGCAGAAAATAGCATCAGCTGAAAATCCAGTTGATCCATTCACTAAGCCTATGTCACAAACTCAACTAGACTGACATCTTGAGAAGATGGGTCTAAGATATTGTAATGAATGGCTCTAGTGCTAGTGGGAGATTGTTAATAGTATGCCCTAGAGCATATCATTTAGTATGTATCTTGTACATGTTTTATTAATAAAAGACATTTTCACTTTTCCGTTTACATAATATATTTATGTGTAATAGAAAAGGTCCATTGATATTTTGTTAGGAATTCTATTCTTAAGTTGTTAAGAATATGAGTGACAGTATTTTTAGCACAAAGTATCATAAATTGGTTCACAATCGAGGATACTTCACACAGGACATGACTTATCCAGAATGATTATATTCATGTTTGTTCCCAATGTATTTATATGAGATATAAATAAGATGGAATGGTGAGTCTCATGCCATATAACAAACATGATAGGTACTTATGCATGATAAGTAGGCCGAACCAATGACATTTATGACAAGCACATGGAGTTTACTCTTGTCAATGTATTGTCATAAATCATATCAGTGCATATAATCTTTAGACCTGAGATAGCACAGTTATCTTGTATGTAGGTGGTTTGAGTTTGATACTGCTTTCATACTTGTACTGTGTATGAGTATATGGGCATGTGTTGGCTCCTACTAGTTATATATAGAGGTAAGTGTTGATCAAGATGAAATCTACTACCCTAAGTAAATAGGGATAAAATCCTATGTTCATTTAATTGTTCTTGATGTTTCAAGTTCCTGGCCAGGATAGATAGATTTAATCAGAAAAGAGTTTTTGATGAGAAAATCTTTTAATCAAGAACTGAAATTAAAGAGAACATAATATTCATAGCAAATGGGGTTTGACATAAACCATGACTCCAGCTCGAATTGGGATTTTATAACAGAGAGATTCTAGTGCATGGTAACATATGATTATAGGTTCATTTAAGGTAAATCTTATTACTGATTGGGTGGCCATGGCATGCTATGCTAGGTGTTAACCATGGTCTATGAGGTGCATAAAATGATTTAGAGAAATCATTTATGGTAAGAAAGAGTTCTGATGATATTAAGAGTTAATATCATGTCTCATTGCCAATTAGTGATGAGCCTAGTGAGTCACACACATACACAAGTAATCACCAAGTTAAATGTGATTTAATTAATTAATTAAAAGGTTTAATTGATTAATTAAATAGGTTTGGTTTGCAATTAGATTACAAAGTCCCTAGCATAGCTTGAAACCAAATCTAGGTTATTGGATGTATAGCATAAGTTAAATTTATATTTAAAGTATTTAAATATGAATTTAATTATGAGAAATTAATTAATAGAGATTAATTAATTAATTTATATTTGATATAAATTGATTAAAAGAAGAGAAATAATTATTTTGGGTTGAGAACTCAAAATTAAGACACAGGGGTATTTTCGTCATTTCACAGGGTAACATGTGGCACCATGAGATGGTGACATATGGCACTACACATAAGCTTGTCAATTGTCTTTTAATCATGTAAGATGATCAAAGTCAAGATTAAATCTAAGTTTGACACTTAGCACAATGTGATTGGGTCAATTACACTAAGAGCCAATCAGAAGGTGACATGTGGCAAGGGTTTTAAGTGGTGACCTAGCTATATAATGTGTTGTTATAAAAGACATTTCACTTATGGTTTCATCCAACTTCATCTTGAACAGTTCATATTGGTAGATAAGGGAATCCATCTTATTCTCCTTTACTTGACTAGTACCCTCATGAGTAACTACTAAAGCATCCCAAATTTCTTTTGCAGTAGACTTTATACACACTTTATTATACTCACTTCTACTTAATGCACAAAATAGAACATGAATAGCCTTATCATTTAAAGTCACTCTTCTTTTCTCTTGCTCTCTCCATTCACCCTTAGGCTTAGCTACATGCATACCATCAATAATTTTAGTTGGGGTGAATGGCCCATTTTCTACAACATCACACAAGTCAACCCCTTCTGATTTAAGGTAATAATACATCCTATTTTTCCAATACAAGAAGTCATTACCATTAAAGAAAGGAGGTCTTACCACAGATTGACCTTCTTGTGCATTGAGGGTTGCCATTGATCTTTACTCCAAGATGATTAAATCTTGTAGAATGGAGACTTGCTCTGATACCACTTGTTGTCCCTTGTAGCAACCCAAGAAGGGGGGTGAATTGGGTTCTAATTGCAAAATTAAATATTAAAAGAAATTTCAACACAATGAAGAGAAGAGGAAGAATGATAACACAAGAGATTTATAGAGGTTCAGCTATCCCAAGCCTACATCCTCTCCTTAAGGCCTTTCTTGAGAGTTAACTCTACTAAAATTCTCCTTTGGGTGAAGAATAAACCCCTTACAATCACCACAAGAGCAAACCCTTACTCTTTTAGAAATCCCTTTACATTCAAGAGCTATTTAAAGCTCTATCATGCTCAAAATTACAATAAGTGCTTATAACAACTTTGAAGGGACTCTCAGAACAATGAATTTACAACTCAAATATCAAGTTCTCAACATTAACTATGGTAGCTCAAGTTCTAGAGAGAGAGAATGAAGAAAATCTTTAGAACACAATAAATTTCCAAAAGATTATTATTGTCTAAAACTTCTTTCCAGTAAAAAATGGTGCCTATTTATAGTTTTTGTAAGAAAATAGCCGTTGGGGGTGCATTAAATGCAAAACTAGCCATTTATCCACCCAAAGCTCTGTTTTATCGAGTTGTAGAAACCTAGGTGGCTGTCGAAGTTATTTACTTCGGTTGCCAAAGGTTGAAGCACCAAAAAATAGCTTTTGAAAATCACTTTCGATTGCCGAAGTTTCCACTTTTGACTGTCGGAGTGCTCTCTGGACAAAATGACTTTTAATGCTCAAAAACCATGATTTAAAAAGTGAACTTCGGCTGCCAAATTTTCCACTTTCGGCTTCCAAAGTGTTCTCTGGACAGAAAGTGTCAAAAGGGCACTTAGGCTTCAGAAATGCATAACTTTTTGACCGAAACTCGAATTTTCTATCCATTTGAACCGTTGGAAAGCTAATTTGATAAAATTTTCAATGAAAACACTTTCAAAAACAAATTTGCATTTCTCAAATGTGAAAATTTCATTTTAGTCCCCCTTGGTTAAGAAAAAGTTATAAGTAAAGACACTAAGAAATTAAGAGTTTAAAAAACTCATAACTTTTTTATCTGAACTCGGATTTTTGATCTGTTTGAACCATTGGAAAGCTGATTCAATGTATTTTGTAACTAAAATACTTTTCAAAATTAATTTTGCATTTTTGAAAAATTTATTTAATTTTCCTTTGATAAAAAATTAGGTGAAAACTAAATTGAACAAGATAATCTTAGTACCACCTAGACTTGAGCCAACATAATTAATAAAATGAGATTTACAAGATATAAAATAAATAAAAGTTACATTGTAGGTTCCCATAAATGTTTGCTTCCTTATGTTGCTCTTCCTTAACCTTGATTTGAAGCAATTTGGCAATTTTGAATCTAGGACCTACAAACTCAACACAAACACTTTTAAAGTATATTAGTAGTACACTTTTTTTTTATTATCATCAAAAAATGGGTTAAGACACCTAGGTCCAATAGGAGTAACAACTAGATCCTCTCTTAGAAATATATGTAATAACCTTACATTCATTTCTCAAATAGAACCTAGGAGCATAGATGAGGCCATTAATGATGAGAGGTGGGTACTTGCAATGCAAGAGGAGCTCAATCAGTTTGAAATGAATAAGGTTTGGACCTTAGTTCTTAGGCTAAAGGACCATCCATCCATAGGCACTAAATGGGTGTTTAGAAACAAATTAGACAAGGATGGAAACACAACTAGGAATAAAGTTAGGTTAGTAGCCAAAGGCTATAACCAAGAGGAGGGCATTGACTATGATGAAACCTTTGCCCCCGTAGCCTGATTAGAAGCCGTTAGAATCTTGCTTGCGTATGCATCATACATAAATTTTAAGCTTTTCCAAATGGATGTTAAAAGTGCTTTTCTAAATGGTTTTATTGATGAGGAGGTATATGTTGAGCAACCACCTAGTTTTGAAAATTATGAGTTTCCAAACCATGTTTTTAAATTGACTAAAGTCTTATATGGTTTGAAAAAAGCTCCTAAAGCTTGGTATGAAAGGCTTAGTAACTTTCTTTTGCAAAATAGTTTTTCAAAAGGAAAAGTTGATATAACTCTTTTTGTTAAAAATCAAGTAAATGACATCCTTGTTATACAAATATATGTTGATCATATTATATTTGGTGCCACTAATGAGTGTTTGTGTGAAGAGTTTGTTAATACCATGAAGAGTGGGTTTGAGATGAGCATGATGGGAGAACTCAAGTTCTTCCTTGGGCTTCAAATCAAGCAAGCTAAGGATGGCATCTTCATCAACCAAGCCAAGTACACCAAAGAATTAATCAAGTGGTTTAGAATGGAGAATGGTAAGTCAAGTAGAACTCCAATGAGAACAAACACCAAACTTGACAAGGATGAAAAAGGAAAATCGGTTGATAAAAAGCTCTATAGAGGTATGATTGATAGTCTCTTATATCTCACAGCTAGTATACTAGACATTATGTTTTCCACTTGTTTATGTGCACATTTTCAATCATGTCCTAAAGAGTCTCATTTGTATACTGTTAAACGTATTCTCAAATACTTGAATGGTACATTGCACTTAGGTTTATGGTATCCTAGAAATGCATCCTTTGATTTATGTTCCTACTCGGATGCCGACTTTGCTGGAAGCATCCTTGATAGGAAAAGTACCTCAGGTACTTGTCAACTCCTAGGATACTCTTTAGTTTCTTGGTGTAGCAAGAAATAAAACTCGGTTGCACTTTCCACTGCTGAAGCCGAATATGTGGTTGCGGGTCTTTGTTGTAGCCAAATACTTTGGATTAAGCAATAATTGAGAGACTTAAAAGTATCTTTTGATCACATTCCTATTAAATATGATAACACAAGTGCAATCAATTTGACCAAAAACCGCATACAACATTCTAGAACCAAGCATATAGACCTTAGACATCATTTTATACTTGACCATGTATTGAACGGTGATGTTGTTCTTGAGTTTGTTGATACACATCACCAATTAGCTGATATCTTTACAAAACCTTTGTGTAAAGATAGGTTTAATTTCATTAAAAGAGAATTAGGCATGCTTGACAACCTTGATGCTTGAGATTGTGATTTATTGTTCACATTACTATTCACATAAACAAAATATTGGTTTCCTATTTTTGGCTGTCATATGATCACAATACCATTCCTCATTAATTTAGATTGTTTTCCTTGATTGTTCTATGAAGGTTATTTGCTAAAATTCTATTATTGCTTTGAATAGATTCCTTGATGGTTTTACAAGTTCTATGCAAATGAAATTACTAAATTTGTATTTTAGTCTTTTTGGCTCTTTGTAGGCTATTCTTAAGAATAGCTGTTTATGCTGCCTCTAGATTGAGCATACACTAGATATGTAGTTTGAGTGTCTAAACAATATAGTTGTATTCATGATATGATTCAAATCCAATAAGCTATGCCTTGTCTTAGAATTGCAACTTGTAAGTTTGCCATTATATGAAGTGTTCTTGTAATCTTTACGTATTGCCATATGTTCTTATATCTTTTGGCATGGTGGTACGCCTTTGAACGATGCCATAATTTTTGTATGTCTTTCCTTCTAGAGTGTATTTTGATGATGCCATAAAGGGAAGATATACAGCTAGTGGATAAATTAGCTAGTGGATGAATAGTTTCAAATTTTAGGCTTTAAACATGATACATAAATGATGATTTAGTGGGATACATGTTTTGGGTATACTTATGTGATGCTTCTTGATAATCCTTTGATACATATTCTGAATTATTTTTGATATAAAAATAACTTTGCATTATCATTCACCTAGGACTCATGGCATTGCATTCATTGAGTCAAAGCCTCTCTTATGTACTCTCCAAATTCTATTTATTAAGGCACAAACTGTTTTTGAAAGGGGGAGAATTTCTGAAAAATGCACACTTTACTTGTGCATAATTTTTCTCATCCACTATGTAACACCCCTATGTTCGATAGTGCGTTCTACTGTTCTGGCGATCAGTGTCTGTCCGGACAGCTAGAATGCCTAGAACTATACTTAGATATAGATGAGGAGACATAAAATAATGAAATACAAGAAAAGAAAATACAAAAAAAACAAAGGAAAAATAATAGCAATGAAATGTAACCAAGTTAAACAAGCCGAGAACCCTAGCGATGGGTGACCGCACCGGGAAGTTGCGGCGTGGACCGTTGACTAGCCCTGGACCGCGGAGAACCCTGGAAAATATTTTTAGGATTTAAATAAATATCTATTGAAGTATAAATACTATTAGAAATATCAAATAAAAATTAATTAATTAGTACAAAGAAAAGTGAGAAATCGAGAAAACGATAAAACTCGGTATTACTGAAAAATACGGAATGCAATCCGAACAGGGGCATTGTGGTCATTTGACACTCGAGTTGTCTTTTGACCTAAATATCCATTAAAAATACATGATATTACACTTGAAAAATGTCATGAAAAATTAAATTGGTGGTACATAGTTTAAATAGCAAAAATTGGGAGCTTAATGTGAGAATTTGGGAATTTAAGATTAAACTAATATTAAATCTCACTTAGTCCACTCACCTCATCAAAGTGGACCACTACATCTTCATTTGGACAGCAGATTTTCATCTTTTTCAACCTCCAAAAAGATCAGCCGAAATGCTCCCAAGGAAAACCTCCATTGCCGTCCACCTTGAACCTTCATCCACCCATGATCCAACCATGGAAACCTCAAGCTTCCTTCACTAAAATTGCTCTACACCACTTGGGCAGTAGATAGGCAGCAAGAAAATCAAGTTTTGAAGAGTTTCCAAAGTGGTAAGTAGGTATTTTTGATGCTTGCTTCATTAAAGTTTGTGTGGATGTTATGGGTAGTTGAATTGTGGAAAGATTTTTGGAGTTTGATGTTTTAAGGGAGATGTATATTTTTGGCAGCCATGGAAACTCCATAAGAACAGTTTATCCTTCCATGCAAATGATAGATTAAAGTATTGATGAAGTGTTTATGTGTGTCGGAATAAATTGGTGATGTATACTAAATGTATATATGAATGTACACTTGACTTTGTGTAACACCCCTAATTTTTAAATTTATTATTTTTGGGCAAATATGGATGCTTTAATTTTATTAAAATTTTAGGAAATTATTTGAAATTTTTCTGATTTTCGAAATCGGGTTTGATTTTCCGAAAATATAAACTTTGATGATTTTTAAAAATTAATTTAAAGACCACGTGGCAAAACTAAAAATATATTTGGAGTCTACGAATTTTTTTGAGTTTTCTGAATTTTTTTCGAAATTTTTGGACCTTGTTTTCGGTCCCAAGACAGAGTAAAAATTTAAAATTTTGTATTCCGAATCGAACCTACCGAATCGAACCAGACCTGATCGGACCGATCAAATCGGACCGGCTCTTTCTTCTTCTTCTCTTTTTCTCCCGCGCGCGTTTCCTCCTTCCTCTCTTTCTCTCCCGTTTTCTCTCTCCTCCCTCCTCCCCTTGCCGCGCCGCCGCCTCCCCTGCCACCCCAGCCCGCCGGCGCGCCTCCCCAGCCACCTCCCCTCGCCGGCCGCCGCCTGGAACGCCGGAAAAAGGCGCCCGAAGCGACGCGACGCGTAAGCGTGCCCCTTCGACTTCCCGACCGAAATTCGGCCGATCCGGCCACCAATCGTACCGGGTCTTATGCCTAAATCCATTTACTCGTCGAGAGCTTTTCATAGACACCAAGAACGCCGAAATCCATCGAGCGGTTTGTTTAATTTTTGCCCGGGAAATTTTAGCCCATTTTGATTTTTGGGCTAGATTTCTCGCAAACCGTGAACCCCACGAGAAAACCGAGAGTACCAGGGCAGTCCACTCGTCGAGAGCTTCGCGGCGATATAAATTTCAAATTTTTCTGACATCGTTTTTCGATGGGTCCTACGGAACTTCGTAGTGTTTTTCTGAGCATTAAATGAGCTTAGAAAATTCCGTAAAATTTATGTCCTAACCCCCGTGTTGTGGGCTTCGTGTAGGTATCTTCAATTCGCCGAAATTCGACAGTTGTCCGGGTCTGTGAATTTCCGGCTAGATAGACCGATTACTGGAAAAGTCTCCGAATTGGATCGAGGTTTTGGCTACCACACCATTGTCAGATGTCCCGAGCGCGTTCCCGAAGTCGGAATTGGCATAGGTAAACCCGAACCTTACTTTTTTGTAATTTTCTAGTGCTTAAATGAGATTAAAAATCCGTAAAATATTCATGGTAGCTCAGAAAATTATGATTCTTTTTGCATTAGCCTAGTAATATTGCTAAGGACTGCAGGGCAAAGTTTTAGAATTTTTAGAGTTCATTTGGGTAGTTTTTGCAAAAAGAGTCAATTATAAGGACTAAATTGAAATTTTACATATTGTGATGGATGACTGTTTGGATGGGCCCAGGAGGGGCTGTGTGATGTGATTGAGTTGTGGATATATGGATTGTGAATATAGAAGTGTATTTTGAGCCCTTTTGCAGGTCGGGTAAGTTCTAGGTATAAGGGAGACTCTGCCGGATTTTCGGCACGACTTAGGACGTATTTGGTCTTTTCTTATTTTGTATTGAGTCAAATTTATTAAATGATTGTAATAAAATTATCAGGTGAGCCGGGACAGCCTTCTTCCTCCGCCCAGCCGCCACAATGATTGCCGTTAAGTCTGTGAGTAAAATATTAATTTTAATTGTAATTTCACTATTATTATATGTTCAAGCATGCCCATGCATCACTTATATGTATGTATCTATGTAGTTAAACTCTAGGCACGTTTTATGTTGCATTCATAACTGTTAAAGTGCCATGGATGTTGTTGTGGTAATTTGGAGCAGTGTGCGTGCGTTGGCGTGCGTGTGATGTGGTGTTGACTATGGATAGGACGGGTAGACACGGCTTGAGATCTTCGCTGGGACCTGGTCCTTCGGGGTAGACACGGCTTGAGTTCTTCGCTGGGACCCCGATTTGGTTTATTAAGCAAAAGTCCGGCTTGAGTTCTTCACTGGCACAGGTTGGATTTAAGAGAGCTGTATAGGGGATCAGCTCCCATATATTATGATTGATATTACTGGGTGTGTGAGTGCTCCAAATTACCTTTTTGATGTTGTGATGTGAAATTATTGCTGATGTTGCATTTCACTGTGCAGCGTGCATTAGTTTTAGATAGTTATAGAGATTATGGTTAAAATTGATATTTTACTCTCTGAGTCGAACGCTCACTCCTGTTCAATATTTTTCCAGGCCACAGGAGGATATTTTTGAGGTTAACCTGCTTTTCTCCCTCGCAGGTCGTTTATTCATGTTTGTGTAATTTTATAAACTTCTAGAATTTCCGCATGTGTTAGAAATATTTAATTGATTTGGGTCTGTAATATAAATTATTATTTTGGACCTGTAAAATTTTTATCACAAGCATGTCTGATGGACTGGATGAGGGAGCTGAGCTCCCATTTATTTTTATGCTGATATGAGTATGTGGAGGGTGAGCTGAGCTCCCCAATTGATTATTTATTGTGTTTACAGGTGGGGTGAGTCAAAAACTCCCCATTGGAAGATCCATTTTATGGCCGGACTATGTCAGGTTGATTTCTTAAAATTGAGCCCAAATGGGCCTTAGAGTTGGGTTAGTGAATAGTTAGGCTTACTACGGGCCTCGGGGGCTATAGGCTGGCCCAGTTCCTAGTGCCAATCTGGCCCATAGGTTGGGTCGTGACACTTTGGAAGCTTGGAAAGCTAATTGAAGAATATTATAATTTGGCAATGTGAAGTGTGGACCAAAATATGTTGCTTCATAGTTTGGTTTATGGAATATTATTGTTGAATTATGGTACTTGTTATGGCAGCATGTATATGTGTATAAGAGTTTGAGTTTGGACATGTAAATGAGCTAGGTTATGTGATTAAATTGTTTGTAATTTGAACTTAGTAAATTCTGTACTATAAGGTGCATATTGAGTCTGATTACAAGCTGCCAAAATGACCAACAATGTGAAGTAAAATGTGTTTAGGTTATGGTACAAACCAGAATTGGCATGAATGCGTAACTTGGTAAGTGTTGAATGTGTCCTTGGTATGTGAGGAAGAGTATGTTGTAGGGCAGTGTGTATTTTAGCTTAGAACCTTAAGAGTGTGGCTCCAATTGGTATGAGACCAATTGGAAGTGAAACTAGGCACAAAAAGTGCCAACTTTCATGAAGGAAGCTTACCAAAATTCTGCTTGAAAGGTAACTTGAAAAATGACCAAATCCAGATTAGTGCATTTAAGGCCTGAAAATTGACCATTTGGGCAACAGTTAGTATTTTAGCCATAACTCACTCAAAACAGGTCCAATTGACCTGAAATTTTTACCATGAATAGTTGAGACATAAATCTACAAGTCTTATGAAGACACCAAAGCCCGGAAATGACCATAAGAAAGCCAAATAGCTTACACAAATTTAGGTCCAAAAACTAACCGAACCAAAAGTGACCTAAAAATGACCTAAAATGACCATTTTGGTACATTCTGACCAGCAATAGTAAAATGACCATAACTTGGTCTAATAAACTCAGAATGACCTGAAATTTTTTCCCGCGTGCAATAAGACATAGACCTACAAGTTTGTAGTTTTGACCGAAACCCAAAAACTGAGGGAACTAGGTCATCCGGTTAGGTCAAATTGGTATACCGAAATCTGACAAATTACAATAAAATGCAATATACATGAAAATGAATTGGGTAACATGTACTAACACTAAAAGGCTATTAAATATGACACATTGGTAACATAAAAACCTAATTCACCTAGACTGCATTGAGGGTCAACATCTTAGGTTGACTAAGGAAATGATAGAATTCAATAAATTAAGTATTAAGCCTTATTGTTAGAAACGATTTAAATGAGTACTGAAATACTTCAAATTGTGTGTTTCAGTTAGCAAAGACTCAGGGAAGGGGAAGAAAACACTAAGTCAGAGCCAAGAGGCATATATCAGAGGTTTGTGCACAATAGTTATTTCTTTTGAATTTTTCAATTGAAATAAATTATGATTATTTGTATGTTATTGTTTTAAATTGTGTTTGTGCACAATAATTTTGATTTCTCATTTTCAACTTAAAAATTTAATTGAACATTATAGTTTTAAATTGTGTCTGTGCACAATACTTTTTATATTCACTGCTTTTACCAGAAAATTTATTTGGAGAAATGAGTTATGAATAATTTTTTATTGTTTTGATTTTGAGAATCTTATTTGGAAATTATTGTGTTGCCTACTTTGCAAATGGAAATTTTGAGATAAAATGTGATTTGGGAATTGTATGAAATATTGTGATTTGGAATTGTTTTGATTCACACTTGGCATGACACTGTTATTATATTCCTCCATCTTTGACTTATCAGTCTAGGGTGAGTGTGATTATGTTCCTCCCTCTTTAACTTGCCTGTCTGAGGTGAGTGTGAATGAGTACTCATTATTTAGCTAGCTTCATCCCTCATTGATTTCGATTATTGGGGTGAATGTGTCTTGTCGTGGTGTACAACACGGCATGTGTGAAAAAATTGTGTCATGGCCTAAATTGTGTTATTGATTGGCAACACTGTATTATTCAATTATTTGATCAAATTGTGTTATTGATTGGCAAAACTGTATTATTCAGTTATTTGATCAAATTGTGTTATTGATCGGTAAAACTGTATTATTCAGTTATTTGATCAAATGGTGTTACTGATTGACAAAACTGTTTTATTCAGTTATTTGATCAAATGGTGTTATTGATTGACAAAACTGTATTATTCAGTAATTTGATCAAATGGTGTTATATGAACTTTATAAATTGTGAAATGGAATTGTGAATTATTTGATTTATGAATTGTCAATAAAAGATTTATATATCACATTTTAAATTGTTATTGTGCACCACTAAGTAAATTTTACTCAGCGATAGCTTTTTATTGCTGTCGCAGGTAGACAGACTGACAGGGCAGCAGACTAGGCTGCTAGTGCTTCAGTGAGAGATCATCGGATATATTGAGTATATCATATATTGCATTTTGTATTGTATTGTATGTTCACTGTATGTATATAGTGTTCTTAGTTTTGAGCAGTTGTAAATTAAAATTGTACATTGAAGTTGTAAAATAAATTATGAGTTATTTTGGCTTGTAAAATTTGTACTATATTTCTTTTATCTCAGCCTTTGAAAATACTGAAAAATTATTGTGGATTTGAGTTGAGAAACATATTATGTTGATTAAATGTTGGAGTTTGAGATTGAGAAATATATTTGAAGTACTTTTTACAGGTTTTTGAAGAACTGTTTTATTCAAAATACAGATGGCACTCCGCTAAAATTTTTACAAAAATTCCTAATAATTCAAACGTGTTAGCTGTTTCCCTTCAGTTCAAAAAAAATTTTTTAACACCTGTAAATAGTGCTCACTACTGTAAAAAGAAGTAAGAAAAGTTTTAAAATCTCTTGTAGTGTATTTAATGGGTTATCAGTAGACGAAGTTGGTAATTCATTAGGTATACTACGGGATCATATTATGCCTTACAGAGGGGTAGGGTGTGACACACTAATTGTTTGTCATCATCAAAAAGGGGGAGATTGTTGGACCTAGGTGTCTTAACCCATATTTTGATGATAATAAACAATTAGTGTGCTACTAATATACTTTAGAAGTGTTTGTGTTGAGTTTGTAGGCCCTAGATTTAAAATTACCAAATTGTTTCAAATCAAGGTTAAGGAAGAGCAAGATAAGGAAGCAAACATTTATGGGACCCTACAATATAACTTTTATTTATTTTATATCTTGTAAATCTCATTTAATTAATTGCATTGGCTCAAGTCTATGTGATACTAAGAATATCTTGTTCAACTTAGTTTTCATCTAATTCTTTATCAAGGGAAAATTAAATAAACTTTTCAAAAATACAAAATTAATTTTGAAAAGTATTTTAGTTGCAAAGTACATTGAATTAGCTTTCCAATGATTCAAACGGATCAAAAATCCGAGTTCGAATAAAAATGTTATGAGTTTTTTAAACTCATAATTTCTTAGTGTCTTTACTTGTAACTTTTTCTTGATCAAGGGGGAGTAAAATGAAATTTTCATATTTGAAAAATGAAAATTTGTTTTTGAAATTGTTTTCATTGAAAAGTTTATCAAATTAGCTTTCCAACGGTTCAAACGGATCGAAAATCCGAGTTCTGGTAAAAAAGTTACGCATTTTTAAAGCCTAAGTGCCCTTTTAACACTTTTTGTCCAGAGAGCACTTCGGCAACTGAAAGTGGGAAGTTCAGCTGCCAAAGTTCATTATTTAAAACATGGTTTTTGAGCGTTAAAAGCCATTTTATTTAGAGAGCACTCCGACAGCCGAAAGTGGAAACTTCGGCAGCCGAAAGTGGAAACTTCGGCAGCCGAAAGTGACTTTTTAAAAACTATTTTTTAGCGCTCTAACTTTTGGCATTCGAAGTAAATAACTTCAGCAACCAAACCTGAATTTCTAAAACTCGATAAAACAGAGCTTTGGGTGATTGCATTGCTAGTTTAGCATTTATTACACCCCCAACGGTTATTTTCTTGCAAAAACTATAAATAGGCACCATTATGACTGTAAACAAGTTTTTTTACAACAACAATCTTTTTGAAAATTTATTGTGTTCTAAATATTTTCTTTATTTTTTCTCTCTAGAACTTGAGCTACCATAGTTAATGTTGAGAACTTGATATTTGAGTTGTAAATTCTTTGTTCTGAGAGTTCATTCAAGGTTGTTGTGAGTACTTATTATAATTTTGAGTGTGATAGAGCTTTAAATAGCTCTTGAGTGTAAATAGATTTGTAAAAGAGTAAGGGTTTGCTCTTGTGGTGATTGTAAGGAGTTTATTCTTCAACCAAAGAAAAATTTTAGTAGGGCTAACTCTCAAGGAAGACCTTGAGGAGAGGACATAGGCTTGGAATAGCCGAACCTCTATAAATTTCTTGTGTCATCATTCTTCCTCTACTCTTCTTTGTGTTTAAATTTCTTTTAGTCTTTAATTTTGTAATTAGAACCCAATTCACCCCCTCTCTTGGGTTGCTACAAGAGGAGAGGACATAGGCTTGGAATAGCCGAACCTCTATAAATTTCTTGTGTCATCATTCTTCCTCTACTCTTCTTTGTGTCTAAATTTCTTTTGGTCTTTAATTTTGTAATTAGAACCCAATTCACCCCCTCTCTTGGGTTGCTACAAGGGAAAATATCCCAAATCCGATTATTATTATCCAAACCCATTTAATTTTGTATATTTTAATTAATATTTTGCATACAAAATTATTTTGATTAATAATTTATATTTTAAAATTTTAATAATTTCATAAAATATTTAAATTTCATTTTATATAAAATAAAATATATAAAAATTTAAAAATATTATTATAAAAAAAAAAATTTTATATCTCATTAAATACTTATCTAAACGGGGTTCAGTGATGGATACCCAACATGTAAAACCCAAACCCGACCTGAACCCATCACCGGTATTATTTTTCAAACCTAAACTCATCCCAAAATCAATTATATAATAGTTAAACCCATTCTATTAGGATTCAATCGGATTGGGTACCTACAAAAAACTAACTCGTTGCCATTCCTATATAAGAATGAAAATTTTAATCCTATGAATATATTTACAGTTTTATTGCACTAAAAAAAATATTAGTTATAAATTCTTAAAATATTAAAATATAGGTAAACAAAACGTAAAAAAAAAGTTTAAACAAATTCAACGCTTAAAAAATTTACATGCAATATTATTTATTATTTTAACTTTTAAGTAACATTTTCACACATCTATATTTTTAAAGAGTTAATATTATATTATATTTTTTATTTTATATTATTTAAATTAATAATTTATGTTATAATTAGATTAATTGTAATATGTAATTTTTTATAAAAATATAATTATTTTTAAACCAAAAAATATATTTACTTTAAAATTAATTAAATTAATATTTTATTTAAAATAATTAATTTTAATATTTATATATAAATTATATCATTTGATGCACGTGCATTGCACGTGCTTCAATGATTAGTTGCATAAAAGAGTGAACAATTTAAAAAAAAAACTTAAAAAAATGTAGAATAGTACTAACCCTAAAATTAAAATGTTTAGAGTTTACATTTTATATAAAGTATTTATGTGATTTTGACTAATTAAATAAAAAAAGTCAATATATTTTATTTTATTATGTCTTAATCTATTAAATTAGATTTATTAATAGATTGGTTATCTTTTAAAATAAATAAATGATTTTTTAATAGAAGAAGTTTGTAAAGGAAAATTAAAAAACTTTTTCAGCGTGTTGTTGCATGTTTACAAATCACTCTATTTCTTTTCTCTATATTTTATAATGGTTAGTAATAAGATTATTATTATCCTTTTCAAGAAAAATATAAAAATATAATTATTTTTTAAATATAATTTTATTATATATACAATGTTAAATATAAATAAATTTATTTAAAGTTATTTTAATTTAAAAAGTTAGTGTAAATTAAATATATAATTAAACATATGAAAACGAAAAATAAAATAAAAAATAAACGATTATATAAGGTATATTTAAGTTGTTGAAAATTTTAAAACAAATTAAATTGAAAAAGATTTGAAAAAAATTAAAAATATATATATTTAAAGGAAAAGAGTGTTTGTATGTGGTAGAGTCATGAAGGAGATGAAACCCTAGATAGCCTATTAATTTTGTGCAAGAAAAAGTAAAAAATCTCTCTGATGTGAGTAGGATTAGACTTAACCTAATGAGTTAGGAGATATTTATGATTTATTAAAAAAATTTTAAAAAAATTAAAATAATAAAAAAAAATCACTATTCCTGTGAACAATGAATGTGAGTATTGTTTTATTATATTCTGTAAAAAAATAATTAATTTAAAAAAGTAAAAATGAAAAAAGAAAATAATAAGCAACAGGAACAATGAAACATAAAAGAAAAATTAAACAAAAAAATAAATAATTTATAAATCCTAGTTAAATGGTTGAAAAATTAAAATAAATTGAAATAAAAAATTACTTTTTTCAAAAAAAAAAAATAAAGGGAAAGAGTGATTGGGTGCATTGTAGAGTCGTGGGGAGGATGAACACTGATTGGTCTAACACTTTTGTGCAAAAAAAGAAACATTTCAAAAAAAGTAATTTTAAAAATTAAAAAAAGAAGCATTGTTATTGTGAATAATAAATATCAATATTATTTTAGTAAATTGTGCAAAAAGAATGAATAATTTTAAAAAGGACGATACTAGGCAAATCAAGTTGATCAGATCAAATGGGGATATTTTTAGATTTTCATAAATTGTAGTTTTCAAATTCTTATTAATGCATTTATAACCTTACTAAAATATATTATATATTAGTACTTATAAATATTGAGGCTCACTCTTACTTCATTCTATGCAACTTCACGTAATTTTAAGATTAATAAAGGCTGTTTTTTTTTTAAATGACTATTGTATTATAAAGATTAAAGAAGGTTATATATTGTTGCATTATAACTTTGAAAAATTATTTTAAATATTGTTAATTTTTTTTATTTTACAGGTAAAGTTTAAAAGTCAAATTTTATATGTGAATCATTGAATTAAATGAAAATTTATTTTTTTATTTTATTTTTTATTTATAAAAATATTTAAGTGCTCAATTTTTTTAGAAAAAAATTATTTTGATATAAAAAAACACATAATTGGAGATTTTACTTTAAAATCAACATATATTATAGTAAAAAATATAAATTAAAAAAATAACTTGATTTCAATATGGAGACTCATTAAGAGGTGAGTAAATTTAATTAATTTAATTTTGAACAGAACTGAAAATCAAATTATTAAAGTTATAAAAATCGAATTGAACTAATTTAAACAAAAGAACCGAAATGAATTGAATTGAAATATTGGGTATGATGGTTCGATCTACTTCCACACAACTCTATTTGCATTGCAGTTGCCCAATTTCTTTCCCAAAGCCCCAACTTCTTCCCTAAATCCCTTATTGACACACACCCAGATTGCAATTCCAACTAATGTCGAGAAAAAAATATAGATAATGTTAAGAAACAAATACAAATCCATTACTTCAATACTTCAACAAAACAAAAAAAAAAAAAAAAGAAATGAAAAATCGAAATATTCAATGCTTCAAAGCAAAACAAAACTACACAAAAAATAAATGAAACTATAGTAGGAGCCAAGATTGAATTAGAGACTAAACTTAATACAATTAACAAAATAAAAATTTAGAAAAGTAAATCAAAAGATGCAAATTAGAGTAGGAGGCCGAGGTTGCATGTGGAGTTAAAAGCTTGAACACAACCTTCAATGGTTAGAAGAACACAAAGCCCTTTGATTGATATAGCAAAAAGCTTGACAACTAGGGAACGCCATAAATGAATGATAAACTTAGAAGAGAAGAGGTTGAGATTAGAGAAGTGAATCAAGTGACTGAAATAAGTGAGATTAGAGAAGGGTTGAAAGTTCTGCTCAAGCTAAGCTAATGGCGTGAAGTGGAATGAAGGAATTGAGAAAAGGGAGGCTAGGGTAAATTTTTAGAGAAGTATATATATCAGTGTATTGGACAGTTGAGATTAGAGTAAATGAATGGCTAAGATTGTTTATAAAAAAAAAAATAGGGCACTTAGGAGTCAAAACCAAGACCTTAAGGATATTTTATTACAGGCAACCAACCACCAAACTCAAGGTAGCATTCTAGTGTGCTAGGAAATATTTTATCAATTCAATTCGGTTCTTTCAATTTTTTTTTTCTTTAGAAATCGAATAGAACAATAATAAAATCAAACAAAAAAATAAAATTAATCAATTCGATTTTTTTTTCGTTGAAATTAAATTTCGCTCGCCTATATATTAGGGATATGCATTATTCTTTATTTTACTATTTTGCTTGATTTATTAATTTTTTTAATCAAGGATGCAATCAAAACCATAAAATCATAAATTGAAAAAAAAAAATAATATTATACATATATTTTTAATAAATTTTCAACATAATCATATGTAATTCGGGTCACACACACACACGATGTGCAGCCTACTATTATCTTTAATTCATTTACACTTTTTAATAATTTTAGTTATAAAAATATTAAATCACCATATAATTCTTAATTATAAGTGTATCATTATGTTATATAAAATATTTAATCCTTATATATATATAATTAAAAATTATACAATTACTTTCATAATTGATTTAAGTACTAATTGAATTATAAAAAGAAATTGATAAAATATCTAGCACATATTATAGTGCTATGTGCTAATTACGTGGAGCCAATATACACATAGCACATGTAATTATAGTATGTTTCATAATTGATTTAAGTACTAGTTAAATTATAAGAAGCAAATTGATGAAAGTCTAACTCATAGTTAAATTATAAGAAGCAAATTGATGAAAGTCTAACTCATATTATAGTGCAATATACTAATTATATAAGGCATGCATAACAAATTTAATTATAATATGTTTCTTAATTGATTTAAGTACTAAGTGAATTATAATGAGCAATTCATGAAAGATCTAGGATAAATTATAGTGTTATGCATTAATTATATGTAGCTAAAGTATGCATAGCACACTTATGTATAATATATTTCATAATTAATTTATAAGGAACAATTGATGAAAGATTTAACATATATTATAGTATTATGTATTAATTATATAGAGTTAAGGTATGCATAATACATTTGATTATAATATGTTGTATAATTAATTTAAGTACTAATAATTTTATAGGGAGCAATTATTGAGAATAGCATATATCATATTTCTATGTATTAATTATATGAAGTTAAGGTACAAATAGCACTTTTAATTATAATATATTTCACGATAGATTATATTATTAACTAAATAATGAGTAATTGAAGAAAAATCTAGCACTTATTATAGTGCTACATATTAATTATATGGAATAAAGATATATATATAACACATTTAATTATAAAATATTTTATAATTGATTTAAGTATTAATAATTTTACAAGCAGCGATTGATGAAAGATGTTTAACATATTTTATAAATAATTTATAAAATTATTAAAAATAAATTTAACTAAATTATAATATATAATACTTTTTAAAAACATTCTAAAATTTTCAATTGAAATTTTAAATTTTAATATATTAAAATTTTATCACAATAAATATAAAAGTTTTATACATTTATGAAACAAACATATGTATTAAGTGAATGGAATAATTAATTTTAATATATTTCATATAATTATTTAATAGATTTACTATGACATTGGTATATATAGATATGAATTAAAAAAAGAAATTTATAAAGATTTTAGTTTCAATTTCAAAAAAAAAAAAAAAAAGTAAAGGGGTTGTTGGTTTAAAGTTGACGGGTTTAATCTATTCTGATTTTGATATGCAAAACTAGAAATATGATGCATTGAAAATAATCACTTTAATTAAATATTACTCCTTAATCAATGTTATTCTATAATTAATAAGAAATATTACCCCTTTCACACTAAAGGATATTATTATTATTGTAATGAATAAAATATTGTAAGAATGGGGTGTCATAGTAACGCGTAAGATGAAATATCATCTACTATAATTTTATAAAATACACCAGGTAATGCCCAGGAAAGATAGTGAAATCACAATGGTCTCACTTAAGTATCACCTTCTTAGACAACATTTCTTAGACATGCATTTCATACAATCCTAATAGAATCAAACCACTGGTAAGTACCGTCTTCTCATAAACTACCACGATACTAAGGATTTATGTCTGAGGGGCATAGATAGACAGGAGTCGCCACTCGGGTAATAATCAGAACATATTCTGTGTTTCTTCTGAGGGTCATAGATAGCAACTTGCTCCTTGTAAAGTTTCCACAATTGTCATTGCCATAGCTCAATGTCTAGGTTGGGAATAGTGGATACATAAGGAAAAGGTGTTAAGCACCCCTTACGCCTGGTCTAACCTCATTAATTCGAGTGTCAGTCCTCGACTAATGTTTTTAGAAGTCTTGTTTATTATTCCTCAATTAAATTTTATCTTAAAAATGCAATTCTAGTCCTACACACGCAAGTAATTCACAAAGGGATTGCTGTTTATAAACAGTGTTCATGCACAAGTAATTCCTATCTATGGGGTTGTTAATTATTTAAATGATATTTATCGGATGACTAAAATTAATTTATTATTAAGAATTTAATTTGCAAATAAATTTAATTTCAAACAACTCTAAACTTTTATTTAATCTAATTAATTAATTTTTCACCAAATTACCCTAAGGATAATTAAACTAAATTAATTATGTATATGTGTAATTTATTCTAATATCACATAAGGCCCAAACAATCACAACCTAATAAAAATTTCTAACATGCTAATTTATTTTACAATTACCAAATATTAAATTAAATGTATTTTATATGCCAAAGTTAGTTTAATTTATAAACAAGATTAATTTTAATTTACTAAGTATTTATTTAAATTAATTACATGCAAAAATTGGTTAAATTAAAAACAAAGTTAACTTTAATTTACAAAATAAAAATCATATTATTACTATAATTTCATGCCAACAGTCATTTTAGGAATTTATGGTTGCTTACCTGTTGATAATTGCAATTGCCATTGGGGCAAACTACCCTTAAAAAATGGCATTTTCTTCTAGTATGGCAACGATATCCCTGGCTTACTCCCTTTTATCTTCGTGTAAATGTCCTCTTTGGTACTTACCTTAATGCTCCTTATCAATGTTGTTTTTAATAATAAACAAATAAATAAAACTTAAAGAAAATAAAGAAAGTAAAGAAAATAAGAAAATACTAATAACAATTCACATTGAATTCTAACTCTAGTTTCTTAAAGGGTAAAGATTCCTAATTAGTTATAAGTGTCTAAGGGTACAGGTCTTCTAACATATTTCAAATACTTCATAATACTTCTTGAATTAAAAGAACACAGAAAAATAGATCAAATATTAATTGAAACCCAAGAAATCACAAGAACATGCATAAACATACAATTCTCAAATTCTAATAGATTGATAGTGGTAAGAAATCCAATTTTTAAAAAATAGTTTGACATGCCTAAAAATCATGAAAAATTTACAAAAGATAACCAAAACATCATACAAGATTATAAAATTTATATACCAAATAAAACCCTAGCCAAATGGTCTACACAAATTGTAACTTTTCCCAGTGACAGAATCACACTACTTTTTTGTACAATTCACAACACATCAACTATAATAGATATGAAGGCAAAACCAATTGAAAAAGATTCATAAGATTTTGAACTTAATTTTAGACATCAGATTCGAACAAAAACATTAAGAAACAAGGGAGATATGGGCTTCACAATTCAAGTATGTTGCAAATCGAATTTTGCAGGAACCCTAAATTTAATCAGCTATAACTTACAAAATACAAAAGTTTTTTCAGTGATTCTTAAACAAAAAATTAATAAAATCTTATTTACAATATGAATATAAAATTTTTTAAAATTTTTACAGATTCATAAGATAACGGAAAGTAATAAAAGCATAAAAAACAAAAAACTAAATATGTCCAGAGTTGTGTATCCCCTCAAATTAAACATGATTACATGATTCACACATGAACATGCAAGATAAATTAAAAACAAAAAAACATAGAATTAAATATTATGTGGTATAGATCTTGGAAAGAAAATAATAAAAACTAATCTTCAAGAGATCTTACAAGAAAATCTTTTTCTGAATATTTCTGAATCTTTTTTTTTTTCTCTTTTCTTCTTTTCTCCTCTCCTTTTTTTTCCTCTTTTTTTTTTTTTCTCTCTTTTTCTCTTTTCTTCCCCCCCTTTTTTTTCTCTACCTTAGTAGGATATTTATAGGGTTTTAGGAGAGATGTGCGATAGGGTTTGGAGTCTTAGGGTGATAAGGTTCAGATAACTAAAACAATTGGGATTACAGAATTTGGGTGAGACTAGTATATGGGTGAAGTGTTTAAACCAATAGGAAGAGAGGAAAATGGGGCAACACCAATAGGGAGTGAGAAAGAGAGTGGGGCCAAGTGGGAGAGAGAGTTTGTATGGGAGAGAGAAACTAGTGTGATAGGGTTTGGATTCTTAGGGTGATGAAGTTCAGATAACTTAAATAACTGAAATTGGAGAATTTGGTTGAGATTAGGATATGGGTGAGGTGTTTAAACTAATAGGAAGAGAGGGAAAGGGGGGCGGCACCAATAGGGAGTGAGGAAGAGAATGGGGCCAAGCGAGAGAGAGAGTTTGTATGGGAGAGAGAAAGTAGTGTAATAGGATTTGGAGTCTTAGGGTGATGAGGTTCAGATAACTTAAATAACTGGAATTTGAGAATTTGGTTGAGATTAGGATATGGGTGAGGTGTTTAAATCAATAGGAAGAGAGGGAATGGGGGGTGGCACCAATAGGAAGTGAGGAAGAGAGTGGGGCCAAGTGAGAGAGGGAATTTGTATGGGAGAGGGAGAAAGAAAAAGATATTTTCTTATTTTAATTTTTTAAAAAATAAATTAAATGAGTTTTATTTAAAATTCCTAACTAGATTTTCTTAGACCCATGGGCCCAATTAAACTTAATTAGGTCCATTTAAAAACTACTCATATTAAATTTAAATAAAATAAAATTTTATTTAAATTTAATTAAATTAATTTCTCAAAAATATATTATTATTTTTTTTCGAGATTATGCCACGGATTTAATAATTCGGCTCTATGTCTCCAATTATATCTTACAATCATATAATTTTTCATCATCGAGTTCCCCACAGCCTTAATACATATACTCATAATAAATCACAAAATAAAGGTCTATAAATATTAATAAATATAATTAAAAGTTAAAAAATACTAATAAGCCCCTCTTGATGGGGATCAACTTGATCTGCTCTACTATTATTGTTTTAAAAAATAATTTTAAAAGTATAAAAAGATTTAAAAATTAAAAATAAAAACAGTGAAATGAGATTGAGTTTTATTTATATAAGTGTTTTAAGTTTGAATTTTATGTAAAGTATTTATTTACTTTTAACTCAATAAAAAAATAAAAAAAGTAATATATCACTTATCAATTTATAAATCTTATTATGACTCAATATTTTAAACCGAATTAGCTGATGGATGGGTTGACACTTGTAATGCCGCTCACCTGGAATGATTGGATCCGTGCTTGGAGATAAGAAATTCTACAAATCCCAAAGAGAAAAAAGCCCAAAAAAGTATAGTGTAACAACTATAGTAAAACAACCTGATTTTTTTTAAATAAAAATATTTTAAATTTAATATTTTGTTAATTGGGAATTCAAATTATGCTATTAAATTATTCTATGAATATTTTAAAGAATTATAAAATGGAGTTTTATTGTATACTATAGAAAATAGAGATGATAACAGGTAGGATACCCACAAAAATTACCTTATCCGAAATTAAATCCGATAAATATTCTAAAATCTTGAACCTATTCTAAACTAGATTAAAATTTATTTTCAATTACTCAAATCTATCACAAATCTGATTATTATTATCTGAAAAAAATTTAAACCCATTTAATTTTATATATTTTAATTAATAATATACATAAATAATTATTTTAATTAATAATTTATATTTTAAAATTTAATAATTTTATAAAATATTTAAATTTCATTTTATATAAAATAAAATATATAAAAATTTATAAATATTATTATAAAATATATATATATATTATATTTAATTAAATATTTATATAAATAGATTCGGGTAATGGATACTCAACATGTATAACCTAAACTTGATCCAAACTTACCACGGGTATTATTCTTTAAGTCTGAACTCATCTCGAACTCAATTATATATTTTCTAAACCTGTTCTATTAGGATTCGGTCAGATCGAATATCCGAAAAAATTCGATTCATTGCCATCTTTATTTCATTTTATTTATAATTTAAATTATCTATAATGTTATGAAATTAAATTTTTTTAAATATTTGAATTATTATGAGATTATTTATCTATATAAATTACCTAAATATTATTTTAAGTGGTAAAGGATTTTATTTACATTCTAGGTTTTATTAATAATAAACTTATTATTATTATTATTATTAAATATTAATTTAATATTGATATATTACTATTATTATTATTATTACTAATGGAGAGTTAAAATTATATTCGTTAAATTAAATTGTTTTTAGTTTTTTAATTATTTAAATTCTATGTAGAGGAGATATTTTGATAAAATATTAGTTAAATATTAATATAATATTAGTAAAAGAAAAGAGTATTTTTTTGAAACTCGCTCACCCCCAAACTTTCTTTCCCTTTCTTCCCTGTCAACTCCCCCTCCCTCCCGTTCATGCTCTGATGACAACCCAGCACCGCTGGTGAGCTCCCCAACACATGCAGGATGACCGATGACACTAACCCAGCTCTCAAGAACGACCGAACGATGCGGATAGGCATGATGTTAGAGAGAGAAGTGACCCAAGAAGCTTTTTCTCTCTCCTACATCTAAACCACTTGCCAAATAATAGTTAAACCAAGTTATTGAATCCACAGAAACTTCGTCCCCAGCATCAATAGCTAAGATACTGGTTGAGAGATTGATGCTGTAACAACCTAAATTTTATATATATATATATATATATATATATATATATATATATATATATATATATATATATATATATATATTTTATTAATATAATAATTTATTTATATTTTATTTATTATTTTAAAATTAATATTTTCATAATGATATTTTTATTAAATGAATATTATTTTTTTTATATATATTATTATTATTATTTTATTTATTAATTGTATTATTGTTATTATTATCTATAGTATATTATTTTTATATAAAAAAATAAAATAAATAAATAAAAATAAAAATAAAATAAAAGAATTAAAATTTTTCATGAATGAATCTGGATAACTTTTCTGTCCAGATTCATTCCCAAAATTTCAAAAAAAAAAAAAACTCAACTAACCAGCATCTGCTCTCCCTCCCTCACGCATCTCTCTTCCCCCCATCCTTCTCTCCCTTTTCTCCATATTTTTCGGCTGGTGAGGGAGCAACCACCGCCGACCAAGCAGCTTCAGGCGATGCTGGCCAGCCACCAGTCGGCCGGCAGCACCACCAGACTTGGCGGCGAGAGAGGGAGAAGAGAGAGAAACGTGCGCACAGTGGGCAACGGCTTTCCGACGCGATTTCGGACTCATCCGACTTCCGATCAGGGAGATTTAGGTGGCGTTGGAAAGCTTGTTTTGAGAGTTTTCTTTTGATACCCATTTTGCAACATTTAGTAGTTGGATGAGCGAGATATGGAGGAGAAAAGTTTTAGATTTTTCAAGCTTTTTCGTCAGATCTAGGACGATCTGACTGTTGGATCGACGAATCGAGACCACCTATTGACTCAGAAAGAGGAGAGGAACATTATGGTATGATCAGATCCGATAGATGTCGCCAGCGATCGACGGCCGACCATTGTACACAATGGTTTCGGCGGTGGCACCGGTGAGTTTTGGGGATGATTAAACTTCCAATGGCTTCCTCATAAATTTTTAAAATTTTTGAGGCACAGATAAGCTTTGAGTAAGATTATTTTCATTATTTTTCAGTCTATGGTGTTTAAATGCAATGTTTCTTAAACAGGAAAAATTAAAGAAAAATTCTAAGAAAAATATATGATGAAAGTAAAATTATTTGGAGATATTCTATGGTGTTTGTTGAATTTTTGAATGATTGTAGAGTATTTTTAAAAAATATAAATATATTTTAGTTAGATTTTAGCATATGGGCATATAAGATTATCTGGAATTATGATATTTAAATTTTATATGATTGGTCGAAGCTTGAGAATAGAGGTTTAAATATGTGAATATTGAATTGGGTTGAATTAAGAATATGTTAATTATTGGAAACTTATGTAATTGAGTAATATTCTTGAATAAAATATTCATGGGTGATTAAAAAATTACAATTCCTTTTGCGATAACTTTATTAAGGACCGTAGGGTAAAATTTTATAATTTTTAGAGCTTATTTGAGTGGATTTTTATAAAATATCAATTATAGGGACTAAAATATAATTTTTCAAGTTTATGACTATTGTCTGATTTGGAGGGCCCAGGAGGGGCCATATAATGTTCATAAGATGTGATTATGGAAATTGAGAATTTAGAAGTGTTATCTAAAATTTTTTTGCAAGTTGGGTAGGTCCTAGGTATAGGGGAAACTCTGCTGAATTTTTGGCATAAATTAGGATTGCCTCTTTAAATTTATTTTTATTTGAATTAGCACTAATAAATTCACAATAAAATTATGTAGGTGATCAGAGTCAACCATCTTCCTTCACCCAACCTCTACAGTCGTCTTTGGTGTACTGTGAGTAAAATATTAATTTTAATTATAATTTCAATATTATTATATGTTCAAGCATGCCCATGCATTACTTATAAATATGTATTTGTATAGTTAAACACTAGGCACGTTTTATATTGCATTCTTAATTGATGAAGTGCCATAGATGTTATTTATGGTAATTTGGAGCAGTGTGTGTGCGTTGGCGTGCATGTGGTGTGTGGTATTGGATATGGATAGGACGGGTAGACGCGGCTTGAGAGACACTCGTTGGGACCTGGTCCTTTATGGATAAGTCGGGGTAGGCACGGCCCGAGATGATCTCACTAGCCCTCGCATTTGGTTTATCAAGCGAAAGTCTGACTTGAGAGGCACTCACTGGCAGATGTTGGATCAAGAGAGCTGTATAGGGGATCAGCTCCCATATATGTACTGTTTGAACATTATTGGGTGTGTGAGTGCTCCAAATTACCTTTTTGCTGTTATGATGTGATGTGTATAAAAATTTTGATAGTGTTGCATTCTACTATTTAGGGTGCATTAGCTTTATATAGCTATAGAAATTGTACTTAAAATTAGTATTTTACTCTCTTAGTCGAACGCTTACTCCTGTTCACCTATTTTTCCAGGTTACAGGAGGAGTTTTTTTACAAAGCAACCTACTTTCTTCCTTGTAGGTTTAACGTCAGTTATTTAATTATTTTATTATTTTTCTAAATTTAAAATCTATAACTCCACATGTGTTAGTAGTAGTATGGACCTTGTTAGAAATCGTGTTAACTTAAATTCTTGAGATTAATAAATAAAGATTTGAATGATATCTAAACAATTTATAAGTGATGGTATCAGGGTTGAGCGGGGGCTCCCCTAACTTCAGTTTTTTATGTTTATCAAGTTAGGTTAACCCGAATAAAAATATTTTATTTTATTTAATTTTATTTACATGTTGGGCCTAAGTTTTTGGGCCTTAGTTATGGATTTGGGAACAGTAAGGCTTACTATGGGCCTTAGGAGCTTTATGCTGGCCCAGATCCTAATACCTGTTCGGCCCATAGGTTGGGTCGTGATAAATGTGGTATCAGAGCTTAGGTTTTAGATTCATGGGAAAATGTGCAGCTAGAGTTATCACATGCGGAGTATAGGATCCTATTTTGTCTTTTTCTGTAACTCTTTGTTTCTAGCTTCTGCGTTATGCCCTGGGTAATATAAGAGTGCTTTAGTTAGTATCTTGATTTTTTTATAGTACATAGAGACGTGAAATAAATTTAGTAGATGTGTTTAGATCTATCATGGAAATATGTACTCCAAGAAATGCTATGTTCCTATCAGTATGGGTCTAAGTGTTGTGCCTATCTGGTACTAGGCACGAGTACATAGAGGTGAGTTTTGATGGTACAGTTGGCCTAGATAAGGGTGAGGATACCACTGCTGGCAGTCGTCAATGGATGATCCAGTTAGAGTAAGTTTATTATATCAGTAGATTCAAGAGAGATAAGAGATTGGGAGACCTAGTCTGTCAGAACGTATCTTAGTAACTATACAATGTTCTCGATGTCTACTGTGTAAGCTGCAGATTATAGTACTGACATGAGATTATTATGAAGAGCTGCGTGCATCCCTGTGGTGCTTCATAATGAGGGTGTTTGCAGATGGCCTTTGTTTTGGTACAGTTATGCCAGAACAGAGTTCTATATCTGCAGAGGAGTTGGGAACTCCTGGTTAGGGGTCTAGAGTTAGAATATTGAAAGGTCACAGTTGGGTGGTAACTAGAGTCAGTGACTCGGTTACCCTAGCATGAGCTAGAGTTACATCAAGAGTTGCCATCAAACCAGAGGTTGCAGATTAGTTGCAAAGTAAAGGTGACATCTATGGAGTGAGACCATTTAGTCTTTGGTATGGGTTTTTGGATAGTTTTTGCAGTACGATGGATGTTTTGCCTAGAGTGTAGTGAGAATAGTATCTCCTTTGCATGGCAACAAGGTGCAGAATATGACTTTGCTCCTAAAAGGAAACAAGATGCTATGAATGATGTTTATAGCATGTGAAGTGACATTTTAAGAAGTTGCAGTATGATAAGAGAGCAGATGGCCTGACAGGATTGTAGCAAAGTGGCAGATGCAATACCTCGGTGGCTGTCAGTTGTTATGTAAGGAATGATCTTATCCTTTCAGGAGGGACAGAAGGTTACTACTATTGATGGTGACCTACAGAATAGTGTCCCAAATGGGATTGTAGAGTGTGATAGAGAGTAGTTAGCTCGGGTATCCTGGAGAGGATACGAGTTCCATTATAGGAACCATAAATGATTAGATCATGATAGATATAAAGCCTTTGAATTGAATGACGAGTTTGGGTGCCCAGTATCTTAAGTTTTGGCTAATTGAGTAAACATGGAAAAAAAATAATAAAATAAAATAAAATAAAATAAAATAAAATTACTGCAGAATCAGTTCTCGAAATAGTAAGGGTATTATGGAGGCTAAAGGATAAGAATAGAGATCACACAATAAATGTATGACTGCAATTTTTTGAGTTCCTTTCTAACTTCATATTATTCAAAACAATAGTATGATCTAATTATAATCGTGTTAAGAGTAATAAATTAGCGAAGATAAATCATAGAAGGCTAGTGGAAAGAGAAAGCGCAGAATGAAAATTTAGACAAATGATTATAAATGCAACATAATCTAAATGCTAGTGGTAGTATTAGCTAGAGTGGTCAAAGGACCAAATCTGAGTAGCACAGATATGTGATAACCTGGTAGAGACTCTGAAAGATATAGTTAGCAAGTATAGCTGTCATATTAGGAAGAAGAATGAAACCAGGGATAGAATAGTCAAGTTCTATTGTGGGTAAGATAAAAGAAATAAATGAAAGGACAACTTGAAGGGTGCAGAATAAAAGGAACAAGGTTAAGATATAGGGTAGGCTAAGCGTTATTCTTGGCAAGGTGAATGACAAGGATAGAAAACCCAAAATGGGACCACATTAGTGAGAATAGTGATGAAGGTATGGAATCTAGTAATGTGATAGTCATAGCATGATGTAGTTGAGGTAGCGCCAGGGGCTAGAATATAGAGCTTGGAGTTGCATGATTGGATCATACTCTATTTATTCCCTATTCCTAAAGTGAAGTGGATAGCAATGGGGTAAGATTCCTTTAACTTATTAACAGTATCAAGAAGATTAGGCGAACAATATAATAATAATGAGCAAAAGCTAGAAGGTATGCAATGTTATTATGAACTATCTAATCAGGCAAAGAAAAGAAGTTAGTAAGTAGTAAGTTGAATAAAGGTCAATCTAATGGATCAAATAGGTATGATGAGAGGAAAAAGAAAAGAGAGATAATGACACATAGACTTTAGGTTAACCTTGTAAGGAACGCGAGTGACAATTAGACAGTACATAGTAGAACAATAGTAGAGGGCAGGATATGATAGGTATAGATGTTACTCACAAGTTATTAAAAAGGTACAAGGATCAGATGAGTGATTATTGATGAGACTGGAGTTAGTTCTGGAAGAATCTATTATTGCTTTATCTTCCAAAATATTAGCAAAGTATAAAGGGGTATTAGATAAATGATTATAAGTATGGAGGATAAGCAGAGGATAAAAAGAGACTATAAATTCTAAGATGATATGTCAGGTGGGACAATAGTATAACAGAAAAATTGTTGCAATTGATATTTTATAGAAAGAAATGATGAAATTTTAAGAAGAAGACCGAGAGACATGGGTTGAATATTAATCTATAGACAACAGTGTGCGGTTGAATGTAGAACGAGATTTCTCTTTCTCTTCAAGTTTAGCTCATGCTTTTGGCCTTAGAAGACTACATAAGCAAGGAAAATTGTGTTGAGTTGACCCAGTATTTAAGAATTTATTAGGCTCCAGCATGTATACATTCTCCTTAAAAGGGAAATGGCGACAAATGTGTACCTAATGTTAAGTATGAAAGGATGATCAAAGTAGTGATATGAGTTAAATCAAGTTAGATACTAGGGCTTGCAACCCATCTGAACTATAAGCTGGAGGAAGTATTATTTGTGGACAAGTTTTAGAGGATGAAATTATTACTGATGGGTAAATTTGAGGTTGAAGTTTGGAGAGCTATGGGCAGTATATGCGATTATATTAGAGAGAATGAACGCATGGAGTATCTTGTTTGGAATTAAGGCATGGCACACATTTTCCACAACCGTGTTAGTTTAGATGGAAGTTATAGTTTCTGGGGCTCCTATCTAAATAGGATGAGTAATTTCCTACTAAGGGTAGTAGGGAATAGTAATATTCTAATGGTCAAGCTAAGACGGAGGTACAAGAAGAATTTTCTATGGTCAATTATAAGTGTTATTGTAAAACCTCTCACCCATTTACAGTGTAGTCGAGCAAGGTGTGATACATTCGGTGCTGGAGCACCCTATCTTATCTTGTTGTGTACAATATTAATTTAATGTCTATTTAAATTTCATTATCTTATGTGTAGATTTTTTTTATCCCATTTCATTTTTTTTTATGGAGACCTAGACAGAGTCTCCTTTGTTTTATTAGTGCATGGTGAGTTTCCTTATTTACCTATTAAATAGTCCAAATTCATTTCATATTTTCCATAAACCATGTCATGTAATCATAATACTCATAATTATTTCAAGTAAATACTGTATTTCACTCATATAAACTCAATTACAATTTTTAAAATTTTATTTACAATCACAAAATGACTTACACTGTATGCTTACATACAATAACCAAAATACAAAATTTAACTATACATGAGTCCTACCAAAATAACAGTTTGAGGTGACAACCACTCTGTAACAGATCTGATCAGAATCCTATCTAACACTACTGCTACTGATGCAGCTACTGCTACTGCTCTCCTGTACCTATGCGATGGAAAAACCAACGCACTAAGCATAATGCCTAGCGGTGCATAAAATAAGGAAAATAACTAAACAATTTAAAATAATTATTCTGAGTGTAATTTCATAAATTTCTAAATCATTTACATGTTTTATGAAATTTTGGAAGCAAGTAAGTTATTAGGATTTTCTTTGTTCATTTTTGTCATTTTTAATCTTATTGTTCATATCTGTAATCTCTTCTTGTAATTATTTAAATTTTAAGACTTATTATTCATATCCGTACCCAAGTAACCTATAACAAACTATAAAGACTGGATACACATGAGTATACTAATTAAACATCCGTATGTTTAACATGTATACATCTCTCATGTCAGGCATAAGGCCAGCGGGCAGGCATGAAGCCAATAATAAAATCAGGTACAATGGCCAACGGGCAGCCATAAAGCTAGTAGAACAACCATCTTAGACATATATTGTCCATCGATGATTATTCCTGTGGGCAGTACTGCTATCTGTAATCCCTAATTGGTATACTAATCAATCCATACTATATAAGTAAGTCTAGGTACACTTTGGGCAAATTGATATTATTAAGTATTTATTAATATTTTCATGTTACTTATGATGGGAAACATAAGCCCCCCATGCATATTTATGTCACTTTTATGTTTAACGCTTCATTTTAATCAATTTTATATCATATAATAAGGCATTTTATGAACCTTTCTCAAGGTCCAGATTTGATGTCTTAACTTCACCTAACAAATTAATCAAGATGTGGCCACTGTTTGGCCATACATGTCATGACCCAAGGATGGGGTTAGGATGTGCTTGTTCAACCAGCTACGCACTGGAGTGGACTTTGTGTCCCACATCGAAAACAGGAAGGAAAGATTTGGGTCATATATGTGGGAGCCTTCCTCACTTGGTCAGCGTGCTTTTGGGAATGAAACCTCCCAAGGGACAAATCTGTGAGGCCCACGGGCCAAAGCGAACAATACTAACTGGAGAAGGATTGGGCTGTTACAATTTGGTATTAGAGCAAAGCAGGGACGGCGATACATAGTGCCTACGATTCCTGGGAACTCTCACATGTGAATTGTGGTGAAGCGTGGCTCTCCGCCCAGGGGCTTGTAGGGACGGCGATACGTAACGCCTACAAGTGCTCTGATAAGTACCCTTAAATGCCACCAAAAGACCGTGTTTTAGTGGTATCAGAGCAAGTTTTAATGTAAATTTGAATTGTGAATTTGAAATATTTTTCGATAAATACAACTGCTCAAATGTTTGATACATATAGTACATTTACATCATAAATATGAACTGACAGGGAGAAATCTCCTTGTGTTGGTTGTACAGGAAATAAAAAATCCTGTGAAAAGATATGAAAGAGAAGGATGAAAAAATAGAACAGTCTGTGACAGCGGAAGTACAAGGTGAGGCCCCAGCTCTTCAGAGTGTCGAAGGCCCGATTGTACCAGTTCCATTGGTGCAAATTACCATGCAAATGGCCCAACAACTGGCCTCTTTCTTTCAACAAATGGCTGATAATCTGTCAGCCCAAGTCCAAGTGCAGACCCAACCCCCACAAGGGCAATATGAAATAGAGAAGAGTGAGAAACCTATGGGTCAGAGTTCGAGTAGTAATTTGGGGAAGAGAAAAGAATTTGAAGGACCTTGAGCTCATGGATATGATAGAGATGGATCTTTAGGATAGAGGCCACCAAGGTCTAGTTGTCGAACAATCAGAAGTTCCTATCCTCCTCGTATCTGCGACTCTTGTGGCAAACTACATGGGGGCATTTGTCGTAAGGCCACTGGAGCCTGATATAATTGTGGTGAATGTGGACAAGTCACTAGGGATAGTACTAGAGCACATCAACATATGCCACATATTGCACCAAAGAGATCAGCCCGAGGTCCTATATGCAAAGGTCCATAAATGGTCAATATGGGCAGAGTTAGAGATAGAGGCAGTGCTACTGGTAATCATAGCATAATGAATCAATCTGAACAGAGTAGTGAACCAGCCAGGGTATACTCCAGGCACCAGGGGTAAGAAGCAGAGACTTCAGACATTGCTACTGGTACATTCTCAGTTTTTAAAAGGAATAATTATGTACTATGGGATTTTGATTCAACATATTTACATGTCAGAATTGGGTGTTTTGTTGCTATTTCCTTGCATGGAAATAATTTTAGATTTGTTAGTGACTAGCCCTTTTAAAGATATTTTTCTAGAATATAATAACTTTTAGATTAATTAGCGTATTTATTCAGTGCAAGTTAGAAGACCCAAAGATGAATAGTGGTAATATAATTGCTCTAGATGAGGGCAAAGATGTTACTGCTAGTAATTATCAATGGATATTGTAATCAGAATAAGTTTAGGATATTAGTGATTCGAAAAGGATAAAATATAGGAAAGTTTGATCTATTGGAATGTATCGTAGTAACTATGCAATGTTCTTAATATTTGTACTATAAGCTGTAGATTACAGTACTGACTTATGATTATTGTGTAGAGCTATGTACTACCCGATAATGCACTAAGATAAGGATATTTGTAAATGGCATCTGTTTTGGTATAGTTATGCTAGGAAAGAATTTTATTATTGAAAATGGGTTTGAAAATCCTACTTAAGGACTTAAAACTCTAAAGTTAGAATATCGAAAGGTTATAGTTATAAGATAGCTAGAGTCACTGACTTGGTTATCTAACATGAACTATGATATGTCAGGAATCATTATAAAACTACAGAATCAGTATAGTCATAACTTAATGATAACACCTATACAGTAAAGTCATCTGGTCTCTAATATGGGGTTTATAATTATTTTAATATTGTCATGAATCTTTTGCCTAAAGTTTAGTGAAAAACAGTATTATATTGGTGTAACAGCAAGGCACAAAGAAAAATTTCGTTCCCCTGAAGGAGACAAGATGCTATGGATGATAATCATAAATCGTAAAATGATGTTCTAATTAAGACAAGGATAGGATAAGAATAATTGGCTAGGTATTTTTTTTTAGAAAGAGCACAATTTTATTGTGCGGACCATAATGGCTAGATTATGACTAGTATATGACAAGAGAAAAATGAGAGTTTTGTAGACTCCCTTCTTAAGATATTAGAGGCTAGTTTATAGTTAAGTAGAAAAGAAGACACTGATTTCAAATCAGTGAAAAATAAACTATAGAATATCGATAGATAAAAGAGAAGTGGAAGTAAAAATTTGAATAGTTGGTGAAAATGTAATAAAGAAACGTTATGAATATCAGTGAAATAGTGCTGACTAGAATGGTCAGAGAACCAAAACAGAGTAATATCGAAGTATAGTGAATTTATTAGGGATGTTAAGAGGTACTAAATTTTAACTCGACAGTCTAGTTAAGGAAGAAAATAAAACTGAGGAATGAAATAATCAAAGTTAATTTGTGGAATGGAAAAAGAAGTAAATAGAAAAGTAAGGATGAGGATGGTAAAGGAATGATATTAGGAAAAATATTTATTATGGCATAAACACATAAAAGCGCGAGCTTCGAAGTAAGTTAACTTATGACAGTGTTAAGAGCCTAACCATGGAGCTCAAAATTGTGGGATAAGGATAAACCTTCGTTGTCCCTATTTCAAGTTAAAGTAAGTAGTATGGAGAACTCATAAGGATGTTAGCACATGGGACGAAATCGGTAAGAAATAAACAAATACCATTGAGTAAAGTGTCATGGACCATCATTCAGACTATGAAGCCACATGGAAATGTGAGAAAGACGTGAGAAAACAATACATACGACAGTTTAAGGATTGACAGTGGGCAAAATTTCTTTTAAAGGGGGGGGGGGGGGAGAGGGAATTGTAACACCCCTATATGCATAGTTCTATGCATCTCACTATTCTAGTGACCGGTGTCGATCCGGACAATTAGGAGGATTAGAACTATGTTGAAGCCATCTAGAAAAGCCCTGAACAAAAATAAATAGCAATTACATGAAGGTAAAAAGGAAATAAAGGAAATAAAGCATTATGTGTTGAATGAGCCGGGGGTCACAGCGATGGGTGACCTGGGAAGTGACTGCGAGGTCAGTTATAACCCTATTTTCGTGCGGGACGTTGTGACACCGCAGGCCTCAGAATTATTGCGAAGCTAGTGGAAAAGAGAAAATCACAGAAAAGAGTTGATAAGTAGATCAAATAATTAGGTCAGGGTTCCGAAAGAAATACTGAATTTTTAGTAAATCGGATCAGACCGCCGATGGGCAAATTGGTCAATTCACCTCTAGAGGTGACTCATGACCTAACTGTCCAATAAAATGTGAGAAATTAAAATTATGAAATATATAATTAAATTGAAAAAGAAAGGAAAAAGAAAAGAAAAGAAAATTAAAAGAGATTAATGACATCATCAAGTGACATAAGCATGACACAATAAGGGATTTTAATTTAATTAAATTAATTAAGTTATTTTGAGATAAGTTAAAAGAAATAAACATAAATTAAAAATTGAAAAACATTGTCTTCTTCTTCACCCAACCAAGCCGCCCCACTTCTCTCACCTCTCTCTCTCATTTTTTTTCTTCCACCATGCAAGCTTATTTCAAGCTTTCACAACCCTAAAAATTTTCATCAATTTCACAACTCTCTTAAGAAAAACTTATCCTTGAGTCTTGATTTGGAGATTTGAACAAGAAAAAGAAGAGGAAATTGAGAGATTGAAGCTTTCGAAATTCACAAATTGAGGTAAGTCCTCCTTTCCATTCAAATTGAGTATTATGCATGGAGATGAAGTTGAATGAGTAGGAATTTACATGAGAAATTGAAAAATTCATGCATATATGAAATCCATAAATTTTGTTCACCTTGAGTATACTTAGGATTTGATGGAATTTGATGAAACTAAAAGTGTTAGAAAGCTTGATGGAATGTGTAAATGAGATTTATATACTTTGATTGCATGAGATGTAACAATTAGTGAATTAGGGTTTTTGACCTTGAGGGTTTTGGGGGAAAAATTTGAGAATTTAGTAAATTGATGTACTTTGACCTAAGTGAGGTTTAAAATGGTTAATTGGTGTAATTTAGAATGTGTTTGAATGGTTAAAATTGAAATGGGATTGTGAATGTGTGATGTTTAATTCTGGACAGCTTGACCCTTACAGTAATACCCTCACTGTAGCAACTCCGTACATTCTACTGTTCCGGTGACCGGTGTCGGTCCAGACAGCTAGAACGTCCGAAAAAATATTTAAACTAAAGTCAGGAACCATAATTAACTCAAATATTAATAAGAAAAATTTAGGAAAAATTTTTGAAATAAAATACAACCAAGTTAAACGAGCCGGTGCCCAAGCGATGGGTAACCAGAGTGAAGTTGCGGTTCTCGCAACGAGGAGCCCTAGACCCGGGGAAAAATTCATAAAATAATTTTTGGGACTCCAGAGAAGGGTCATTGAGGTTCCTATGGCATTAGAATGCCAAGAAAATATTTAGAAAAATTTTTCAATCGGTACAGACAATTTTGACCCGTTAAGCCAAACGGAGGGCATTTTGGTCATTTCGCCTTCAGAGACGATTTTTGGCCGACTTGTCTAGTTAAGTAAATAATTATTATGACACAAAATGTGAATAAACATTACTAAAAATTAAATTGAAAATGAGTAGAGATGAAAAGAAAAGAAAATGAAAGAAAATACCTAATAATGACATCATATGATGTCATTAAAAACCTATCCACCAATCACAATTTGTTAAACTCATTAAAAGAGATAAAAGTGACCAAAAATTTGAAAAAACAATCTGCATCTTCAACCTTTGGGCAGCCTAAAAAACGTTGAGAGAGAGAGAGAGAAGAGGTTCCACCATTAAAGCTCCCTTAAGCTTCATTTCCCACTTCAAACCACCTCAAAACCTTGTCCTCCCTTCACTAAAAATTTCCCTTACCACTAGAGCAAGACTTGGGAAGCAATTAGAAGAAGAGAAAATGGAAGAAAGTGAGGTGTGAACAAGCTTAGAAAATCACCAAAGAGGTTAGTGCCATAACCTTTGCTTTTACATCTTTCTAATCATGAATTTGAGCTAAGTTAAGTTAAAAATTTGACAAAAATTGAATTAATGAAGTATGGTTATATTCCATGAAGTTTTGGCAGCCTTGACATGAGTTAGGGTTAGGAGAAATCTTTGGTTTAAAGTGACATATTGCTGCCCCTCTTATAAATTATATGATTAGTATAGCAAATTAGGAGGGGGATGCATGAATTGGAGGCTTGGTCAATTAGGGTTAGGGTTTTGGAGAGAAACTTGGACCTTGTTTAGGTAATGGTGAATGAACATTTTAATGGTCAATTAGTGACCATTTGAGGCAAGTTAATCATAATTTGAAGTGAGCTAATGCATGGCAAAGTGAATGTGCAGGCTGCCTAGAGACAAGAAAGAATGAGGCTGTGATTCCAGCCCACTTAGACAGCCATAACTTTGGCTGTGTAGGTTCAATTGGTGTTTGGCCAATTGGACATGAAACTAGACTTATAATGGCACATTTTTGCTGAAGAAACCATGCCCAAAAGACCAAATCAAGAGGACCAAAAGTTGGCCCCAATCCGGATACCCTGCAACAGCACCTGCAGAAATGGCCAAATGAACAGTAACTGTTCATTTGGCCATAACTCACTGTAGATATGGTCAATTGACCTGAAATTTTTACAGCAACAAGATAAGATGTAGAAAAACAACTTTCATGAAGGACACCAATCTAAATTATGCCATTAACCTAATCAAATCATTGAGCAAAGTGAAGTTTACTGTACTGAGATTTCCAGAATTTTCATTTGAGCAGTAATGTTTGGATGGCTATAACTCTCTCTAGAAAACTCGGATTTAGGCGATTCTTGAACCGATGGAAACCTAAGGCATGGTAGAACATTTCATATGAAGAAAGTTAGACCAAATTATGAACTTAACTTGGTCAAATTACTGACCAAATTTGGACCAAAATCTGCCAAAACCCAAAATCTCAAAGAGAATAAAGACACGTGAACAGTAAACTTATTTTGGCCATAACTTGAGCTACAAAACTCCAAATGGAGTGATTCAAAAAAAGAAATTCAACTAGACAAAATAAGGAACATTTTCTATGAAGGAAGTTTTATCAAATTCCAACAGTAAATCGACCAATGAAACAAAGGTAACCAGAGCACCAAAGCGAAAATTGGCAATTTTGCCAAAATGACCTAAGCTTTGAGAAAGTGACCAAAACCAACAAGTTTTAAATGAAAAATGTAGTATGTTGGAAGTGCCAAAGTCAATGTACATATTTTCTATGCAAAAGTCAACATTTTAGTTGACTAATGAAGTGAATAGTGACATGAAAACTTGAAATAAGCTTGGAAATGGATTTGGTAATTGATTCCAACAAGTTTTAAATGCAAAATGTGGTACATCGGGAGTGTTAAAACCAATGTACCTATTGTCTATGCAAAAGTCAACATTTTTGTTGACCAATGAGGTGAATAGTGACACCAAAACTTGAAATTCAAAATTTAAAATTAGAAATGCATCTAGGGGACTTTAAATTGCAATTGGCAATTAATACTAGTAAATGTAAAACTCAAAATGTGGGATCTTGGTGTAATTAGAATTAATATATCCATTAAGTATAAAAAGGTCAATATTTTGGTTGACTAGTATGGTGAATAGTAATCAAAATGATTAGTGAATTAAGATGAAGACCTAGAACCAATTCTAAGCTTAAATGCTTAGAATTGTATGACAAATATGGACTATGCATCCTAGTCAAAATTGTTAAAAAGAAATTTAGGCCATAAATTTGAAATCCATGAAATATTCATGGATTACTTGAAACATGAAAAATAAGTCACCTAATTGATGTGAATAGATAGTTAGGGCATATATGCCCATCACAAATGGAATTCATAAAATATTAGTAACTCAACTTGAACTATAAAATTTGTAATTACATAAGTAGATTCTTGAATGTATAAATGAGAAAGGAAAAATGTTTTGAATACAATGGTACATGTGAACCATTGTTTAGAATTGTGATCAATATGAATAACATAATGAATGGATAAATAAACCATATTAATGTATGAATGAGACATTAGTTCTCATTATTGTAAAGAGGAGAAGTATTTTGAGTACAATGGTATAAAAGAATAATTGATGTGAATTGTGATCATATAAATGATCAAATGAATGTATGAATTATGATTGAAATTTATCATGAAATAATGAAGTCATAAAGCACAATATATTAACATTTTAAAGTATTAAATGCCCTAGTATTCCTAACAAGATTGGTTTGGATAGTTTGGCATGCCAATAGGGTATTGTTTTAGCAGTACTGCGAAAGGCTTTATGCCTGTATTCATGGCTTTATGCCCGTATTCATGGCTTTTATGCCAGTATTCATGGCTTTCATGCCCGATCATGTGATATCATGGCTTTTTAGCCATACTGACTGCATACGTGGTTGACGTTCTGCGTCCCATGGTATGACGGCCCGAGGCACCGCGGTGTCCAGCGCCAACGACCCGTTATCCAGTCCAGTCGTTCAGTATAGGTTACTTGGGCATGGAAAAGTATAACTGTAATTGAACTGATTGTTAAAGAAAATGCGAAAATTAAATATCAGGAATGATTATGATAGAATACAAAGAAACTCAAGATCATGAAGAAAATAATTAACAAAAGGCATGAAGAAGTTAATATCATAAAACGTAATTAGCCCTCGACTAAACATTAAGTTGGTAATTATTCAGTTCTTATGAACACAATGGCTAAGAAATTATGATTTTTATTTGCATATTATATTTTCTTGTATTATTGGCACCACTAAGCTTTATGCTTAGCGCGTCGCTTTTACAACGTGTAGGTACTGAAGATTTGGATAGAGGGCCCAGTAGACCACAGATTCGGTAAGGCAGTTCACAGTTCTGCATAGTGTCCGTGTCACCTCACCATCCACAGTGCATTGGTAGGACACTAGGTCCCATTTTGTATTTTGAGATTTTTGTAAATTTTGTAATTAAACTCTTATTTTATCATATGTATTTGAACAAATGTAATATAATTTCGTATTAATGTAAGTACTTGTAATTTGTGATTATGAATCACATGTGAGAATTTATTTATGATTTGAGTCTAATGATGATGTGAAATGATTGAATGACAAATAAAGAGGAATTGTTTAGAAAATTGTGTTTGTGAAAGGAAAAGTGAATACATAACTGTGACTTGTACATGATTATCACATGAGATGAATGATTGAGAAATGAATGGTGAAAAATATTGAGATTTTGATATTGAAGTTTGAGAGTGATGAGATGATTGAATATGATCATAGGAAGTGTTTTTCACAGGTTCCGAAGAACTGTTTTCTCCATTTTTAACCGGTACTCCGCCGGATTTTCTATAAAATTTTCGGAACCTCAAATAAATTACAATTTCAATAAATGAATTATATTTCACAAGTTATTTTCAAAACTATGATAAAAACGAATTAAGATAAAATAGAGTGCTCCGGCACACTGAGTGGCATAACTTGCTCGGCTACACTGTAGTCGGGTAAGGGGTGTCACACTTACCCATTCAAATAGGTATAACTAGAAATTGGTTGCCCCAATTGGTGTGAGGCCAATTGGAGATGAAAATTAAGACATAATGCAACAATTTTGGTGAAGAAATCTTGCCCTAAAACTGAAAACAAAGTGGTGTAAAATTAGCTCAAATCCGAGTAAGGCACATTGCCACTGTATAGAAATGATCAAATGAACAATGTTTGTTTATTTGGCCATAACTTGGTCTAGGGAGGTCCAAATGACCTGGTTTTTGAACCATTAGAAAGCTATGACATAGTACTACAACTTTCATGAAGAATACAAACCCAAATTCTTCCCATAACCAAGTCAAATTGTCAACCAAAATTGGTTGCTCAAAACTGCCAGAACCAAATTTGGTACCCAGAATCTGGGTTTGGACCAATCCGGCCAACTTTAGAAAAATAGACATAACTTGGGCTATGAAACTCTAAATAGAGTGATTCAAAAAGGAAATTAAAGCTAAGACATTAAGAAACAACTTTGATGAAGGACATTTAGCCAAAATTCCATTGTAAACTGAACAATAGAACAATAGAAACTTATGACCCAAAACTGAATTTTTGGGATTTTACTTAGGTAGTTTGGAAATTTAGTTGGCAATCAATGTCAACAAATTTGACACCCAAAATGTAGTATGTGGGTGCAATTAGAGTTAATAAATATATTTAGAAGGAAAAAGTCAATATTTTAACTTGAATAGTGTAATGAATAGTATCACCATACACAAAAATATAAAGAACCATAATGAGTAGGATAAGTCTGCAAAGAAATTATTTGAATTAATTATTAGAAATGGATTGAAGGGATACTGAAGCACTTTAAATTTATGTGCTTTAGTTGGAAAGAGATCTTCAAAGGAGAAACGAAAATTTGAGTAAATTGAGTTTACAAAAGAGATTTGTGCACAACTAGTTTTAAATTGTTCATGTTTTGCATATTTTATTTGATTAAATGATTTTAGTTTCTTTATGTATTACGTTTATCAATTATTGAATTTATTTCAATGATTATTGAAATGTGTTATGGTATGAATGAGTTTAGTTTTGGAAAATGAAATTAATTATGATTTTATTTTGTTATGAATTGAATGAAACTGGCTTCGAAAAAATTTTGATTGAAATACGTTTACATGGTTTACATGGAAAATTTGATTTGAAAAATGGTTTATACTTAACATGGGAAATGGATTAAATATGTTATGAATTGTAATAGGCATAAAAAAATTATTGGATATTGGAATTGAATTTGAATTGAATTATATTGTGATTTATGCTCATAAAAAGGAGAAAGAGATTCATGATGTGTTTTATGTCTCACTATAGATGCTTGATTAGGTTATTACCTGTCCCTCATTTGTCGAGGAAACACCGGAGTTAGCTTTTTTTTTTTTTATAACCATGGTACGTGCACATGCTTAGATTCTCCTCTTATTAAAGGTTAGATCTAAGTTTCTCATGGCCCTTTTGGAAGTTACATTGTTGTGGTGTTGTAATGTACACGATGATTCGATCTCCCCGACTATAGGGAGTTAGAATCACGATTTAACCTCCCCGAAAAATAAAGGCTCATGCATGTTATGCACACTACATCTTCTATCTATCTAGGTCTAGGACCGTTTAAATCTTTGCTCTGATACCAATAAATGTAACACTCCTCACTCGTCTATGGTGTAGTCGAGCAAGGTGTTCTACATTTGGTGCTGGAGCACCCTATCCTGTCTTGTCGTGTACAATATTAATTTAATGTCTACTTAAATTTCATTATCTTACGTGTAGATGTTTTTTTTTATCCCATTTCATTTTTTTTTATGGAGACCCAGACAAAGTCTCCTCTGTTTTATTAGTGCATGGCGGGTTTCCTTATTTACCTGTTAAACAATCCATATTCATTTCATATTTTCCATAAACCATGTCATGTCATCATAATACTCTATTCATTTGAAGTAAATAAAATACTTTATTTCATTCATATAAACTCAAGTACAATATTTACAATTTTATTTACAATCACAAAATGACTTACACTGTTTACTTACATACAATAACCAAAATATAAAATTTAACTATACATGAGCCCTATCAAAATAACAGTCTGAGGTGACAACCACTCTGTAACAGATTTAATCAGAATCCTATCTAACACTACTACTACTGATGTTGTTGCTACTGCTGCTCTCCTGTACCTATGCGATGGAAAAACCAACGCGCTAAGCATAACGCTTAGTGGTGCATAAAATAAGGAAAATAACTAAATAATTTAAAATAATTATTCTAAGTGTAATTTCATAAATTTCTAAATCATTTACATGTTTTATGAAATTTTGGAAGCAAGTAAGTTATTAGGATTTTCTTTGTTCATTTATGTCTTTTTTAATCTTATTGTTCATATCTGTAATCTCTTCTTGTAATTATTTAAATTTTAAGACTTATTACTCATATCCGTGCCCGAGTAACCTATAAAAAACTATAAAGACTGGATACATGGGAGTATATTAATTAAACATCCGTATGTCTAACATGTATACGTCTGTCATGTCAAACACAAGGCCAGCGGGCAGGCATGAAACCAGTAATAAAATCAGGCACAATGGCCAACGAGTAGGCATAAAGCCAGTAGAGCAACCATCTTAGACATATATTGTCCATCGATGATTATTCTTGTGGGCAGTACTGTTATCTGTAGTCCCTAATTGGTATACCAATTGATCCATACTATATAAGTAAGTCTAGATACAATTTGGCCAAATTAATATTATTAAGTATTTATTAACATTTTCATGTTACTTATGATGGGAAACACAAGTCCCCCATGCATATTCATGTAACTTTTATGTTTAACACTTCATTTTAATCAACTTTATATCATATAACAAGTCATTTTATGAACCTTTCTCAAGGTCCAGATTTGATGTCTTAACTTCACCTAACAAATTAATTAAGATGTGGCCACTGTTTGACCATACATCCTTCATGGGAATTGTTCCTATATGTGTTATCTTTCTTTTCCTTTTCGAATCATGTCATTTGAAGTTTTAAAACTCAAGTTATGGTCAAATAACCAAAACTGGTTCATTAACTCACTCAAGTTCCAGAACCAGGCAGATAAAAGGAATTAAAGAAGCCATTATGAGTACTAATATATATAGTATAATTAGTGAATTAAAAATTCTTGTACTTTTGTGATTCTAGGACATAAAGGAATAATCCATATGGAGGGCCTTAGGAAAATATTTCGATGTACAAATAGTACACGAAAATTGATCGATATGAATCGCAATTATCATGAATGGAATAATGAATGTATAAATTACGAGAAATGCATGAATTATGCGTAATTGTGATTTAGGAATTTATGTTTTCACTAGAAATAGAATAAAATTTTATCAATTGTAATTGAACCTTATAATGAAATAATGACATAATAATACGTATTAATGCTTAATGGTACTAATGTGCCTATGTATTGCCTAGACACGTGTGTCAGATTGGATAGATTGGCATGCCAATAGGGTATTATCTTAGCAGTACTGCATAAGGCTTTATGTCTGTATTCATGGCTTTATGCCCTCACTCATGGCTTTTATGCCCGATTACTTGTTATCATGGCTTTTAACTATACTGATATGTTATCATGGCGTTTTAGCCATACTGACTGCATACGTGGTTGACGTACTGAGCTTACACATCCCATGGTATGACGGCCTGAGACACTACGGTGTCCAGTGCCAATGTGTAAAACCCCTCACCCGTCTACAGTGTAGCTGAGCAAGGCGTGTCACACGGAGTGCCGGAGCACCTAATCTTATCTGATTTCGTTATAGTTCTTGATTTACTTGTTCAAAAACTTTATCTGAGGTTTAGGCTATTTTTACTTTTTATCAAAATCTGACTAATTTAGAAAATTTAAAAATTTTAATGATAATCTGGCAGAGTGCCGGCTGTAATTTGGACTAACAGTTCTTCTAAACCTGCTAAAAATAATTTCAATATATGCTCGAATTCATAACTCAGATTATCTCAAGGCATTCTCATCAGTTTCTCAACTCAGATTCAGTCTCAAAATTTCTCAATTTCAATCTCATTCAGAATCATTATGATTAGATAATCAATTCAAATATCAGAATTCTTATATTTCATTAACTTATATAATTTGCTAATTAAGTACATAAATTTATCAAGTACTGGTTATACAAATGAAATTACGGTTACTAATTCACATTACAATATAAGCAGTAATTATAATGTACAGATTAGAAAACATGCTTAAAATGAGCCCTATCTACATGCATTACTGGGGAGGTGACAATCTTAAACTCTTCTGACACTTCTGCAGATCTGGACTCCAAAAATCTCAGTCAACAGTCTACTGGTTTTACCTTTAGTACCTGCGCGAGGAGACAATTCCATCGCGTTAAGCATTTCTGCTTAGTGGTGCAATAGTATAACAAGAAATAATATATATAAATAAAGAAAGAAATAAATCATAATTCGAATACTCAGGAATCAATTTAATTTTGGTATGATATTTCTAGTATCAACTATCTTATAAACTAGTTTGATCTTCTTTGGAAGTACTAAGTTATAACCTTTCAGTAAATATACTCAGTATACAAATTATTCTAACTATATTGTACTTTAAGTCTCTATGGTTCTACAAATTATATTTTTGTTATCTTTCTTTTGCTAATCTCTTTTACTCATTTCATTCAATGTTTAATTTAATTGTACTGAAATTTTTGTATACTTAACTTAACTTAACTGCCCGAATTGAATAATATTTTAATTAACTGCCCGTGTAGCCTATACACTGACCAGACTGGATGAACGGATATACTAGCACTGGGTACCTAGTAACTCAGGCCGTCACACCATCGGTCACAAAGTATCTCCCGGTGTGCAAATAGTATGGCTAAAAAGCCATATAATTAATCAGTCATTAAGCCGAGTATAATAACACAATCTGTATAGCCATAGGCTATTAAAATCATAGTATAACATAATAAGCCATAAAACACAATATGACGTAAAGTCATTTACAGAACAGCTGTCAGAATCCTATTGGCATGCCAACCTATCTAAACTAGTCAACTAGGCAAATTAAGGCATAGTACAAGATTAAATATTTATTTTTAGGGTTTACTGGTCATTATACAATTCACCGGTTAATGAAAATATTGACCTTTTCATACGTCATGCATAAGTTGATTCTAGTATCAACATGTCACAATTCGTAATTCAATATGCTACCAGTATAGTGCAATTTACCATTTTTACAAGTTGGCATTCATTGCCAAATTGCTTCAAGTATCATTGTATGTAAATGTCAAATTTTTAATTTTAGTGTGCTCGATTGGTCTAGCTTAAAGTCTTATTTTTCTTGGTTTTTAGCTTCTGGTCAAAGAAGCAAAATCGTAGCTCTATGTCTTGTTGCACTCGAGGCAAAATTTCAAGTCATTCTGAGTTGTATAGACCAAGATATGGTCAATTTACTAAAACTGGATAAATTGCACCTTTAGTGCAAAATTTGATCAATTTTAGGTCACTTTTAGTTCTGTTAGTTTTGGTACCCTAACTTATGCAAGCTATTTGACTTGGCTCTAGCCATTTCTGGGCTTTGGTGTCTTCATAAGAATTGTAGCTCTATGTCTTATTGCAGTCGGGATAAAATTTCAGGTCATTCTGAGTTGTATAGACCAAGATATGGTCAATTTACTAAAAATTAGTTCTGACAGTTTTGGTACCCCAACTTATGCAAGTTATTTGACTTGGTTCTGGCCATTTCTTAGCATTGGTGTCTTCATAAGAATTGTAGCTCTAAGTCTAAGCTATCCATGGTAAAAATTTCAGGTCAATTGGACCTGTTTTGAGTGAGTTATGGTCATCCTAATGACTACTATTCATATGGTCAAAAATCTGGGTTGCAAGGTTGCCATTCAGGATTTGGTCATTTTTAAGGTCAGTTTTGTAGGTAGAATTTTGGCAACATTTCTACATAAAAGTTGGCCTATTTGGTGTCTAGTTTCACGCCCCATTGGCCTTATACCAATTGGGTTCACAGTTTTGCACTTATGACCTAATTTAGGTACTATCAACATACACAACCTGCATTTGAACATTACACTTTCAATTTTGACAATCCTCCTCCTCCCAATACTTCAACATTTAATCATGGCACTTCTATATATATTGTACACAATTCCAGCAAGCATTTTGGGCAGAACACTCAAGTGCTCAATGCACACAATACACCATTAATGTTTAACATTTACTTCAACCCAAATTCAATGTACAACAACACTTATATTACACATACACTTTCATGGCAATTATACAAACTTCCCACCATTCAACACTATCATATTTCATTAATAAATTTCATAAACTCACACATAAATTCATGATATTTAAGGCTGCCCAACATGGCAGTTTACTAAAGCATCAAAGTCCCACTTTTAAATCCTTAATTCAAATGTTCTAATTCAACAATTCACATTCAATCAATTTCTAACACAAGTATTTTCATCAATCCAAGTGTAACCCTCATTTGCTTACTTATCAACATCCCCAAAACATCAATTAAATTCATGAGATAATCAATCTCTCATGTTCTCATGGCTGCCCAAAATGAAGCAACAACACGAATCCCTATTTTAAAAGCTCAATCACAAGTTACACAAGAGATTAACTTACTAGCATCACAAATTACTTTAATCCACACTAATTCCCATCAAATACCATCAATTACATATAAGAATAATTCACTTACCTTCCCTTTTCATGGCTGCCAAGAATTACACACACCAAATACTCACTCAATTCCTTAAAATTTTCAACCAAACTACTCACCATAACCTCAATACAAACTTTAATTAAGCAAGGGAAGAAAAACTAGCACTAACCTCAACTTGAGCTTGACAAATCCTTGAAATTTCCTCTCCTTTTTGCTGCCTATAGGTTGCTTATAGTGTAAGGATCATTTTTCATGGAGGAAGCTTGAAGAAATAATGGCTTAAAGGTAGGGGAATGGGGCTTGAACATGGGGTGGCCGTGGAGGAAGTTTAAAGCTCCAATTCGGCCATGGGAAGGGTGAGTAGAGAAGATGATGAAAAATGGGCTGATTAGTGTCCTTATGTACCTTATATAGTGCCACCTAACCCCACTAGCTTAGATTAACATTTTAATAATCCAAAGTTTCATAATTCAATTTAATCCCCCCCATATTTTCCCTAATTTTTATTACATATTTAATTTCCTTTTTCATGGGGTTCCCAAAATTTAATACTACTTATTTTTAATGGACATTTAGGTCAAAAGGCAACTCTAGATGTCAAATGACCAAAATGCCTCTCTTCGAGTCAAATTTGGACTTTTTCGGTAACACCGATTTACTCCTTGTACCGCCGATTTCTTTAATTTTCGTTTTTCATTTATACTAACTTATTAACTTTTTCTTTGACATTTTCAATGTCAATTACACCTCATTCGATCTTTAATTATGTCTCAAAAATATTTTCCGGAGTTCCCCGAGGTCCAGGGCTAGTCAACGGTCCTCACCGTAACTTCCCGGTGCGGTCACCCATCGTTATGGGTTTGGCTCGTTTAATTTAGTCACATTTTATCTCTTTTATTTTTCTTTAATTTTTCTCATCACATATTTCATTATTTTATACTTCCTCACTATCATTTAAGTGTTGTTCCAGACATTCCGACTTTCCGAGGCAAACATTAGCTGTCGGAACAGTAGGATGTGCGGACTACAAAAATGAGGGTGTTATATAATGACCCGTTATTCAGTTTAGTCAGCCTGTCATAGGTTACTTGGATAGTGAAATTTATTGAAATAAGTTTAGAATATTAGTAATTAAAAATATTAGAAATTAAATAAATGAGTAAGACGACCTAAAATAAATTAGAATAGTTATTTAGTGGAAAGAATTGAAATAAACTGGACTGATGTTAAAAATTTATCTATTATTGAATGACATTGAGAACTTTAATTATTATGAAATAATCTAAGATAACCTAGAAAGTATTGAATTAAACGATACAAAAGATTAGTAATAGAAATATAATTTAAATAAATGTTACAATGAACTATGTTTTATTTCCATTTGTATTTTGTATATTATTCTCTTTGTTATATTATTGCACCACTAAGCAGCAATGCTTAGCACGGTGGATTTATTTCCTTACACAGGTACTAAAGCTAAAACCCAGTGGACATTAGACTGGGATTTTTGGAGTCTGGATCTGCAGAAGTGTCTGAAGTATTTAAGGGTGTCACCTCCTCAACAATACATGTAGATAGGGCTCACATTAGTCATATTATGTATTTTGTGTATTATAATTATTTCATATGTTGTAATGCAATTGAGGAAATTGCCTTTAATATGTATGGGATGTAAATTAATGAATATGTATGAAAATGAATGGATTTGTACAAATGAGTATGTGAATTGCAAGAATTGAATGTGAGATGAATATGCTAAGTATGGATGATATTTTTATTGTAAAATATTGTTGAAAATTTCAAACAGGTGAATAATAAAATACGCCAACTGGATATAAAACAGGGGAAACTCCGCTGGTTTCTCCTTAGAAAAATAATTAATATTAAAATATAATGAGAACAAATTATTAAAAGAATAAAGTAAGATAAGATAGGGTGCTCCGGCACCAAGTGTGACATGCCTTGCTCGGCTACACTACAGATGGGTGAGGGGTGTCACAGAAATAGTTTGGGGGGTTGTAAATGCTAATGAATTATTCTATGTGTGGTGTATGGTGAACAATAGGAAATGCAGCACTGGTTTCTTCCTTTGCCAAAATTTTTAGCTAATCCCATTAGAAAATTGGACAAATTGCCAGCGGAGGATTGATCACTGCCATTTCCCTTCACTTTGGATTTGTCCTAGCCCATGCACGGTTATATCCCATCACGAGAAGAAACCAAATTATTGCAACAATATTAGTTTCTATGGGAATGTGCAAAAAATTAATGGATTAGTGCTTCTTATTGGATGAAGAAGGAAACATCATCCCACGGGCAAAGACAGAACAAGTGGGACTAACATAAACCATTGGGCCACAACAATAGCAGAAAGGTATAAATCCACTTCTAAATGCTTCCTCAGCTGGAGTTCCACCTCAAATGCTAGCACCACAGCCTACCACATTAGACCCTATATTGGCATATTTGCAACGAATGGAGGCAACATTTACTCAGCGATTCCAGCTCCTAGAGATAGCCTACAAAAGGCACATGACAAGTTAGACACACTTTTTGCAGATCACGATAATGGACCATCCTCACCCTTAACAGAATTCTAGACTAGGCTTCAACATCTAGTAATACTCACATTTTGATGTAAAGGCTAATGGATGACTAGTTTATAGAAATTGTAATACCATAAAGCCTATTTTGGATTATGATCATAGCCTAGCTACTATTTGTTTCTCTCTTGCCACATAACTAATAGATATGATCTGAAAATTTGACAAAATGTTTATTCTATTCATAAGTCAGCGTACATAATCCATCTAATTTTGACATTAAGGACAACATCAATAATGAGTTTGGGGGCGCGCCAAGTTGTGCAAAGTTTTACTTTATTTTGTTTTGCTTCACTTTATTTTGTTTTTTGTGTTTTACCTTATTTTGCTTCATTTCATTCTAGTGCACATATACTTCCCTTCATGACTTAATTTGAATTTGCATTTAATTTTTTTTTTTCTAGTTTTCTTGTCTCTAAAAACATAATTAACACTTTTAAAAGAAAACAATTATTCTCTCATGGGTTAGCTGGATTGAACGTACTAGATAGGTTTGAAGTTTTTGATGACTTGCTTGTGAAAATCACTTTTTGGTTAAGGTTAAGTCAGCCAAACTAAATTAACAACTATTAATTTGTCACATACAAACTTTGATTGTTTAGAGAAAATTCTTAAAGCATGAAACAACTAATGCAATTCTCACTAGCCTTATAGGAAACCTTTCTTATTAGCAAAATCCTAGCATACACCTGATAAATAGATGATTTAAACATTCATTGATTTTACCCTATTATAGCCTCAGCCACCTTAAAACTAAATACATTCCTTGTAACCAATTTGAGCCTACACTTTTACCAACATAACTTGTTAATTACCCACATTATTCACATAACCCTCAACCCAAATACTTATCCTAACCGTATGGGAAGGTTTAACTGTGAAAGTGAAAGGCATATATATATATATATATATATAAGAAAAAAAAGTATACAAAAAGAAGTAAAATAGAAGTGCTAGTGTGTGAGATAAATCATAAAATGTCATCTTCCCAAGTAACCAAATAATGAATTTAGGGGCAGACACCAAAGTGGGACAGGGACATCAAATTCAAATAGCTATGTAAAAGTTCATATTCAATCATCAAGAAGCATGCTAGCACTAAAGTCAAATTGTAAAATTTTTTCTCTCTATAAACAAAGAGAAAATTCTAGTGTATTTTAATCTGTTATAAATTAATACCTCTCATAATTTGATTACCTTATATCCCTTCCTTTGAATGCCACATTATTACCTTTTAACCCATTATGACCTTATAAAAAGACCTTTTAATCTTTTGAAAGTGTATACTACATTAATTGAGATAGAAAACTAAGATATGCCTATAAGGCTAGAATGCAAATCCCTTCATCCTTCATACAGTCATCTACATTAGAGGCACTTTAGTCGGTGATTGTTTCCTTGAATCTATCTAAACAAGATAATTCCCTGTGACTTATTAATGATTGTGTATTTAGGATTGACTGATTGAATATCCAAAAATAACTTTTCTGAAGTAATCGCTAAATTCTTTGTATCTTGAAGGAAGGAAATTGGAATGTGATGGTTGATGGCATGATTGGAAGCCGGATGAGTTTTATTTATGATTCTATGAGATCAGATTCACCTATGAGTTTTGAATTCCAATTTGCTTGAGGACAAGCAAATAATGTATAGGGTTATTTGATGCATTCGCATTGTATAGGCATTTAAGGATAGCATTTGTTGTATTTTCATTCATATTTAGCTAGTTTGTTGCACTATTTTAAGTAATTTTTTTTATTACATTTTAGGAAACATGTTAATCCAACCTAATCCTTTGATTTTTATATTATATCAGGTGTATTGATGAATCCCAAGAACCAAGGACAAGTCTAGAAAAGAACCAAAGCCCAAAAGTCAAGATTTGGAAGCAAAAGAAAGTGCATCGGGTGTGCAATCATACTACATGGCCCATGCAACATGATACTATAAATCATAGAGGTGCACGGCTGTGCATTTAGACCTATGCAATTTAGAAAGCCTTGTGTAACTTTCTGTACAAATAAAATTTAAGGAGCAAAAGGAGCAAACCAATACACGGTCCAAACTTGTTCAAAGGAGGGAAACTACATGAGCCATCTAGTGACTCTATACAAGAATTTTAATTTGACTTTTGTTCCTTCTCACTCGTTTCGGGAGGACTTTTAAGCCTTTTATGACTCTAAAAGAACGGTTTTTACACCAGATATAAATATAATAAGTCTGGATTGGAGGAGGGATCAAACTTTTATATTCAAGCAAGCACTTTATCATTGTGAAGACCAAGGAGGAGATTAGTTTGACAAGATCGCTAGAGGAGATTTCCAATTGAAGTTCCAAAAGTCCAATGCCGCAATTCTCATTCTGGGTTCTTTTATTCTTATTTCTTCTCATGTCTTTTCTTTATTTTTAATTCAAACTTGATTGTAAAATTCACCATGTGTAAGTAGTTTTCTTATTTTAAGGTTAGGTATGTAGTACTTTTAATTCAGTTATGGATTTTAATTTATTCTATTTGAATAAATTGAGATTTTGTTCTTTAATTCAATTTCTTGTGATCTTAATGCATGGTACCCACTTAGTATTGACTTTTAGATATTAATTGCAGGGCTGAAAGGTGAAGATTAATATTGAAAAAATAGGATTTTGAACTTAAAGTTCTTGATCTAGGGATTGGTTGGAATTCTACATGGAACTAATAATTAGTCAAAGAACTTAATGGGTCTTACTTAATTTAATCGCCATGAAATTATGGTTTGAGTTAATTGAGATATAACTTAAGTGCCTTAAGAGATGAATTAAGATAACCTAGGATTAATTTTCTTCCAAGTAATAATTCCCAATTTATTGAGTAGAGCATATTGAGTTTATAATTGATTGAAGTATGAACCCCTAACTCTCGAATTCTTTAATATATTGATATTTCAATTTAGTTAATTAGCTCACATTTACCTTTTAGCAATAATTAGTTTAGTTTAAACATCCCTTTTGAATTTGATAGTTTAGGTAATTGCAATTATTGTGTAGTTTGGTACTTAAACACGATTCTTGTGGAAATGATACTCCACCAATCATTTTATTACTTATTAATGATCCATGCACTTATGGGATTTTGCACAATAAGTGTAACACCCCTCACCCGACTACAGTGTAGCCGAGCAAAGTGTGCTACATTCGGTGCTGGAGCACCCTATCTTATCTTACTTTATTCCTTTCATATTTTGATCTCAATATATTTTAATATTAATAAATTTTTCGACGGAGAAACCAATGAGTTTCCCTATTTTATTACCAGTTGACGTATTTTACTATTTACCTGTTTGAAAGTTTCAATAATATTTTACAAATAAAATCTCATCAATTATTTTCATAACCATCTCATAATTCACATCTCATTCATATATCTCAATTTCATATTCATTTCCATGCATTATCTATATATTTCAAATCTGTCTTCGAATCCATACAATCTCATTCATGCTCAAATCACATAAGTAAAATTTTCAAATTTCTTTAATTTACATAATTTCATAATTTACATGATATATAAATTAATTACATATGAAAAAGCTAATTTATTAAATTACATTACATTTCTATTAATTACTTGCTCATAATCTACATTATAATACAATATCTAGCATTTTATACTAAATACAAAATATGATCTATATGGGCCCTATCTACATGCATTGCTGAGGAGGTGACAACCTTGAATACTCCAGCCACTTCTGCAGATCTGGACTCCAAAAATCTTAGTCAAAGTACCTGCGCGAGGAAACAAATCCATCGCGCTAAGCATTGCTGCTTAGTGGTGCAATAATAGAACAAGAAAATAAAATATACAAATAAAGAAAGAATAAAGCATAATTTGAATATTTAAGAATCAATTTAATTTAATACAATGTGTCTAATATTAATTATCTTTTGTTCTCATTTGTTTCGCTTTGAAAGCGTTTAATTCCGAAATTCACAGGGATAATGTACAACATACAGAATTAATAAAAATACTCAGTTTATATTTATATGGCAATAGAAGGTACATTTAAAATATTTAGTTAAGTTATACCTATTTTTGTAACTCTTTTATCATTTTACTTAACAATTTTTATGTGGTTTGGATCATTTCATAATTATAACTAATTCTTTTGAAGTCTTATTAACTCATTTATTTGATTTCTAATATTTTTAATTACTAATAGTCTTAATTTATTTTAATAAATTACACTGCCCAAGTAACCTAAGACAGGCTGACTAAATGGATAACAGTCGTTGGCTCTGGACATGCGGTGCCTCGGGCGTCATACTATGGGACCTTGAGCGTCAACCACGTATGCAGTCAGTATGGCTAAAAAGCCATGATATCACATAATCGGGCATAAAAGCCATGAATACGGGCATAAGAGCCATGAATACGGGCATAGAGCTATGAATATAGGCATAAAGCCTTTTGCAGTACTGCTAAAACAATACCCTATTGGCATGCCAAACTATCCAATCTGATACACATGTCTAGGCAATACAAGGGCACATAATATCATTAAATATTAATATATTGTATTTTATGACTTCATTATTTCATGATAAATTTCGATTATAATTCATACATTCATTTGATCATTTATATGATCACAATTCACATCAATTATCCTTTTATACCATTGTACTCAAAACATTTTTCTTTTCTCATTTATACATTCAAGAATCTACTCATGTAATTACAATTTTTATATTTCAAGTTGAGTTATTAATATGTTATGAATTCCATTTGTGATGGGCATATAAGCCCTAACTAATTATTCACATCAATTTGGTGACTTATTTTTCATGTTTCAAGTAATCCATAAATATTTCATAGATTTTAAATTTATGGCCTTAATTTCTTTTTAACAATTTTGACTAGGATGCATAGTCCACATTTGTCATACAATTCTAAGCATTTAAGCTTGGAATTGGTTCTAGGTCTTCATCTTAATTTACTAATCATTTTGATTACTATTCACCTTACTAGTCAACCCAAAATGTTGACATTTTTATACTTAATGGATATATTAATTCTAATTACACCAAGATCCCACATTTTTAGTTTTACATTTGCTAGTATTAATTGCCAATTGCAATTTAAAGTCCCCTAGATGCATTTCTAATTTCAAATTTTGAATTTACAAGTTTTGGTGTCACTATTCACCTTATTGGTCAACAAAAATGTTGACTTTTGGATAGAAAATAGGTACATTGGTTTTAACACACCCAACATACCACATTTTGCATTGAAAACTTGTTGGCATTAAGCATTAATACCATTTCTAAACTTAAACCAAGGGAAGCAGAATTTTCAGTTTTTGAAGCCTAACTTTACTGTTCCATTAAGCACTGTTGCAGTGGGAATTTGAGGAAATGGTAAACATGAAAGTTGTTCCTTATTTTGTCTAGTTGAATTTATTTTTTTAAATCACCCCATTTGGAGTTTTGTAGCTCCAGTTATGGTCCAAAAACCACAGCTGGCCGGATTGGAAAAACTGCAGAATTACCAAATCTACAGTACCATGAACAGTGACTGCAACTGTCTTGTTGGATAGGTTCTGGTCATAATTTGGGATAGGTTACTTCATGAAAGTTGTTTGTATATGTCTTAACTTGTTGCTGTAAAAATTTCAGGTCAATTGACCATATCTACAGTGAGTTATGGCCAAATGAACATACTGTTCATTTGATCATTTCTGCATGTGCTGTTGCAGGGTATCCAGATTGGGGCCAACTTTTGGTCCTCTCGCTTTGGTCTTTTGGGCATGATTTCTTCAGAAAAAATGTGCCATTATAAGCCTAGTTTCATTTCCAATTGGCCAAACACCAATTGGACCAATACAGCCAAAGATATGGCAGTCCAAGTGGATTGAAATTTCAGTCACCCTACTGCTGTCCCTAGGCAGCCTACACATTCACTTTGCCATGCTATATTTCAGTCCAAATTGTGGTCAACTTACCTAAAATGGTCACTAATTGACCATTAACATGTTCTCTAACAATTTCCTAAACCAAGTCAAATTTTCACTTCTCAAAACCCTAATTTCCAATTCAATTCCCCCATACACCTAGTTAAACACTTTCATTCATTATATATGTGTATATACACCTTAAACATAATCTCTAATTCATTCTAATTCCATTAAAACCATCAAAAACACTCCATCAATGTTCCTTCCTTAGGGCTGCCGAAAATCATAGTAGGCATACACATAATTTTTATTCATTTAAGTTACAAATTCATACTTGTTTCAAGTCTCTAGCATGGAAATAAAGAGTTTTAAGTATATATGTGCACTAACCTCTTGTAGGCAGATTTTTTCAAGCCCCAAACTTCACTTTCTTTCTTCTTCTTGGCTGCCAAAAGGTTTTGCAAGGTGCAAGGACAAATTTTAGTGAAAGGTCTCTAGGGTTTTAGGGTGAAATGAAGAGGAAATGGAGCTTGATTGAAGTTGTCAATGGAGGTTTGGGCTAAGCAAGGTTTTGGCTGGTTTTTGGGGAGGAAGAAGGCTGCTCACATTTTTGTTTCCTTTGGTCTTTATTTGGTCTTGTTTATCTCTTTTATTTGTTGGTTAATTGTTTGTTTAATTGTGATTGGTTATGGCTTTTAAATGACATCATCATGGTGTCATAAATAAGCCTTTTTCCTCATTTTCTTTTCTTTTCTTCACTACTCATTTTCAATTTAATTTCTAGTAATGTTTATTCATATTTTATGTCATAATAATTATTTACTCAACTGGACAAGTCGGCAAAAATCGTCTCTGAAGGCGAAATGACCAAAATGCCCTCCGTTTAGCTTAACGGGTCAAAATTGTCTGTACCGATTGAAAAATTTTTCTAAATATTTTCTTGGCATTCTAATGCCATAGGAACCTCAATGACCCTTCTCTGGAGTCCCAAAAATTATTTTATGAATTTTTCCCTGGGTCTAGGGCTCCTCGTTGCGAGAACCGCAACTTCACTCTGGTTACCCATCGCTTGGGCACTGGCTCGTTTAACTTGGTTGTATTTTATTTCAAAAAATTTTTCTAAATTTTTCTTATTAATATTTGAGTTAATTATGGTTCCTGACTTTAGTTTAAATATTTTTCTGGACGTTCTAGCTGTCCGGACCGACACCGGTCACCGAAACAGTAGAATGTACAGAGTTGCTACCGGGAGGGTGTTACAATAAGATCCTAGAATAAAGCTATGAAGATAGCCCTAGGTACTAACCACAAGTTAGGGTTTATGGATGGATCAATTTCAGTTTCTGATGAGGGATCTGAGATGTATGAAATCTGGAAGAGGTCCGACTACATGGTCACATCATGGATTTTGACCTCAATATCCAAAGAACCAGTTGAAGCCTTCATTTACACATTTTCTTCTAAGAAATTGCAGGAAGAAATTTTAGAGAGATATGGAGAAAGTAATGGCCCACCAATTTATCAGTTGTAGAAAAAAATTTATTTAATTTCTTATGATAATTGTTTAGTTGTTGTTTGTTTCACAAAGTTGAAGAAGTTGTGGGATGAGTTCAATAGTATTGAACCATTACCTCCTTATACTTATGGAGAGTCAAGGGAAATAGCTAAAATCTAAAATAGGAGTAGATTGATGTAATTTTTAATGGGATTAAGTGATGTGTTTGAGCCAGCTAGAAATCAAGTTTTGTTAATGGATCCATTACCTTCAGTTAATAAGGCATACTCCATGATATTGAAATTTGTGGCATAGAAACAGGATTTAACTAAATTTTTCGAAGTCAATGAGTCTACAGCTTTGCTTACTAAGACTCAATCTTAGTCACAGGGCTTCAAGAGAGATCCAAAGAAGTATAATCCCAAAAAAGGCTATTGCACATACTATAATCTAGATGGACGTACTAAAGAGGGGTGTTTTAAATTGATAGGTTATCCGGATTAGTTTTTGTCCAAAAATAAGAGTCAGCAGAATCAACAAAAATAATATACTAGGTCTACTACAACTTCAACTCACAAGGCTGCTACCATTGTTGCAAACTTGTGTAATCTTAAGACACCAATTGACAAATAAGAAAATAGTTGCAAGAATGAGGAGCTGAGTTCAATGCTAGGTACCATCTAGTAAGAGATACAAAAATTAGTCAAAGGGAAACTTCAATAGTAGTAACAACAATAGGACACCAACCATACTTAACCGCTATAGTCCAAACATACTCAGGAGCTTCACCTTTCCATAACACTACAAGCTCTATTAGTAAGTTTGATCCTTTTACTATTTATTGTGCAACAAGATGAGGTGACAATGTCTGGATATTAAATATAGGAGCAACTGACCATATGACCTCTGCTAAGAACCTTTTTAACTATCTCAGTTGTGTTCAGCATCCAATTTCAATACACCTATCAATGCTACAATTAATTAAGTAAAAACTCAAAACATCACTTTGCATCCTAAACTCATACTTTTTAATACTCTTTACTTACCTTATTTCAAATACAATTTGTTATCAGCTAGTAAACTAACACAAACTACCAAAACCAAACTTATATTTTATCTATATTGTTGTTTTATTTAGGACTTTCATATTGTAGCAGTGATTGTTGTGGGGAGAGAGGCAAAAGGATTATATAAACTAACATAATTTTTTGCCTTCAACTATCAACACTTGTTTAATTGAACTTTAGCATCATCTTTCTTCTTTCTGACCATTTGTTAATACCAGTCTCTCTACTCATTCAATCAATAAAGAGAGTTCTAGTTTTCTTTCACAACTTCATATCTCTATTTCTCCTACTAGACCAGGCCATGTTTCAATAGGAAAAATGATGCATTTAGCAGGAATGAGTAATATGACTATTAATAAACTTAATTGTTAGATATGTCCATTAGCAAAACAACATAGAGTACTTTTTCCCACTAGTGAAACACAAACCACCACCATTTTTTACTTGATTCATGTGGACCTTTGGGGATCCTATAAAGTCACATCTATAACAGGAGCTAGATATTTTGTCACTATAGTGGATGACTATTCTAGGGCAAATTAGACTTATATGATACAATAAAAGTTTTAAGGATTGGTGTTTTAGCAAACTTTATTCAATTGATTCAAAATCAGTTTGGAATAGTTGTTAAGTGATTAGGACAGGTAATAAAACTGAGTTTGTTAACTAGGCTTATGGATAATTATTTGCTGGTAGTAGAAAGAAGGCATAAACACCTATTAGAAGTAGCAATAGCCTTGAGGTTACAGGCTAGTTTACCGAAAAAGTTTTGGCCTAAATGTGTTAGTAGCTGCATATATAATTAATAAACTATCCATGAAAAAGTTACAATGCAAGACACCTTATCAAAGAATATACAAAAGAGTTCTTAGTTATAATCATATGAGGATATTTTGGTTTTTATGCCTTGCAGCAAATATCTATCCCTTTAGAGATAAGTTTACTGAAAGGTTTATACCTTCTATTTTCATTGGTTAGTCAGGGAACAATAAAGCTTACAAATTGTATAATATAAGCACCAAAGAGATATTTGTTAGTAGAGATGTTATCTTTATTTAGCATTATTTTCCTTTCCAAAATCATACTAATTCATTACCTTTCAAAAATTTTACCAAAACCTATTAGTTTTAATGAAACAGAAACTAATAATACTCTTTTTCCTAAAACCATTAGTCATTCTTATCTCTAGAACTACACCATATACCTTCCATTTCACCACTTGATTTAGATTTTCTACAACTTCTCATCATTCCAACCCAAAACCTAAAATTTAAAGTTTTGTTCCTTCTTTAAACTTACTCGTTTTAGATCTGTCACTTATTCCCACTACTCATGTTCCGCTTAGAAGATCCACTAGGCAACCAGGTTAGTGTTGAAAGATTTTGTCAGTTTTGCTACCTTTTCACCTGTAAATGTTACTTCTTTAGTCTGCACATTTTCACCAACTTACAACATTACTTCACCTATTAAATTCATTTTTACACCTTCCATCAAACTTACATCAACACTGTATCTACTGTATTGAACCTATCACCTATTTTAAGCTGTAACAGATAGTAATTGGGTTAAAGCTATGCAGTAAGGACTCTCAACATTGAAAAAGAAATGAAACTTAGGAATTAACCACATTACTAAAGGCAAGAAGGCCATAAGGTCTAAATGGGTTTGTAAAGTCAAGGGCAAACCTAATGGTGAGGTGGATAGGTTTAAAGAACATTTGATAGCTAAAGGTTATAACCAAATAGAAGGCCTTGATTACAAAGATAGATTCTCGCCAGCGGCTAAACTTATCACAGTTAGAATTTTCATTACTTTAGCTACTTTAAAAGGTTGGCCAATCTTCTAGTTGGACATAAACAATGCATTTCTTCATGGCTATTTGGATGAGGAAGTGTATATGAACTGTCACACCTTACCTCTCTGTAAGATATGACATGATCCCATAGTATACCTAATGAACTACCGAACTTCGCCTACCGATAATCCATTAAATATACTACAAGGAATTTTAAGTGAATCAAATTTATCTTTAAGTTAAATGATTGCCAAAAAGTTGAGAAATAAATTAAGTGTTTTACAAATAAAAAAATTTTATCTCATTTTATTTTTTGAAAAAACAGCATAATGACGGCTATAATTTTAAAAAATCCAATATTTTAAACCTGTTAAAAATGAACCTGCAATAAATAGTATACATATATTTAAATCAATCAATAATTAAGTAAATTCTTTTCTTGATTCCACATCAAGGAAATAATATCATCTTATTTACAATTTTACAACTCAAAGATATTTATTACAAATTACAAACTTCGAAGTTATAAAAATATTATTACAATTCATTTTATACAACTGCTCAATTGTCTTTTATATGCATATAACTACTCATTTACATCAAAATACAATCTACAAGGGTATGCCTATTATACCCGTCGTTAACCAAAATATTGCTTCTAGTAGCTCACTCAACTGCTTTATCTTTCCCTTTACCTGCGACAGCATAACAGAGCTATCGCTGAGTAATGATACTCAGTGGCGCACAACTAGAAATTTTTAAACACAATACAAACATATTTACCAAATCATAATAAGGTATTTGTAAAATTCATATTTTCCATGGACCATGAAAACCAATACAATATTTTTCAATCAATACCAAATCTTTTATTTTCAATCACATTTTATTAAAGCATTCACAATTCAAGGGTGTTGCCAACAATCATATAGTTTAGACCATGACACAAAATTTTCAATCAATGTCGCGTTGTACACCACGACAAAGCAATCTCACCCCAATAGCCGTGACTAAAGGGTGACAAAGGCTAGCTAGCAATATGAGTACTCATCTAATCTCAACCTCAACTGATAAGCTAGAGAGGGAAGTCACATATCATACCCCAATTAGCCATTACTAATAGGGAATATCGTTAGCGACCACCATGTCAACTGTGGTTTCAAAATAATTTCATAGGATTTCCATTCAAATAATCACATTTGCAAATCAAATAATCACATTTCATTCATCTTAAATCCCCATATAGGGTTGGCAACCCATCAAGTTCTCAAAACACTTCTAAATGCATTCAAACTAGCTCACCCCCTTGCTACAATGAAATCAAATAGCCAACATTCGCCTTTCCACAATTATTATAATGCCCTCACTTTAGATAGTCCGTATATTCTACTGTTCCGGTGACTAATATCTACCTGGACAGTTAGAATGTCTAGAACTATATCTAAACTAGAGTGAGGAGTCATAAATAACCCAAATAATGACAAGAAAAATTAAGGAAAATTTTAAGCAATGAAATGCACTAAGGTTAAATGAGTCATAGCTCCGGCGATGGGTAACCCTAACGGGAAGCGGTTGTGAAGACAGTTAGCGACCCTAGATCCATGGGGAACCCTGTGAAATATTTTTTGAGACTCCATTGAAGAGTTATTGAGGCTTAGATGACAATAAAATGTCAAGAAAATGCTAAGAAAATTTTATAAATCAGTACAGATAATTTTAGCTCATTAAACAAAACAAAGAGTATTTTGATCATTTCACCTTTAGAGATAATTTTTTACCAACTTGTCCATTTAAGTGAGTGAGGTTTATGTCATAAAATATGAATAAATATTGCTAAAAATTTAATTAGAAATGAGTAGAGAAAAGAAGAAAATAAAATAAAATAAAAAGCTAATTATGACATAAGCCTTAAGCAACCATGAGGTAATTAAAATTTCCATCCAATCAAAATTTGACAAACTCACTTAATGGATATACAAGAAATTAAAAAGACAAAAAATTTTATTCATCATCTTCATCCTTTTTCCTTTGTTGGCCGAAAATCTCTCTTTCTCTCCTCTCCATTGATATTCCTTCATCAAGCTTCAAGTTTCTTAATTTCTTCCCATAAAACCCATAACTTCCTCCATAAAAACTTGTCACTCAACCTTGCTAAGGTGTTTGGCTACTAAGAAATTAGGAGAAAGTGAAGATTTGGACATCTTAGGATTGTGCTTCAACAGGTTAGTGCCAAATCCTTTCCCTTTCTCTTTATATTCTTGGTTAGGACTAAGAATTGAGTCAGAAATTGAAGGAATTCAATCAAAATATGCATGTTAGGTTACCAATTCATTTTTGGCATCCATGAATGAAAGATGGTTTTGATGCATTTTAACGGAATTAAAGTGTGTAGTGATGGCCTATGATGAGACTATATAAATTTGAATCTTGATTTTTAATGTATGGTGTAAAATAGAGAAATTAGGAATTAAGGTTTGAGCAAAATTAGGGTTTTGCCAATTTGATGGTGAATTGATGTTCTAATGGTCAATTAGTGACCATTTAGCATGGTTTAACCATAAAATGAAGTTTGTTGTGGCGTTGGATTATGAATTGGGGTGCTGCCCCAATGTGCTAGAAATTCTAGACTTGAGTCCAGTGGGTTTGGGCAGCCATAACTTGACTTTTGTAACTTCAATTGGTGTAAGGCCAATTGGAAGTGAAATTAGGGACACAATTCCACATTTTTCATGAAGAGAACCTGCCCAGAAAACCAATTTAAAGTGACCTAAAAATTGCCTAAATCTGGGTAACCAAAATTCTAAACTTGGAAAATGACCAAATGAACAGTGTTTGTTCAAATGGACATAAGTTTAAGTAGAGAGGTCCAAATGACCTGATTCTTGAACCAATGGAAAGCATAGACATAGTAGAACAACTTTCATGAAGAACAAAAACCCAAATTCTGATCCTAACCAATTTAAATTTCTAACCAAAGTTAGGTCATCAAAACTACTAGAACCAAATTTGCCCAGAAAATCTGGGAATGGACCAATCCGGCCAGTTATGGTAAAAATGCCATAACTTGAGCTACAAAACTTTAAATAAAGTGATTTTGAAAGGGAACTAAAGAAAGCACATTAAGGAATTACTTTGATAAAGAAAGTTTAGCCAAATTTCTACTATAAATTGGCCCAATGAAACAGTAAACCTAAGTGACCAAATCTGAATTTTTGGAATTTCTTCCAATGAGCTTTGAATTGAAATTGGCAGCTAATGCCCACAAATATAAAATCCAAAATGTGGCATTTTAGTGGAATTAGAACTTGCATACCTATTAATTATGAAAAAGTCAATATTTTTGCATGAATAGTAAGGTGAATAGTAACAACCAAACATCTAATGCAAAGAATTAAACAATTAACTTTGTCAACATGCCCTAGTATGCCTAGTATGATTGGTTTGGATTGGTTGGCATGCCAATAGGGTTCTGATAGGATTACTGCATATGGTTTCGTGCTATTTTGTGATTTATGGCATATAGTGCTATTTTGTGATATTATGGCTTTTGGCCATTTTGATACCCTTGATATACTTGGCCTTGTGCTCGATGATTATTATAGTTTCTTAGCTGTTCTGTTGTATACTTGGTAGACACTTTGTGTCCGATGGTGTGATGGCCCAAGGTACTTGGTACCCAGTGCTAGTTTACCTATTTATCCAGTTTAATCAACTGGTATAGGTTACTTGGGCAACCAAAATAAGTCTTAATAGTTTATTACCAAATAATAAATATAAAAAATACTAAATTAATAATATTATTAATAATTACCAAAAATTTCAGTTTGCATGAAATAATAACATAAATTTTGCATATTTATTTATTTAGTTTATTTTTATTTTATATTGGCACTACTAAGTTGTATTGCTTAGCACGTCGCTTTTTACCACGTGTAGGTACTGGAGATACAGAGCGAGAGCCTAGTAGACTGTAGACTGGGGATCAGAGTGTAGATCTGCATTGTGTTTAGTGTCACTACATCTGCAGTGCATTTTGGTAGGACCCACTAAGCTTGATAGTAGTTTTGTGTTTGTAATTAGACTTTCATTTTGTAACGTAAATTGTAAACTCATGTAATCATTGTAAATATTGTATATTAATGAAATTGATTATTTCTTTGTAAATATGAATATTTATTTGTTTATGCATGGAATGAATGAAAATTTGAGTTTGAAATATTGAGATGGAAGTTAAGATTAAGAAAAGTTGCACATATTTGAAATTGCTATTGAGTTTTTTAATAGGTGGACATCGACAAATTATGAATAAATTAGGGGAAACTCAATCGGTTTCTCCGATAAATTAATCAGACCTAATGTAATAAAATTAAATGTGATTAGTAGGAAATGTTATAAGTTAAAACGCTCTGGCACCTAGTGTGACATGCCTCGCTCGGCTACACTATAGACGAGTAAGGGATGTCACAATTATAAATTCATTTCAAGATTCAAGATTGCTCAAGATAGTATAATTAATTCATAAATGCAAAAGAAAATTATAATTGGCTCAAATAAAGTTCATTCACTTCCTTTGCAAATTTAAAAACAAAAAAGAAATCAAATTGTGCACAAACCTTCTTTCAATTCCCTTTACTTGGCTTAACTCTTCCCTTCTTTAGAAGTCTCCTTATCCGCTAAAATTACAAAATTACAAAGTCTCAATTCTCATTCTAACCTTCACCAATAGCTAATCAAATAAGTTCCTAAGTTAATTATACAATTTAGCAATTTCTGGGTTCAGGGCAGGTTTGGGACCTGACTTTAAAACCCAATTCCAACCTAGTTGCAGTCAAAATTTGATAAGATAATCTTCATGAAAGTTGTTCCCCTATGTCTTAGTTTTAATTCCCTTTTTGAATCACTCAATTTTAAGTTCTGGATCTCTAGTTATGGCCAAAACACTAGGTACTGCTCCTGGGTACTTAACCTTGCACTTTTCTAGTTTTTTAGATTTTCACCAAATCTTGCATTCAATATCCGAGTATCTCATGCTCATAATTTAAACTAGGTCCCTAAAACAAAGTTTTAGGCCTTTGTCTTAAGTTTCCAAATCATTTTGAATCACTTAAATTGGAGTTATGTAGAGGAAGTTATGCCATAATTACTACCCAAAAGTCAAAGGGCACAATACTTGGAGTACAGGATTTCCATATTTTGAATTCTCAACTTACTCTAACATTTCCCCTACTTTGCCTAAGAACTAGGTCTAGGTCAACATATTTATTTGTATTTTTATGTCTTATGAGTATTTTGGCTTTGGAATCATTCAATTTGCTATTGTGTAGCTTGAGTTATGGTTATTTTACTAAAACTAGTCAGATGGCCAATTACTCAGTTTTTTCCATGTTTAGTCCAGAATCTGGGCAGAATTCTGGACTCACTCTTTTTCAAGCAATTTAGGTAAGTTATGGTCATAATTTAGCTTCATGGTCTCCATATAAATGGTTTCCCTATATCTCAAGATTACATAGGTTCAAGAATTACCTAATTTGGAGTTTTCTAGAGTGAGTTACGCCTAATTAAGTGTGTACGATTCATTTGGTTAATTTTTCCAGGTCCAGATTTATTAATCTTGATTTAAGCCCTAATTGAGGTATCCTATGGTCATTTTCTGGACAAGTGTTCAACATGAAAGTTTTAGCATTTTGTCTTAGGTTTCATCTCCCATTGGTTTTACACCAATTAGAGTTATGTAGCTCAACTTATGAGCATATAAACACACTAGACTCAAGCTGTCTAGATTCAAAACCTAAGGTTCAATTGTCCTTCCATTAATTCCTTCATGAAACTAACATCATTTCTTATTCAATGCATATCAGTTGACCATAATATAACATCAAGAACACTAATTGAGCTTCATACCACAAAAACCCTAATTTCTCAAAATCCTAATTACTCAACTTCTAATTTCAAGAAAATTCAACTACATAATTCATGCATACATCATTATTCAACACTAAAAAGCATGTTTAATTGAATCAAACTACCAAAACCCTAATATCCCTAACCCTAGCCAAAATTTCCTCTTCACATTTAAGCAAGATTTCTTCAATTTTCTTTGCAATTTCTACACAATTTAACTTAAATTCAAGGAATATACTACCAATTAAGCTTGGAGGAACTTACCTCAAATGGTGATATTCCAATCTTCCAATTCTTTAATTTTCTTTCACTCTCCTTCCTTCCTTTCTTCCAATCTAGGGTAAATTCAAGGTTTCCTATGAATTTTGTATGGGAATTATGGAAGAAATGGTGGGTTGTAGAGCTTGGAATGAACAAAAATGGAGGTGAGGCGAGAGAGAGTGACGGAGGACGGCAAAGAAGAAGATGATGAGAGAAATGTGTTTTGTTTTTAATGTATTTTGTCCTATTTATATACATAAATATCCCAAAAATTATTTTTATTATAATTTTATTTATATTTGTATCAATTTAATTAATTACCTCCATGTCCCATTTAAATTTTCATACACATCTTCATTAATTTAATTCCATTCTAATATTTTGATCTCACTCATTTTAATGGACATTTAGGTCAAAAGTCAACTTTTGAAGTGAATTGACCAAAATGCCCCTCATCGGGTTATAGTCTATCTTTTTCAGTAATACTCAATGAGTCCTTAGATTTTGATTCACTTATTTGTGCTTATTCCCTTTTCATCTATTTGATTTAATAATTCCCAATAATTCCTCAATAAAGTCTTAATTAAGGATGGTATAGGGTTCCACACGAATTCGGAGTAGCAACTGAACTCACAGTCATTTCCCGGATGGTCACCCATCACCAGGAACTTAAGCTCATTTAATCGATTTGTACTTAATTTCTCTTATTTTCCTTCAACCTCATTTGATCTTTATTAATTTAATTTATGACTTCTCTTTGTGATTTAGATATAGTTCCAGACATTCTAATCGTCTGAACAAACATTAGTCACCGAAATAGAAGAATGTATGGAATTACCTAATGTGACGGTGTTATATGAACCCTCATTAAAGGTATACTAAGGCTAAGCCACGCAAGTGTGTTTGCTTAAAAGATCATTGTATGGGATCAAGCAAGCATAAAGACAATTGGAACCTAGAGTTTTCTACTTTTTAAAATCCTTGGGATTCACACAGTCACAGCAAGACTACTGTCTTTTTTACTCAATCTCATGGTGATCAGTTCATGGCTCGTTTGATTTATATGGATGATGTTATAGTGACTAGCAATAATGAATCTCTTTAACTAAAGTGAAAGAAGCCCTTCATTCAAAGTTTACTATAAAGGACTTGAGGCATATGAAATATTTTTTGAGATTGGAGGTGGCTAGGACCTCTAAAGGTACTATCTTAATCAAAAGAAGTTTTTCCTTGATGTTTTGTAAAATTCACGAATGACAAATTGTAAACCTGCATTTGTCTATAGATTCAAGAGACTTTTTAGAAAATCCAGATGCTTGTAGAAGGCTCATTGGTAGATTACTATACATTAACATTACAAGACCAGATATTAGTTATGAGTGCAACACTTAAGTCAATTTATGTCTCAACCTCCAAAAACTCACTGGCAAGCAGCATTACATGTCCTAAGATCCCTGAAATCCAATCCATCTATAGGGCTTTATTTTTCTACTACTAATGTGTCACACCTCACCCTTATGTAAGGCATGACATGATTCCATAAAATATCTAATGAACTACCGAACTCCACCTACCGATAACTCATTAAGTATCCTACAAGGGATTTTAAAATCATTTTCTTACATTTTGGAAGTGGTAAGTATTTTGGTAGGAATTAAAATCATTTATTCGAAGTTTTAAAAATACTTAAAATTTTTGTCCCATTTTATTTTTCAGCAAATTTTATAAAAATTTCGGCAGAGTGTCGTCTGTATTTTGAGAAAACAGTTCTTCAAATACTTGAGAAAAACATTTCCAATAAATTTTCCACAACTCCCAACCCAAATCAACTCAAATTTCTCAAATCAAACCATTTCAAAATAATTCCACCAACATTGCTGTAACACCCCTAAGTTCGGTAGTGCGTTCTGCTGCTCCGGTGACCAGTGTTGTCCGGACAGTTAGGATGCCTAGAACCACACTTTAATATGAGTGAGAAGACATAAAATAATGAAATACAAGAAAAGAAAATATAAGAAAAACAAAGGAAAAATCATAGCAAAGAAATATAACCAAGTTAAGCGAGCCGAAAACCCTAGCGATGGGTGACCGCACCGGGAAGTCACGGCGTGGACCGTTGACTAGCTCTGGACTGCGGGGAACCCTGGAAAACATTTTTAGGAATTAAATAGACCCTTATTGAAGAATAAATATCATTAGAAAGATCAAAGAAAAATTAAATAATTAATACAAAGAAAAGTGAGAAATCGAAAAACGGACAAAACCCGGTGTTACCGAAAAATCGAGAATGCAACCCGAACAGGGGCATTATGGTCATTTGACATCCCGAAGTGTCTTTTGACCTAAATGTCCATTAAAAATAAATAATATTACACTTAGAAAATAAAATGAAAAATTAGTTTAGTGGTACCTAAAGTAAATAGCTAAAATCATGGGTTAATGTGGGATTAAGTGAACAATTAGATTATTATATGATTATTTGGAGTTAGTGGACCATTAATGGATTAATTAAACACTAAAAGGGGGCTGATGTAAGTCCACTAACCAGCTGAACTTCATCTTCCTCAAGGTTCTCTCAACATTGCCGAATTGAAGGGAGAGGAAACTCCATGGGCGTTTTGCATGAGCTCACTTAACCTCTCCATTTTCAACTCCAATCCCTTAAGTGGCTTCATAAAAGTTTGTCTACTCATCACAAGGAAGAGTTTGATACCAAATTTGAGAAGTTTAAGCAAGGTTTAACAAGCTCCAACCATAAGGTAAGTTAGCATTTTTGAAGATTTCTTTGATAAACTTTGTATACATGTTATGGGTGTTGGTTTTGTGAAGGAAATTTTTTGGTTTGAAGAGTATTGAGATATCCATTTTTGGGCAGCCATGTAATCATGTATTGATGAAGTATTTGTACATATAATTGATGAGAATTATGTTGGTTGTGATGATTTAATAACCTAGTGAATTACTTCATATTTATATGGTGATTTTTGGCACTTGGATGGGAATTGATGAATTGTAGGACAATTTGGTGTTGAAGAAGATTTTCGGCAGCTTGGGGACACTTGAATAAATGTATGTATTCATGGAAGTGTTGGCAGAATATTGACATAGAAGGATTGATGGATATGTATATAAACTTGTTGTGTAAAGAGTATGTAAAAACTAATAATGTTATGTGTATGTGTAATTGTGTTTGGACTTTGGGAATTAGAGTTATATTTGGTGTATTGAAGATAATTGTAATCTGCCCAAAGTGATGTTAATGTAAAGTAATATATAGTTTTGGTAATGTACCAAAACAGATTTGGTAGGGAAGTAAACATATTGCAAGGTAAATGTGTGTAATTGATGTGTGTTAAGCAAAGTAACCAAGGGCAGTGTACATTTTAGCCAATAAGTTTAAATGTGTAACCTCAATTGGTATGAGACCAATTGGAGGTGGAACTAGGCACAAAATGTGCCAACTTTCATTGAGAAAGCATACCAAAATTCTGCTTGCAAGGTGACCTAAGAAAATGACCAATTCGGATTAGGTTCAATTAGGACCTGAAAAATGACCAATTGGGCAGCAGTGAGTGTTTAGGCCATAACTCACTCAAAACAGGTCCAATTGACCTGAAATTTTAACCATGGATAGTTAAGACCCATACCTACAAGTCTTATGAAGACACCAAAACCCAGAAATGACCAGAAGCAAGTCAAAAAGCTTGCACAAGTTCGGGTCCAAAAACTGGCCGAACCAAAGTTGACCAAATTGACCTAAAATTGACTTAATTTGATGCCATTTGACCAGCAATAGTATCATGACCATAACTTGGTCTACTTAACTCGGATTGACCTGAAATTTTGCCCCGCGTGCAATAAGACATAGATCTACAAGTTTTTAGTTTTGACTGAAACCCGAAAACCGAGGGAACTAGATCGTCCGGCTAGGTCAAACTAGTATCCCGAAATCCAGCAATTTGCAATGAAATGCAAGAAAACACAATATACATAGAATTGAGTTTGGTAACACGTACCAACCCTAAAACCCTATCGAATGTGACATATAAAGGACACTAAAACCTAATTTACCTAAAAAACATCGAGGGTCGGTATATTAGGTGATTAAGCAAATAAAGGTATTCAGTGAATTGTTTATCGAACATTATCATTAGAGGCAAATTAATTTAGCACTGAAACACTTCAAATTGTGTTTCTCAGTTAGCAAGGACTCAGCAAAAGGGAAAGAAATACTGAGTCAAGACCAGGAGACAAATATCAGAGGTTTGTGCACAACTAGTTTTTAACTGATTTTGTTTTGAATATTTCATATGATTAAATGACATATTTTTCTTATGTATTATGTTTAACAAGCATTGGATTTAATTCAATGATTATTGAAAATTGTTATAGTATGTATGAATTTAGCTTTGTGAAATGGTATTTCCACAAGTATTAAGCATTGTTATGGATTGAATAAATTATGCTTTGGAAAATTGTGATAGAACATGTTTTGAATTGTGATGGTAATTTTCAGGGAAAATGCAAATTTATGATTTGAATTGTGATGAGCATAAAAATTATTGGATATTGGAATTGAATTTGAATCGAATTATATTGTGATTTATGCTCACTAAAAGGATTGTGATATTCTTTTATATCTCACTATAGATGCTTGACTAGGTTATTACCCGTCTCTCTCATTTGTTGAGAAGACAATGGAGTTAGTTGTGTTTTGATTACCATGGTACATGCACAGGCTTAGATTTTCCTCTGATTTGAGGTTAGATCTAAGTTTATTTTATCGTTATGGCCCTTGCGGAAGATTCATTATTGGGATGGTACTGTGCACGATGATTCGACCTCCCCGACCATAGGGAGTTAGAATCTGATTCGACCTCCCCGACCATAGGGAGTTAGAATCACATCGAATATGGCCCTTTCGGATTAGTCTTGCATAGTTAGTGAGATAAAGAATGATTTTTGAGATAAAGAATGATTTTTGAGATAAAGAATGAGTTTTGAGATGCAGTATGATTTTTGAGATACAGTATGATTTTTGAAATACATAATGATTTTTGAGATAAATAATGGCTTTTGAATGGTAAGGAATTTTGATTTCAATTATGGTTTATGTATAATTGATTTCGTTAGAATTATTTAAATGGATAGTCATGATTTGATAAATTGAATTTTGTGATCAAAGTCATTTATACAAATGATTTACATCATTGGAAATGAATATTTTGAGTTGTGGAATTTGATGAGTATTCAGATTTCCAAATTATTTACTGTAAATTTTGTCAATGTATAATGTACTATGTTTTAAATTATAGTTGTGCACCACTGAGTTCACCACTCAGCGATAGCTTTGTATGTTGTCGCAGGTAAGAAGAGCATAGAGCAGTGAGTAAATTTCCTTGAAGATACATTCAGATCAGCTCCAGGTATATCATAGATATACCCATGTACATAGGTTTTGATGTATGCATGTAATAATATGTATGTAAATTATTTGAGCAGTTGTAAATTAAAATTGTACATTGAAGTTGTAAGGTGAATTATGAGTTATTTTGACTTGTAAAAATTTGTATTATATTTCCTTTGTCTCCTCCTTTGAAAATACTGAAAAATTGTTGTGGATTGAGTTGAGAAAAATATTGTGTTGAATTTTGTTAGAGTTGATATTTGGAAAAATACTGAAGTGCTTTTTTACAGGTTTTCTGAAGAACTGTTTTATCCAAAATACAGATGGCACTCTGCCAAAATTTTTACAGAAAATTTCTAATGGTCCAAATGAGTTAGCTGTTTCACTTCGGTTCACAAAAGTTTTTAACACCTGTAAATAGTGCTCACCACTGTAAAAGAAGTAAGAAAAGTTTTTAAAATCCCTTGTAGTGTA